>NC_072733.1:196030338-196387163 GCF_026930045.1 Uloborus diversus | reverse complement strand
GATAACCTTATCATTTTTTTAAGGATAAAAGTCTTATCAAATGACCCGTACAAATAATTTAAAAATAAACTTATATTTAAAGTGCTCCTAAATTTGACTGTTGACCACAAGCTGGCACATATATGTCCCTAATAGTTTTAAATTTTCATGTTTAGTTAACATTATTCAATTTTATCAAAAATAATTTGAAAATTGATTCGCGGAATTCGGAAGAAATTTTCAAATTATTTTTGGAAAATTTGGAAAGAGGAGAGATATAAATAGTCTCCCAGAAATATTAATTATTGTCATCATTAATCGGCAGAGTCGATTAATCGGCCGATAATCAACAGCCGATGAGTCTGCAATCGGTAATCAACCAATTTGCTTATTGACGGAACCATAATATTTATCAGAAGGTACTATTATAAATGGTTTAATACTGTTGAAGCTTTAGTGGTAAAGCTCTTTTTTTTCTTAGGAGGAAAACGAGCTAATATGTGCATCACATGACTTCCTTTCACACCAATTTAGTGTTATTTTCCCATTATTGGCAATTTTAATGTGTTTCAATTGTTAACTCTCTAAATATCGCCAATAGTGGCCAAAATGAAACCAGATTTTAAAAAATAAAATTTTAAAAAACACCAAATTTTTCGCCAAGTTGGCTACAGAACTTGGCGATCAAAAGTCCCCCCCCCCTGGAGATATAGGGGTCATTCCGGTGAACATGGTACATTTCAATTTTCAAATTTTTTTTTTTCAAAGTCATCTAATTCAACAAAAAATTATGTCAAATAATGTCAAAAGGGTTTAACTTATCTGAACTATAAAAAATTAATTAGCTCAACTTGGTATTAATATCCAATTTTCTCAGTTCTTTTATCAGAAATGAAAGATTTTGCCCACCCTGTTACACATTTAAAAACAACAAATTCAAAATTTTCAATTATTTTTTGATTTTTTTTTTTTTTGTTTAATATAAACAAATTGAACGTATCTTTCATACAAATGCTTAAAATGTCATTGTAAAAGGCACATTTAAGTTTTATTGCTAATTATCTTACTCAAAAATACAAAAATTTAAAAAATCATTTGCAAACGTTGAACGTTATATGAAACAAACTTGAAAAAAGATTGAAGTTGGATTATTCTAGTTAGTAATTTTGTAGTTCTATGTAAATTAACCTTTAAATTAAATATTTTTAAAAAAATACAATCAAATCAGTTAAAATATTCCTGTAACAGAATGGACATACCTGTAACAGAGTGGACACTATTATTCAAGATAGAAGTAATCTCTATGTTTGAGCAGAGAAAATAGACAATGTTTCATTACTTAAAATTTTGTATTTAATTCAAATTTTCTATTAATTTTTTAAGCTACGTTTTTTGAAAAACATCAATAGCATATGGGACTTCTTTACTATTTCCATAAAACTTATCCACTCTATTAGACAAGAAGTGTAACAGAGTGGACAAATAAGTAGTTAAAATTTTTTTTCTAAACCTAAACATAAAGTAACAGTTAAAATAGTAATACTAAAGCAAAAAGTAATTCTAAAATTACTATTTCATATGTAATTTAGATTTTATTTTTAAATTTTAATTAGCAAAATTAATGTAACATAGTTGACATTTTGTTACTCAAATTTACTATCAGAGAAAAAGAATGAGTCTTTCCTTGCATGTTGATTGTTGAATCCACTAGGGTTAGCTAAACATGGAGTTTTTACCATCTGGTCATCTCAAAAGTATTGCTAGTTTTTTATAAAAATATTTTTTTATTCTTTAATGACTGTAACAGAGTGGACATCTCAAAATTTGTAAACTGTAGGGACAATTGTAAATTCCCTGCATTTTTACTAAAAAAATATTTTTCTAGAAAACATTTATTGTTTAAATTGTTACAATAAAGGTGTTGCAATATAATTGGAATTTTTTTTTGTTATTGCATCTAAGCAATTACTTAAATCATTTTTTAACTGTCACTGTTTTAAAGCTGGGACATCAAGATTTTGCCTTTTTGACTAACATAATCTTTTTTAAAAAATTCCTAAATCAAAATATTAAAAAAAAAAATACCTCATGATACAAAACTGCATGAATAAAAAAGAAAAAAATATGATTAATTCATATTAACTATCAAATTTTCTGTAAAAAATCCAAAAGAGCCGGACACGAAATGTCGTACCATTTTGGTCGGAATGACCTATATCTCCAAGTGTTTGCCAAATTATAACACCACTTGAGAATGCATTGAAGTTAGCAATGATTTCCCCCAAAAAGGGGTAAAAGACCCTCTTTGGAACATCCGAATGCAACCAAAAAGGAAGGTGCAGAACTAGGCCCCACTGAGAGCCTACGTACCAAATTTCAACTTTCTAGTACATACCATTTTTGAGTTATGCGACATACAGGAAGTTATCAAAATAATGGAAACACTAGGAAAAAAAATTTTGGGAATCGCTACTCTGCCGTAAATGTTCTGTTTATAAAGGTGCCCTTCTAACTTTGATCGCTCACACTGGTGACTTCATATGGTGATTGAGTTCTGTGATCACTTTTGCAGCTGTTGTTCGCTTTTTAGACAGTACAATCCACATCAATATTTGTCGGTTGATTTCACCGAGCTTCTCTTTCCGCCAGCTATTTTACTTTTCCGAGCTTGTCTTACCGCGCTGTGTGTATGCTCTCATGACTTTAGATACTGTACTTTTAGATGCGCCAAAAAGTTGAAAAGTTTCAGTTACACTTGCTTCAGCTAGACGCGCTCCAACAATTAGGCCTCTTTAAAAATTTGAGAGGTCCGACATTTCACGTGCTTGAAAAAAATCCAAGACTTCCAGAACTTCCGTTAAACCACCAAATAGTACCAGAATATGTATGTCACTTTTATTCTCTGGTATTTCCATTTATTTGGATAACTACGTGTGCATACGCATATCCGCACATACATACATACGGACGTCACGAGAAAACTCGTTGTAATTAACTCGGGGATCGTCAAAATGGATATTTCGGGGGTCTATACGTTTTTAGGCACTTATCCACGTGTGGTCGGATTGAAAAAAACTCAACATTCTTTGGGGGGTGAGCAAAATGGAAGTTAAGGCGGATTTTCGCCTGAAAATTTTTTCGCGAATGCAATACTTCCATTTTTGTAAAAGGAAGTAAAAAATCCATCGATTAAAATGCATGATAACTTTAAAATAGTTTAGTATTTAGAGATACGTTTTAAGTTAAACAAATCCTACTTAAATGCGTTAAAAGCCCTCCAAACCATTAGTTTACTTCATGAAACACGCAATAGTTTGTTCTGTTAATTTCAAACAAAATGTTTCATCTTGTTGGCAATAAAAATTGCTTATAGTGTCCTACCGTTTTGGCTAAATGTAGCTTGCCTTTGATTAAAATAGATTGAATAGAATAGTGCACGAATTACGTATATTAAACCAGATTAAGAGTTCGTTGACATCATTAAAGGAATATTGTTTCTAAGGAACCTTCGTGAGTCAAGGAAATACTTATTCCCCCTTGCTCATTCATTTACATTTTCACCCCATTATAGTAAAAACTCCACGTTTAATACGAAGATGTAATGAACGTTAAATTACTGGAAATGACATGGCAGTTCATTGTCTACATGTTTTTTCTCTTCCGGTACAAAAGATATCTTGCATTTTACTTATTAAATAAAGCTAAGACCATTATATATATATATATATATCTCTAAATAGCGTTGAAGGTGTAAAAATCGCAGTATTGAAAATATGATTGAAATAAACCAGCGCAATCAGTCATAAATTTGAGTCGAAAAATTCATACTTTTATTTCCGATTCGAAAAGAACTTCCTCGTGATTTAATAGAACTTGGGATATGCAGCTAAATTCAATGTTTGTAGCTTTCCTTGTAACGTGATGTAAGCATTGTTTCTTGGTACTTTGCGCATTTCACATACGAACTTCATTCCGTTGACGAGGCCAAATTCATAAAAAGCTACCAATTTTGGAAATAATATGAAATTCGATGATCATCGAATTTCCATGGAAATTTCAAAGAAGTTACACAGTAAAAGTTAAAGCAATTAGAGCTAGTCACTATGAATCTACTAATTTACATTATTTCAATCACTTATTTATATTAATTAAATGTAATTAATCTTTGATGGCAATGTATTGATATTATTTTGTTTACTCAATGAATGTCGTTATTTGTATACATCATTATTTAATTAATTTTTTTCAGGTTCAAATTTCAGACAGGGCCTGGATTTTATTTATCAGTAGAACATGTTTTGCGACCATGTCTTAGGCAACACGCCTTCTACACTGTTCAAATAAATTCGGGAAGCACGCGGTTTTAACAAAATTGGGCAAATAATTATAACGAAAACAAATATGCAACCTCCATGTTTTAAAGGGTTGCAGAAAACATCTTCGTTTGTGAATCAACCTTTCTGTCGTCATGAGGTCAAAAACCCTCTAAAATAAACCCTCTCTAAAAATGTCAATTGCGCTATAAACGCATTCGTGTCATAGAAAGCGGCACGAGTCCCTGCCACACATATAAACCAACATTTCAAGCTATGTAGCAAGAAAGAGCATTAATTAAAGATCTTAAATAAACAATTAGCACGTATTTCAATTTTTTGAGTTGTGTCATTTCTGTTGTCGGGGATGCGTTACTTTGGACCTACATACGGAAAAGCACCAGGCAACGTGAATCCATCAAAGCCAAAAATAAAATAAATAATCAATATTGTTACGAAAATGCTAAACTTTTTGTTCCAAGAAAACTGCATTATTTTACGTTCTTCAGTTTACCATCGCACTTCCAAATTTTAACCATAAGCGGATCTGTTTATTATATTATCACAATGGTCTCAGATTTTCTCTTGCTTAATGAAAACACCTGAACGCTTTTCCTTTTGAAAAGAGGATACATCTGTTTTGAATACCCACATTCTCCCTAGATTTGAGCCCTATGAAGCATTCATGGGACAATGTGCAGTCGTCAATCCTATTAACTTAACCAGACCTTTCCTATTACTTTACCTTGGGATACCAGGCAGATAAGTCAAGCAGATTTGGCAATCAGCGAGCCCAAGGCGTCCACTACTTGCTTCTTAGCACATGGTTACCCAAACACGAATCGTAAATGGCAAACTATTTAGACCAACGATGAAGTATTCATCGGCTTAGAAAAGTATATCCTTAGTAAAAATCAATTATATTTGTAATAAACATGAAGCTATTTTTAATTGTTCCGTTAATTGTATTTAATAACCGAGACAGAACATTACATTTATTCTGGCTTTCAGCTATATTTTTACAGAAACATAACATATTTTAGTTTTTTTTTTTTTTTTTTTCTTTTTTTTTTTTTTTTTTGTGGGTACGCCAAAGCTTCCTTAATAATTTATGAAACTTCAAAAGTAAGACATTTTAAAGATTTTTTTCTGCTTTCCACTAAAAATAATCAAACAGCTCACAGTTTGGATGTTTTGTAAAAAAACGTGTACATTTGGTTCTTTTTTATTACGGATTGGTTTAGTGTCTAGCGTCCCAAAATGGAGGTCTGTTGGTTCAGTTGGCGTTTTGCTGACAGTACGAAGAGAGCGATTTCGAATCCCCATTTGTCAAAAAATTCTTTAGCAGAATTCTGATTCAAATTTCCATGAACGGAGTCACTCTCACCTGGCGATACTGAAAGACTGATATTCCGCATTTAAATTGCTGAAAGATCTCCTTGTCAGCGAATAATCCACGTAATACAGACTAAAGTTAAAAGCAAGCTAACTGTTTTGATTTAAATTCAAATACTGTTGCATCAATTCGCGTTATAACTGCCACAAAGCGTGCTTGCGCCAGTAGTTGCAATATTTCCCCTGGCAAGTATATGTTTTTATATTTTATCGTTGCATAAATGTAAGTTTGTACAATGCAATGTTTATTGTGTGCAGGCATCATGGATTACGTTTAAGTTTTAATAAAAAGAATGCGTGATGTTGTTTTTACAGGTTGTGTGTGATTTCACTTTTCTGGCGTCACTCCTTGGCGTTTTTTGTGCCACGGGTAATGTATATTTATCTTACGGTTATAACGCTTCTTTTTTTACTTCTTTTTACAAAAAAGGAAGTATTGTATTCGCGAAAAAATTTCCACTCAAAAATTGGCCTTAATTTCCATTTTTCTCACCCCCGAATAAATGTTGAGTTTTTCTTCGACCCGACCACACGTGGATATATGCCTAGGAACTTACAGACACCCGAAATATGAATTTTGACAACCCCCGAGTTAATTACAACGAATTTTCTCGTGACGTTTGTATGTATGTGTGTATGTTGTGTATGTATCTCGCATAATTCAAAAACGGTATGCCCTAGAAAGTTGAAATTTGGTACGTAGACTCCTAGTGGAGCCTAGTTGTGCACCTTCAATTTTGGTTGCATTCGGGTGTTTCTAATGGGGTCTTTTGCCCCTTTTTGGGGGGAAACCATTATTAATTTCGATGTAAACTCAAGTGGTGTTATAATTTGGCTGACACTTGGCGATACATCGCCAGTCTTTTGGTCGCCAAGTTTTGTCGCCAACTTGGTGACAAATTTAGCGTTTTTTTTTTTTTTTAATTTGGTTTCAATATGGCCATTGTTGGTGATGTTTAGAGAGTAAACAACTGAATCACATTAAAATTGCCAATAATGAGGAAATGACAGTAAACTGGAGTAAAAGGAAGTCATGTGATGCACACATCAGGTCGTTTTTTTTGGTTCTAGTTGCTCGTTGAAACTCATATCATGACGAACATTAAAAAGAAGCAAACAGGGAGAGATTAGACTGAAAAAAGTGTCAAACTGTAAGATTACGTTACAAAAATATAAAAAATGATCCGGATAAAAATTCTGAATAAAAAGAGAAAGAAAAACGGAACTAATAGTTTAAAAAGAAAAAGGGATCCCCCTGACAACATTTTCCCCTGGTGCCTATAAAAATCCAAAATCTTCTGGTCTTCATGTTTGCAAAGTTATAATTATTATAGTTATAATTATGATTACTCTGTCTGCTGTACATTACTATTATTGAGCTGCATTATGTTATAACGATTGCATTTCCTGTAAATAAAACAGAAATGTACTTGAACCACTGATTTTGCGCATCGAAGCAGTATTTATGTTAAATAACATTTTTTTAAATACAGTATAAATTCATTTCTTTTTACGAGAAACCGTTATATATGATTAAGGAATTGCTTAAAACTTTTGAGGGGTGTTTACAAGTGTCAAAATGAATCGTGTGGTATATGTTTATCAAAAAGTCGCATAAATAAAGCATTTCTCACGTAAGTCGATTCCACTGCAATCGAAAATGTAAAATTAAATCGTAAAATACAATCAGAAAGTGGAGTTTAATGATTATTTTCAGTGATTTACTAACTCTGGTTAAAATAAAGTTTTTTTTTAGTATGGTGCTCGTTTTTCGCTGCATGTTAAAATTAAGTTCTCACCCTAAATAAAAAGTCATCAAAATTAAAAATTCATAAAATATGAAGTTTAGAAGAGTAACTTGGAACTCGCATGTATATTTATTTATGGCAGCAGTTACAACAAATTTCTTCTTTGAATTCCTAAAGTATTTTGCACACTTTTGCACTCGTTAAAAATTAAATTGTACGCTAAATTTTTGCAAAATACACACAAAAGTGTAAGTTGCATCAAAATAAGTCATCCGAAAAATTTGAAGAACGACAACCATTTACCCAGTGTACATTATGTACCGGGTAGATGGAAACACCCAAATTGCAGATAAAAAAACAACTTGAAAGGTCAAAGTCAAAACTACGTATTTTCAGCAACCTTCCATACGACAAACAAACCTAGTTAAAACCTGTTACTTTTCATTTTTATACCTGCTGGAAAGGAAAATGTAAGATATTAAAACTTTAAAATGCACCTGTTTTGACAGCGGTATCTTCATATATATAATAGCGAATGATCGAGTAACGCTCTTGACGTCATCAACAATGAAATTCGCTCCACAGCTGATCATTTGGTAATATTTTTTGGTAATGCAGGGAAATGCGTTATTTTGACAAGACTGAACTGGATCCGGTAACTTAACTGTTTCATTGGTAAGACTGTCATAAAAGAAAAAAGAAATGAGAAAGTGGTGAACAATCAACGCTATATACTTGAGTTGGGGGGTTAATCATCAGGCTTTAGAGGTTAAAACTTCAACTATTAAAATATCACAAAACAGGCACTTGCTTTGTTAAAATGTAGCAGCAATTTTCGCCTGTCATACCTTGACGGGCGATTTTCTAGTTTTTAAAGAATGATTACGGGGGGGGGGGGGGCGGTACAATTGTTTGCAAGCACGCGAAACTCCCAGAATCTTTTTATCTTGCTTAATCTTAATTTGGCAAAAGTTTTAAAAAATCACCTGGCTTTCATTTACCACAACTGATTCGAAATCATAATTGAAAGTACAAATGTTGAAAAAAAGTTGTGGGCAAAAGTTTTTTTTTTTTCTTTTTTTTACATGTTTATTATTTAGAATACTTTTCCATAAAAATAAATGCTCAAAAGAACTAATATGAAATATGGAAAATGTTGCTAAAGCACAAGTGCTAAAAATATTTTAAATACTGATGCACTATCTATTTTCTTCCTATTTGCTGCTCAAATTGTGGGGTATTAGTGTTAGAAATAAATTAATTCCGAAAGCTAAAAACTGAAGAAATATATCATCAAATAAAAATAAAGATTTTAAAAAGCCTATACAGCATTCGCAACTGGAACATCTGTACCTAGAACCAGAAGGACGTAAGTCACATTATGATAATTTTACAAAAGAGGGGGGAACCTTTTTTTGCGCATGCAAAGGATGGGACGCGCGCTCTTTTAACCCTGATGAAAAAATTGAAAATATTTTTTTAAGAACTACGTTGCATCAAGAATTACGTTAGGTGTCAACATACGAGGGGGAGGACCCAAAAGTAACCGGATTTTTGTTCTAAAATATTTATATATTAGTTTATTAAAAAAATTTCTTTTGTTTCTTTCAAAGTATTCACCCTTGGATGAGACACACTTGTTAATTCTTTTTTCCCACTGTTAGAAGCTCCCCTGAAACTCTTTAGCTTTGACCATGTTCAGTGCCCGTTGCGAAGGAGGTTTTTCAGTCTCTACATCATCAAAACGCTTCGATTTCAGAATTTTTTTCATTCTCGGGAACAGAAAAAGGTCACAGGGGATCGCCAGGTCTAGCGAACACGGGGGTCGAGGAACGACTGGCTACGCCTGAGAGGCCAAATAGAGGTTAATAGTGAAGGCTAAGTGTATGGGAGCGTTATCGTGGTGAAGGAACCATTCTTCTGATCGCCCGCGCGAGCACCAACTCACTCTTGTTTCTTCTGAAGTTTCGTCAAGCGTAAAACGACGACTCTCGTTGATTTTTTGGCAGATTTTTTTCAAACTTTTCATTATTTCGAGACGTTGAAGGGCGCTCAGAACGAGCATGATCTTCAACACTCACGCTACCACGTTTAAAGCGCCCAAACCACTCAAAAACTTGTGTAGGGCTCATAGCATTGTCCTTGAAATCCTGTTGAAGCATTTGGTAAGCTATTCCATTGCCGACTATTCAAGCAGGAAGCAAAACTTTAAGCTTTCAGTTTGTTCTTTCAAATTTGCCATAATGAAATCGCAGGCGGAAAGCAACAACAACTGAGAAAACCAACATTACAATCAGACGTTATCAACTGCACTGATGCCACTTGCACAGCTGGTTTGTGAAGGTCTCTACTTGAGCCATCTAGCTGGAGAACACTCTACTACATCTAGGATTGGCATCGCACCATTAGTCCGGTTTCTTTTGGGTCCCCCCTCATACAGTGCACTTTTAAACAGAAAATCGGATTTACATCAATTTTTGGACTTACGTCAGTCTGGCTCTGAGGTACAGATTTTATTTTTATCTTTAAGTTCACCTTTTGGAAAGATTCCGGGACGTCCGGAAGCACTCCCACAAGAAAGATATTCTCTAGATAACTCACGAATCTCGGAATAGGAATAATACGCACAATTGTTGACATCCCGAATTATAGATAATTGATGCAAATATTCAACTCTGAAGTGGAGGAACCATCAGTTCTCTTATAGAATTCTCACCAGTTTAGGGAGACATTTTTATAATCCACACAAATGCAATGAGTCCAATGACTGACTTTTGCATTTTCAACACATTAAAATCTTCTTAAAATCGGTTATCTTGATTAATTTTCAATGATCATGTTTGTTTTGTTTTCATATATATAAACTTTTCATTTAACATTATTACTAAAAATGATTTAATATATTCAACTCAAAATCAATGCACCCCCCTTAAGTCCAAACTAGACCCTTCACTCTAATGATTACATTTTTCTTTATTAATAATTACTACTTTTACGCATTGTTAGTTGCTGCAAATTATAAAACAGTTAAAACAATTCAACATATGAGAGCCTTCAAATACTATCACTCAATGTTCGGTGTCTTAAGTTCAAATCATAAGAAATCGAAAATATAGACAAGCATCTTGAAAATTTTATAGTTCAGCTGCATCTTTTTCCCCAAAAAAATACAAAAGAAAATGTCAGGTAAGAGTATTAGGGTTTGGCTGAAGGTGAAGTAAGTAGCTTAAAGCAATCGATAAAACCTGAATTTAAACTATAAAGTTATCGATGTTCCTTTAGTCGGTGCAGAATTTCCTACGGTAGCTATTTATGACCCTTATTACGTACGTTCTCGCAAGTTTAAGAGATGTTTCTGTAATCCATATAAGTGCTTAATGATTTAATGATTTATGAGTCTGAAGGATGAAATTTTTATTTCCGGAACCTAATGAAACATTACATTTTAAAAAGGAATGAAATATATTGATATTGATTTTATAGCAATTCTACAGGTTTAACAGCGTTCACTTTTAATTCCATCATCTGCTCCTTGATAAAATTATCAATTATTGTTTGCATTCAAAGTTCGACCAATTTTGTTTTTAGTATTTTTCCCTATCTTTTTGACTTTCAAATGCCTTTCCGATCCGATAAATAATAAGACATCTGTAACCACTGATGGAAAACATTCTACAGATAAAACCTTGTCAACCGTTCCCATTTTAAAGTATTTAAATATGAAAAAGTTCATTCTTAACAAATATTGCACCTGAGAGGGAAGGGAGAATCAGAAAAAAATTTAGACAAAAATATCGAAAACTTTTAAAAACTCTACTAAACTGAAACCAGTCACCAAAAATGCACCACCTTTGTATCAGAGGAAAGAGAAAGAAATTCAAAAAGCATATACGAAGAAACGAAAATCGAAAAAAAAATCTCTTTACCCTTCAATGGCGCCAAAACCAAAAAATGAGCGGAGAAGACCCAAAATTTGCACGTAAAAAACAAAAAACACCGCACAGCCTCTATTTTTAGGTCATTGAAACGTTACTTACATCTGTTCTAGTCAACTTAGAAAATTTAAACGAAGTTATCTTAAGTAAAAATTAGAACTTTTGATAGGTACAAAAGAAAAAGCGTGCAAAGATTACTAGCTCTCAAATCGGAAAATTTATGTAAAATTAAGCTTAAAATTGCAATTAAAAAATTGAGTTATTTTTTTCCTCACATCTGCGGCTCAGAACACTTTAAATTATGGAAGTTTCATTGCCCACCTCTTATAATTAGCACTGAAAAAGGAAGGTACGGCTTCCGATGTCGACGTATTTACTGAAAAAGATTCTAAAATAAACATTCTTTAAGACACTTTGTTATACATTTTTTCATTTCTTATGGAATAAAGTACTGACAGACTATATATAAAGTTTGCGTATTTTATTTCAGGATGAGGAGAGAACAATTCTACATGATGAATTAATGAACTTCAATGGTGTTCAAATTTTGTATTTGCCTTATGGTGCAGAAAATATTTGTCACTAAAATTTTGAAAACAACTAAAAATAAAAATTTATACTACCACCAACACGTTATAAGTTTGGCTCTAGCCATCAAAAGCAGTTCGGGTTTTTGTGCCATTGCTGACAGAACAGCAGAATGTGTAATTTTTTGAACAACAGCCAAACCAAGACTTCTTTATTTTTCACCATAAATGGGGAGGGGTCTTTAAAATTAAGTCTTATTTATGAAGTTTGATGAAGTATTAAGGAATTTATGGCATACCTACAGAAAGCACCCTTGAGAAATAGCATACATACTACTGCGATCTACTGATTTAAATGCAACAACACGGTTGTGGTTTGGAATCCTGCCCTCAATAAACTAAAATGATATAATTTGGGAAATTTAGAGCAGAATTCAGAAAAACACGATTAGTCATTCAAAAACTACGTTTTCTGGCCTATTGGGAGGTTCGATCACATTATATTTGAGTTATTAGCCAGACGCTATGACCAACTGAGGGAATGAATCTGCAACTCGGGATGCTATATATTAGAGTAGAGCGTAATAAATTAACGAAAAATTGAAAAAAAAACTTGAATTTTGTTTCACTATTTATAAAAAGTTATATTGCTTTTACCATGTTAAAGTAAATGCTTTTTTTTCTCCGGATTTTAACAACAAAAGACCTGTAACTCAAAATCCTGTAACAAGTAGGGGAGACCGGGGCATGTTTTCGCGCTTTTTTTAAATATTTTTTTTATATTTTTTATTTATTTACCTAGGTTTGAAAAAACTGTACTACACCATTCAGAGAAAACTTGGCTACAACGTGGAATCACTTACATCAATTAATTAAGCTTTGTTTTACAGAAAAATAGTTTTAAGTGTCGTTATGTCACGTGCGAAAACGTGAACCGTGACCCGGGCACGTTTTCGCAAACCGTATTAATAGACAGGGGCAAGTTTTCGCATGCACTTATATCAATATAATTTAGGAAATCAAACAAAATATTTTCAAGGTAGGTTATTTTTTGATTTTCAGTAAATATACATCTAAAAAATCATCACCAAATTAGTTACTTAATAATTTTAATACATGTAGGACTGTTAAAAACACTAAACGTCATCGTCACTGTCACAATCAATGCATACAAAGAACATATGGTTTCCTTTGATGCAAGACTCGTAGGCCTATGTTTTGCAACGAGTGCACTTTACCCATATCTCTTTAGCCTTAGAATTACTGTACAATTCTAAGCAGTAAATGCAAGCACAGTCTTCTTCCTCTTCATCACTTGATTCTTCATTTGCTTCGGGTTTCATTCTCATTTTTCATTTGTTTTCTCTGCTTAGCTTGTTGCTGTTCTAGTCTAAGCTGCTCTTTGACCGGAGTGTCGGTCAAAATGGCCGACTTTCTCAATTTGCCGATCTGTGTTCTCGGACCCGCTTTTTCCAGAGGTCTCACTTCTTCTGAGGTGGGACAACCTACGTTTGACTGTGTTAGAACTTGAGTACCAGCCTCTTCGAGCTGCCCTGTTATAGGCCTGTACACCTCTGCCTGCACTGGGGCAGGTCTGTCGGTTAAATAGACTGGCATGTATTCGGCATTTGTAAAGATATCTAGGTTCAAGGGGAAAATCCCTGACACTCTGAAGCCAGACATTATATTGTTTGGCGTTCAAGCCAGAAGCATTGCTGTTGCCATAATTGATGGGACATCATATATTTTCATAGGCCTTTTATTTGTGCAAACCCGAGCATCACAGGCAGTATTGACGTGCTTCTTCAATGGCCCATACACGCTGCGATCCAACGGCTGAAGCTTGTGGCTGCAGTGAGACGACGGGGCACGTTTTCGATGCGAAAATATGCCCCGCTTGGTGTTCGAAAACGTGCCCCATCGCCATGTTTTTCCTTTAACTTCACGCAGACGGTCAAAAAAAGAATTTTATGGACGAACTATCACATCACTGGTAGCTCCTAAATGTGCTCTTTCGAAATATTACAACAGACAAAAACTTAAGACGCATATGTTTCTTTTTAGTTTAAATGAGGTCATCAGAATTTACTTATCTGTATAAAAACAAGTGAAACTGACGTTACGCAGCGATGTGAACAGCCATCCAACTGAGTTGTCGTCTAGTGGCGCTGCCTTTCAAATAGTCTGGTCAGTGCTTCGCTCTACCGGCTCGCTAACGAGTTAAAGTCAAATCGAAAACGTGCCCCGCGCGAAAACCTGTCCCGGTCTCCCCTACAGATTACAGGTAATTTCACGGAAATTTTTATCAGAATTTTTCTGAAGAAAAATCAATAAAGCGACTTTTTGGCCCATCGGGATTCAAGCTCACAACCTTCGCATTATTATCATGACGCTCTAATCAAATGAACCAATGATCTTTCATTTTGAGATATCAAACATTTATTCAATGCGCAACGAAAAACAAAATAAATCAAGTTTTTCGACATAAGTCAAAATATGAATTGTCTGTTTATTTTTCGCCGAAAGCGGTTTAAAAAAAATCTTTAAAATGATGCCATACTCATGAAGTTTTTAAAAGTTTTTAGGAGGTTTGATGTTTCCACAAAAACATCTTTGAGAAATAATATATATGATCATATAGTTCTCTCTTTACCACATTTAACATTGCAGGGAGCGAAGTTTCTGAATTAATTGTTTCGGAAAGACATTTCCACTCGCTGTTTCCCTAAATTGGGGAAAACAGGACAAATTCGTACGGGCAAATCATACCGACGTCTCTAGACTTAATGTAATACGCGCTACTATCAGAAGAAAAAAAATCAAATTTAAAGGAATTCCTATAAAAAATTTTTTTAAAAAATCGAAGCTTTATTTCGTGCCTGTGGATTAAATGTGAATCACTACAAAAATATGGGAATTTTGTCCGATTCATTAGGTGATATAGATCATATTTTATGTCTGAAAGAACGTATACTTTTATATGAGATAAATATATAAATCCATTGTATTTATTAATGTAAGTTAGCTTAGTAATAAAATATCACATTTTACATTAAAACCCTAAATTAAACAAATATGGTTCGGAATATATAGAAGAGCAAAACTGCACACTACATAAATGGGCATATTACATTCCAATTGGTTTTATCCCATCATTTTGTAACAAGAAATGAAAAACAAGCATAATTATGTAATGGAATTCTATATTTAATATTTTTGCAATTTATTGTTTAAATAATTAAAGCTATTCTTTTCGAATATTTTTTTTAGTTAAACAGTACCACTGCATAGAATCACATCCGAAGAAACTACCATTTATTTCTGTTGACAACCGCATACTTGTTTTAAAAATTGATAATAATCAACCGGTCGTGCTTAGTACTTAAATTTCCCAAACATTGAGAAAACTGCGCAGGTTTCGTTATTTTATAATGTTATTGAAATATTTTATAACAAGCTATTTTATTACGTAATTTTTTTGAGAGGGTGGGGTGGCCGTAAAGCCCAATTTGTTAAATTATGAAACATATTACTGTTTTCTAAGTTCAATGCGTGTAAAAAGCAGACAACAGCAGGAACAAAATTATAACCTTACCCAATTGCTAATGATTATTTAGTTTCAAGTAAGTATCATTCTCGTGAAATTCAAATAAGACACTTTTACCCCTCCTTCCCCCTTCTTTAATGACTTCTCAATAAAAACCACTCCTCCCTCCCTTCAGCACAATGCTTAGCCACTTTATGAGTATGCTAGCTATTCCTGTTTTAATTTCACAATGAGTTATATAAAAATGGTAATGCTTTTTACTTTGGTTGATACATTTATAAACATGGTATATCAAAGAAAATAATTACGAAGCAATTAAAAGCTTAATATTTTCTTCTACCAATATAATTTTAAATTTGACTTACTGGCCTGAGTTCAATGTGAATTTTTAACAGGGGAGACAACAGCGAAAAAGTCGTGAAGGTTGAAGTATTCATTCTCATACAAGTAAAATACGTGGAAGATTGCAAATTTGCAAGTGAGACCATTAACGTGATTAACAGACCATAAGTCATTAGAAAAACAATTGAAATTGCGTTTTTTTTTTTTTTTTTTTTTTTTTTTAAGGCAGAGCTAAAATTTACAATTTTTTTATTTCGCACTTTTGCCTTGACTTTTCTTAGTTTATCCAGATAAAGAATGCATTGAATCTATGGTGCAAATCTACAACACCATGAAATTAAACGTTTGAGCTTAAATTTTCAAGTAGGGGCAGCGTAACTAAAAGTAGGAATTCAAATCTCCCTAAATCCAACACGAATTTTGGATTTTAATTTTAATAATGCAGTCAGTTTATTTTTTTAAAGCTGTTTCATTATCCAAGTGAAACGAGGTTTCAGTTTTTTTTAAAGCTGTTTCATTATCCAACTGAAACGAGGTTGCTTTAATTAGAAAGCAATCATTGTGTGCACGGAAAAGCTAACAATGTGTCTGCAAAATTACGTTGTCGAAGAGGAACCTTCAGAAAATCCCCTTAATCTGGTTTTGCATTGAATTTATTTAATGAACAATATTTTTGAATCACAAAACCGACCAGGAACAAAACAATTTTATTTGCTTTTGCAACAAATAATTGGCAGTTACTAAAGCGAAAAAAAAAAAAAATACTATAAAGGTTTGAACCGGACATTTCATAATGCAGAAGGAATATTTTAAACCATTGGTTAAGAGAAACTACTCTATGCGATGAAGACATATGTCAATTCTTACTAGCTAATAAAACTAAAGTATTCAGTAAGTTAAAAAAAAAAAAAAAAGGCTTCAGGGCAACGCTCAATCTTTTTGGTGCAAAATGTACTATATTTTAGCAGTTCGTAGAAGCAAGATCTAACGTATAATTTAAATCTGCGCAACATTCTACTAAGCATTTTTGTTCTTTAAAGATTGACCAGAGATGAACGCGATTTCATCCATTTGGTGTTTAAAATACTTGTAAGATGAAAAAAAAAACTAAAAACAATATGCCATTAATACCGTGGATTTTTGAATTAAAGTCAGCTATCAAGATTCCATATTACCCCACTGTTCCCAGTAACAGCATTTACTCTATTTTTTAGCACGCATTCTACATAACATGAAAATAATTGCATTATATGTGTGATGCATTATATTTTAAACATAAGTATAAAAATAAGAAGTTAATCGATTGCGAAATTTTAAATGCCTCATATTAATAAAAACAAAAACTAAAACAAAAAACATTTGGTTTGATCTTACGACACTAAGATACGCATTTTTAAATGGTAACACTTTGTCAAAATAAGTAAATCAATTTTTAATTTTAATGTAGTTTTATACTATTTCAAAGCGTCAAAATTGCGGAAGAAATTGTACTCGTGTATAAAATAATCATAAAGTTAAAAGGGTGTGCTCTACTGTGTTTTTTTGTTTCTATTCAATTTGGAGTAGTGATGCGAAACAAGTCATAACTGTAAGCAAAAAACTTATAAAAGTCTAACTTAAAAATCCTCACATTTATTACATTAATTTTTTAATACAATGAATGAAACTATAAACATTATTACTGCATTTATTACAATTTTTTTAATTGAAAGATAAGTGCTTCCTTCTCAAAAATAATTCCTTATCAAGTAATCACGTCAAACAAGAATTTTTCTTGCTATTTAAGCTAAGCTCTCGAAAAAGGAATTACAATCTTAGTTAATTATTCATAATGAAAGGAATTATTTTGGACATTCTCTACTTATAAGGTTTATTCTTTCCAGAAGACAGATGATCGGCAGTTGCAAGCAAAGAAAAAGTGCAATATGAATTAAAATTCCACTGTCTTCACACCATATTAGACTGAAAAAAAATATATAAGTTGATTGGCATTCCAGATAGGTGTTTTCCTTCTAGTTGAGTGATTATTGAGATTAACAATCTTAGCATTTTGTTTGCTTTTTCTTTGTTTGTCTTGTCGACCTGTTTGATTTTTTAAATTTATCCTTGGCCATAGTGTTCACTTCAGGGTCTATTTTAAAAATATTATCTTAAATACCTGAACCATTTATTTCAAAATCCAGCCCAGGCCGAGCTCTTAAATTTCAAAAAAGGGTTTTTAGTACACTCAAACCTCTTTTTGTGCAGTAGATAGGGACCGCACAACAAAAATCGCATACAAAAAAATCGCAAAAAATAACACTATTAAGCACTCGTTTTAAAGATAAGTCATTCAATATAGTCCCAATTTGATTGAAATTTTCATACGCCGCACAAAAATAAATAAATAAATAAAAAGGACCGGACGAAAACAGGTTTGAGGTTAAAATATTTCGAGGAGAATTAGTTATTTATGCGTAAAGAGGATCCTATTTGGGTATAATTCAATCAATAAATGTGTTGAAATACCTATTAAACAGTTTTTATGCAGAATATATTGTTTTGCCTCAATTTAGACTAGTTGCTGATTGGCATAGTTTTATAATGAAGACGATATCGCTATAAATATAAAAGTATGATTATAATTATTTCAACTTTTATCGGTAGCAAACTTCAAAAATTAGTGAACTGCAATATTATATTAAAATTTCAGAAAAATAATTCTAATTTAAAAATATGCTAATATTACATTTTATAAAAACTATTTGATTTAAAATGAAGTTTTAAAGCAGGTACTTGCCATTTTGAACATTTCCACTTCAACATATACACATATTCCTCTGTGCTTGCTAAAACACATAAATATTTCATCTTTCAGAAAGTTAAATTACATTGCATGTTGTTTAAGTATTTACGATACGTAGAGCGTACATTCCAGTATTTTGAACATAGACTCTTAAAAGCTCGCTTGAAACTGAAACTCCCATTACAACATGCGCTACACTTTGATCTTAGCCAAAAGGCCGAGAAGCGATACACACGGCCGAATACAAACGGCCACCACCGGTAAACAGCAAATGGCAACACTGTTTGGCTTGAGTATGCGTACTGCTTCATTGCATTTCATTTGGCATATTCGCGCAAAGAAACTAAGAATCATAGGGTGCATTCGGAAACAAGGATCGGTCGCCTCGGTGCAACCGCAAGCGTTCGGAAACGCTTGCGGTGGAACCGGTGACGTCACTTAACCGCGTTCGGAAACGCTGTGGTTGTTTTCTGGCGGTCGACTTGGTAGCAACCTGTGGTACCGCTGTCTGGAAGCGGTTAGCGAGATCACAAACGTCACAAAGTCTGTGTTGGCCAATCCGGTCGTGTTTCATGTTTTGATCGTAACGCACGTGACTTGCCTATTATGAAAGTTACGCTTTGATTGGAGTGTCGTTTGCTGCTGAACTAGAACTACCGCGGTTTAACCACGAGCGTTCGGAAACACAGCTGTTCTACCGGAATTCCTAGAGAAATTCCAAATACGTCATAACCACACCGGGATAACCACGCGGTGTAACCGGTGGATCGTTTCCGAACGCAGCCATAGATTGGCAGAGTGGTCTGGGCGATCTATTCCTATTCCTATTCATATTCAGAGTCACAACTGACTACAACTGTATTTATGTTGAGGACTGCATACTAAGTGCCTTGCCTCCATTATTTTATATACCGATAGATGGCAGCACCATCACCGGATCGAACAGTTAATGAGAATTTAGAACTAGTCCAGGAGCTAATAGCTACCTAGTACTAGCACCCCCAGAGGTATCGTTTCACTTGGAGGACATTAAGACCACGAGCATATTTAGCGTCGCCCAGTCCCCTTTAATGACGACGGTGGGTCTTCGACCATCGAGGTTCGAACCCAGGACCCTCCGGCCCCGATTCCGGCACTCTACCGATCGGGCTAGTCTGGGCGATCTATTGTACTTGTTGCACTCGAGGTGGTGGGATTAGCTCTTTCGCTCCGTATGCACTTCTCCTTCATTGTGAGGTAATTTTTTTTCTTGCTTTTCTTTCTTTCTGTATTTGAATAAGTATCAATAAATAAAATTTAATTACCATATGTAACGAAGTCAAGGTGCTAGTACGTAACCTACGTCAAAAATCTGATCAGCAACCCTGCCTGATGGAATTAAGCAAATATTCGTGAAAAGTAAAGTTAGTTCCTATTTCAGTGACCTTCTCACTTAAATGTATCAACATGTGCCATTTTTGCACTTTAAAGTGCTTTGTTTTTGCAGACAAATGATCCTAAAAGTAAGTAAAGGTGCCATTTAGATTTGTTTAGTCAGACACTATGGCAAAAAATAAATGTTATCGATTATTTGTAGTAAATGATTTGTATACAGCTCAATGAGCTGAAAAATGGACGCTTTAAAAATGTGTATTTGTGAGGCAAATTCGAGAGCATGAGCTCTCCTCACACAAGAAAAACGACTTTGCTAATTAATATTTCCCATAAAAATTGTTTCAGATGTCAAATTGGTGAAAAAGTAAAATTATAGACACAAGGTTTATGCTGTTTAAACTGTTCTATAGGACCTCGAGCATGGATTATGTGATAGGGGAGGTCAATACCCTTTGCCATTCCACTGATCCGTTGGGAACATAGATTATTTAGAGAATTGCTATTTTTGCATGAATCCAAATGCAAAATAAATGAGTTCTAAGAAAGAGAAGCAAGTTAAGCTTCTCAATTTAAATTCTGAATTAAGGCTAGTACCTTATAGAAACGAGTTGCTTAACAGACGTTCTAAATGAGCAAAACTATAAATGTAAGAACCGGTCTTAATGCGCGGGAATGTGGGGCAAAGTGAAATGGTGAACTATTTACTCTGTTTTCAGCGCCACTATCTGGTAAGATGTAGAATATATTGTAACAGATCTAGCATATTCCAGTCAGGAAAATGTTACTGATGAAGATCAAAATAAATCAATGATTTTAAAAGAAAATTTCCAAAATTTGAACCACTTATTGTAATATTTTGTTGCAAGTCAAAAAATATTTTTATTATTATAAAATTTTAAAGTTCTTGTTATTTTTAAAATTTTGATTAGGATCCACTAATATCCGGTGCAGTATTTAGTTATTTGATGTTAAGTTTATTTGTATTTTAAATGTTTGGCACAGCTAGTCAAGTGCATGCGGGGAAAAGTGGATGGGACAAAATAAAATCCTTTCGTATTGAATGATTTATTAAATCACTTACGTATTCATTTATTTATTATTTCCTTTTCATTCCTCCATTTAATAATTTACTTATTTGCTGATTCATTCACTTATTTTCTTATTCACTCACTAGTTTATACTTTTTATCATACATTAATTAATTCATATTTTGTTTCATTATTTTTGAAGTTATTCATTTATTTCTTTTATTTATCTCTTTATTGTCAAAAATATTTTTACAAATAAAATATAAAATATTTTATCAGAAAACACAATTTACTTTTTACTTTGTTCCAAGAAAAAAAGCAAATGTTCCAAATTTTTTGAAGGTGAAAATTAACTGTCAAAAATAAAAAATAATTATACTTGTTTTATTAAAAAAAAAAAAAAAAAAAAAAAAAAAACAACGTTCTTTCTTTATGAACTGATTTTCATTTTGAAAAAAAGTAAGTTATCTTAATTATTTCACAGTGCCCCACATTCCCCAACTTGAATTAAGTCACTTAAACTATGCGCTGCTGTACAAAATGCATGCTTCAGGTAAATTAAGTACACTTAAAAAAATTGTACTATCTCTAAAATTGATTTTGTAATAATTCATTTTTTACTATATTCTCCATTTGAAACAATGTCAGAACCAATTACAAAAGGTATGTTATTTTCATGTATTCATTTTTTTTTTGAACTAAAATATTAAATTTATATTAATTAAATATTTGATTTGCGAACTGATATCTTTTATTTTTACATTGATAAAGCGCCACTTAGTTGCGAAATTTCAAACTGCATTTTGTTTGCAAATATCCCATCCTCATAATTAGCTTAATCTATGTTTGAAGTTTCAATTGAATCTGTTTTGTAGAACCATTACCATGAGGCTCTGAGTACTATCACTTTAATCATAACCACTCTGTGTATCAATAGACAAAATCAGGAAATAGTGGTCATGTATTTTAGGGAGCAGGGCAGAGGGCCTTGAAATATTTTTAAATAATCAAAATCAGCTTGTGTTATTGAAAGTCATCACTTTTCATGCAGAAGAAAAATATTTATCATGTAAAAAAAAAATTAACAATTCTCATTAAAAAACTTTAACAATTGTTTGTTTCCGAAGACTGCGCATACAAATAGCGTTTCCTTTTTCTCTGTTCAACAAATTGAAGAGAAGGTTTGAAAAAAGGATAAGGAATAAGTCTGTCTTCCGCAGAAAGAAGCAATGCATTCATTCTTTTTCAACTTTACATTCAACAGAAAACAAAATGTGCATAGAAGTTTAAGCGATTATAAAGGCTTTCTATTTTAATTGTGCTTGTTCGATAACGCTGAATGGTTTTAACTGTGAATTGCCTCAATTTTGTTCCGTATTGTGTGCAAAAAATGGTACTCATTATTTTTATGCTCATAAGTTTTCTATAGTAACGAAAAAGATACTTTAAACTTCTGATCAAATCAAACTAAAGCGTAAAAGCTAGCGAAGGTAGCAGCTGCGTCTTTCTTTACACACATTATTAAGTACCTATTCTTATTTCCATTACATTTAAACCAAACATTTTAGCACACGCTTTTGAAAAATATTTAAAAAAATGAAAGTGGTAGTACATGACATTGAGTACTTCTTGCAAAGAATTCTGATGTTTAGAATCAAAAAAGCATTTTTTGTGGATGAAAATCGTGAAAGCATGTTTATTTCTTTTCCCTTATCTAACTAAAGCATTTCTAATATTTCCCCAAATAGTAACCAAATGGGATGGAGAAATAAGCATTCCGATGAAGCACGCAAGAAAACATTTGAGCACGGATATTTCTCATAAATTTTGAGCACAATACACATGGATTGTAAAATCGCGTAATGTTCCTTGGTTATGAACAACGTGTTGAAAAAATGCACATTCCCTTCGGCTAATCATTAGTTCTGCTGCAAAATATATTTTTTTTTAAATGCGTATAGAAATTCTTTTCTGAGAGTAAACTAAGCACATTTTCGAAGAAAGAAATCATTTCGACCTACAGGTGGAGATTTGGTTTACGTGCTTAGAATTCATTTTAGGTTTATGCCAGCGTATATTTTAAACACATTTCAGTGTCCCCCTCCCTCTCTTCCCTATATTTCAATGCAAAAAAGAAAAAAAATGAACACACAGCTATTTATCCTTCATGTCAGAGCTTAATTATATATATATATATATATATATATATATATATATATATATATATATATATATATATATATATATATATATATATATATATATATATATATATATATATATATATATATATATATATATATATATATATATATATATATATATATATATATATATATATATACGCACACACACACAGCCGAGCGATTCAACTAATGGCTGCAAAATGGCTATAACACAAATTTTTCACGAGTAACGAAGTTTAGAACTGATGCGAATTCCTCATCCAAAACACGATTTTTTCGTATTGCATTACAGATGACTTTTTCAGTTTCTGACGCAAATTAGTGGTTACTAAAAATACAGACGGAGAATCAACAAAATATTTACTAAACTCGAACGATTTAGACAATCAGGTTCAAACTTTTGAATAAGCTTTTTACCTTGACTTACAAGTTTCAAAAAAAAAAAGAACAAAAAACTTGCTACAGGTCAACAATGCTTTAGAAACATTAGTTAGAAAATTAATTAACCTATTTTTCTTCCAATGAGATTTTGATTAATTTTCGCTGCTGCATGAAGAGCCTTGCACACGTAAAAAAATACATTTCACTGTATTTCCGAGGTCTTTCTAATCTACGAATCATTGCAATTACTTAGAAACAATTTCTTTTATCACGATTGCAAATGAATAAAAGAAAACATGAGACAATTGAAACAACACTGATTAATTCTTCAAATATTTATGCTCGTGGACTGGAGATTAGACGACAACTAGAAACAAATATCATCTGACACTGTCTTAAAGAAAAGTGAATGAAATAGAAATTCACATGCTGAAGAAGGAAAATTTTGACGTGATAATTTCGCAAGTTTAGGTAAATAGCATATTTTTAATGTTTTATGAAAAATCGTTATTTCTTTCTAAAACTTAGGGTGTATTTATTTTGTTCTAAAGTTTCCATATGTAAAAAAAATGAATTAGATTTATATGCTACAAGACTTATTTTTTACTTTCATTTTTATTTTGGTGTTTCTTAAATGTTTTGCTAAAATATCTCTTATGGAAGTTAGAAACAATTGAAATTTTTGGTGGTTATCCCTGTGTAAAACTATTTAGTTTTCTATGGTGGTGTAGCAATTTTTCAACTGTATACATACTTTGAATTATATAGAAATAGTTTTAATAAAAATAAAAAAATGGTTTTAAATTTCAGTCATATCAAATCATATAGATCTTTATTTAAAACATGCACTATTCTAAATGAAAAAAACACAACTGTAATTCATTTTTAAAAATTTTTAAGGTATTCAACTCATCTTTACGTTGCTCAATTATTAGCTAGTCTTCATTTGGTTGTACTGTTTGGTATGAGGGTACAGAAGTAGAGAAATTGCGAGAGCGAAGGATCACGTTTTTTCTTCGTTCTCTAAAAGCTGTACATTTACATATATTTTACTTTTCATTGTATATACATATAGTGCGTGATATTTCTCACAAAAATCCTAATGTAGAAGGTCATATGTTTGAAGGAATTCCTGTTAGGATTTTTAAAAACTTTTGCCCTGCGGTCCATCTTACACGAAGTAGTCCGGGTTAGATGGACCATTTTTGAATAAGAAAAATGGACTATAATAAAATTATAAAATAATTGCACTGGTACATTATATTTATATGTGCTATTTTCATTTCATTTTTGTAACCAATTCAAAAATGTATCAGAATTTACGTAAGCAAACTGTGGCGCCACTTTAATTTGTCCTCCAGGCTGCATTCCAGCTAACAACTCATCTTTTATGTTCTTCCTTTCAAACTACAATAAGGAGGGAGAAGTGTTCCTTTGCTATTGCAATATGCCTGAATGTGAAATAGTATCTCCTTTTACTCCAGATATAATTTATGCAACATTTTAAGAATGTTTAATGACGACTATTTCGCCGGGCTTCTTATTCATCCGTAAAACAGTTTTATCCATATTATAGACACAAAGGGACTTTCCAAAAAGATAATGTTCCTTAAATAGACCTTAGAGCATCTAAATTATTTTCTTCAACGACTTTGACAGCATTTTTCAAATTAACTCCTCGCGTATTTACGAACCTTTTCTAAAATACGTAGTTGGCATAATCTAAAAACAGAAAAACACTATTCTTCAGTATTTTAAATTCAGTTCTTTAAAAATCAATATTTTAAAAAATTCTAGGTTGTATAGGGTACATCTCTTCTGTATAGACATGGTCCATCTCTCCCGATTGTCGAGGTGAAAAGTACAATCCCTCCTAACCTTTCACTGGATTTCACGTCGCCGTTTTAAGTTATTAGGAAGCCGACATGTACCCAGACATTACAGCATCAAAAGCAGTTAGGATAAATTTTATACAATAGCTTAGCTTGCATAGTTATAACTATTTAAAAAATTATTCGGTTTACCAAAAGAAACAATAGCTTTTAACTAAAATAT
Source organism: Uloborus diversus (assembly GCF_026930045.1). Classification (NCBI taxonomy): domain Eukaryota; kingdom Metazoa; phylum Arthropoda; class Arachnida; order Araneae; family Uloboridae; genus Uloborus; species Uloborus diversus. Next base: position 196,361,568 of record NC_072733.1, on the reverse strand, counting down.
TATTTTATTTTTTGAGAAGCAAACAGCAGCATGTCATACAAAATATCTTTCCGTACCTGAATGAGATAGTTGTTTCATCTATTGGAAGGTGTATTAATAAAGTTTCTGACTGGTCCATCTCACACGGCAGTCCATGTCTCCCGAAGTTACCCTACCTTTTATTTTATGACCCTCGTTCTACGAACATTTTAAAAAATGATAGTCTGGGAAAAGCAAAGGTGCTAGAAAACGTACGAAATCAAATAATTTGACTGATTCCCTCCTGTCTAATCTAAAATCAAGAAAATGCACTATACAGAAAACAGAACAGAGAGATTCTCAAAATATTTAGAAGAAGGCAAGGAAATAAGCAAAAGAGTGAACATTATATTTGCATCATCCGAAAATTGGTGAATATGAACCAAAAATACTTTACGACTTCAGTGATGCAGACGATGATTTCAAAGACCCTAACAAAAAAAAATTAATTTGAATTTTGACATCTTGAATTCAAATTATGTTTTTCGCAATCACAAGTGTGTGTATGTAGGTGTGTGTGTTTGTGTGTATGGGTATGTGTGTTTGTGTGTAGGGTACGTGTGTGTAGGCATGTGTGTTTGTCTGTGTGCTGGCATAAGTGTGTGGGTAGTTGTGTATATGAATGTGTGTATGTGTGTGTGGGGGGGGGGGTATGTGTATGTGTGTGTAGGCATATGTGTTTGTGTCAGTGTGCAGGCATGAATGTGTGGGTAGTTGTGTGTATGTGTGTGTGCGTGCGTGTGTGTGTGTAGCTGCGTATGTATGCGCGTGTGTGTAGGACATGGATGGAGACTGCTTTCGCTATAGGAGCAGCATCGTGAGGAGCCGGTCGACGGTGACAGGGTGCGGAGGGTGGCGGTGGGAAAATAAAAAGATAGGACATCAAAACAGTCAAATGAGAACAATAAGCAATCGTGATTGCTCAAAAAAAAACTATTGTATCATTGAAATAAGAGAGTTTTAGTAACAGTTTCGACCAAATAAAGCTTCCTGCATTATTTTGGTTACTTCATATAAGTAAATAGCTATGAGTTTTCTATGCATTTTCTTATGAGCTCTATTCCATGCAGCTTCAATTTTATTTGTCGTGAAAAATATGAATAGTGTCCAAAACAGGTTGTAATTGAGCTTCTTCACTGGGGCGTGCACGGGAATTGGGGAAAGAGGGACACCTGTTGACCCCGGCTCGAGCCTGAAGGGGCCTCGAGATTTTAGACATATATGTTGGGACGTAGGGGTAAACAATATGATCTGGACCCGTAAAAGTCATTTGTGACGGGCCTCAAAATTTCTCAGCTTTTGCTTCCTCATACGATCATCAATACAGGCTCAGAAACTGTTGCTTTGACAGTAAAATTCGACTGCGAAAATTTCTAACAATCATAATCTGCACTGGTTTCAGTTAAATTCGTTTCACAGTTTATGGCATTTCTTTGGATGTAATTATTACAGGTAGCATCTTATTATACATGTTATTATTTCAGTGCAATTATATAGTACTTAATCTCTGAAGGCTGATCGTTCGTGAAACAGGCGATTTCACTGATTTTTAACAACTTTGAAAAATCACAAGGGTAATTGAAAAGTTGTAGTAAAAAAAGTTACTTGACATTATAAGATAACTAATACTGGTAAATTGGAAGTTCAGTTGTCAGAACAAATAAAAACCTATTTTTATAAAAAGTTGGTCTACCATCCCCAGTTTCCCCTATTTATGTTTTAATAAGGTATTGATATATTCTTACTCAGATGTGGATACGTAGTGTGCTTTAAACATTTAAGCAAATAAGTAGCTTAAATTAATAAATGCCATTTTTTTATATATATTTTAAATAAAGAATTCTAGTTCAATTTAAAATATACATGATAAAGAGTCCGTTTTGCTAACATAAAAGGTTGCTAATAAATATAGTTATTTTTAAAAAAAGGGTAAATAGAGCTCAAAAGAGTAAAAATTATAAGATTGAATTTATTCTATTCTAAAACAATAGTTTCCGAAGTTATTTAAGGAAATTCATGATTTAAAATGTTTTCTCTTAATTGAACACTAGAAAGACGGAAACTTTCTGTATACCTAGAACGACTGAATGGTCCACTGTGGCCCTTACCCATTTTTTGGGGGAATTCTTTTAAAAACTGAGTGAGTCCACATACGCGATGCACGTTCTTGTATGACTAAATAAAAACTTAGCACGTTATTATTTTCATCTTTTCTGTCTTGACTTGCCAAAAAGTACAACTAGTGTATCTTTAGAAGAACAATGACTGCACTGTTAAAAAATTTCCGGAAAATTTACGGTAATTGTTACTGGCATCCATGTTGCCAGTAACTATTACCGTAAAAATCAAATGTTAATGTAAAATTTTACGGTTTCCTCGGTAGGCCACAGCAATTAATTGGCGCTGAGATCTCTTATTTCTCCGGTAAAAATTACCGTAAAAATCAGCGATGCTGTAAGTCCGCCATTTTACAGTAACAATTACCAGAAAATCTTCCTGAATTTTTAACAGTGTGCGGTTTGACTGGTAAGCAATCGGTACTGTTTATAGCATTTGGATATCCAACTGATTGCAAATAGAGAAAGTCGCAGTTTAAAGTAGAGTGAATAGCATTTGTTTTATGCAACAACAAGTAGGTGAAAGGAAAAAATATCTTTTTTTACTGTAAAGTAGCTTAGGGGCCACTGTGCCCCTCTCGTCTTTCTAGGTATAAGGATACTATGAGGCAAATCTTTAAATGATTAAACAATCATTCAAATAGTGACCTATAATGAAAAGTCAGAAAGTTCCATTAAGCTCCGTTAGATATTAATCGAGTTATTGAACAACAAACTACGCGAGGGGTCATACAGGCCCCTCCTTCTTTCTTGTGTTAATTTGTTATGTTTATAATGTCGGCATTTTCTGCAATGCATGCTATCGATAAATCACTGAATACTGCCAATTATAGCGCTCATTACTTATGTAATTCATTTTTCTTTAAGACATAACTTAAAATTAAGCTCTAGCTTTTGTTTTCTGTTTTTAAAAATAAATTACATATTTCTTGTTTGTTAATTCATAGTAAAACAGCATGCCGAGCAGCCATATGTTGTAGACCTTTCTGATGAAAACACGTTCACTTGCCGATTAAATGTTGCCGCTCATGATTCAACAAACACTAAATTAAAAAATAAGACTAGCAAAAACCAACAAATTGAATTGAAAACGGATCGCTACAGATAAGGTTACTCGAGTTCAAAGAGAACTGAATAGAACTAAACAATCAATCTATTATTATATAAATTTAGTCAAGCGAATTTCCACGCTTTTTATAAGGAATAAAAATTTAGTATCTAGGATGGGGAAAAATTGGAATTTTTGAAATTAATACTTTTAGTGTTTATTATTATCATTTTTTTAATGAGTATGAATTGACACTTTTTTCACTTATAGTAAAGATACCATTTCATAAAAATAAAATATTCTTAATAAAAATGAGATTTAGTTTGACAGTCGCTTAATTTTTAGAAGAATAGCTTTTAATACCGCTTTTACACAAGTAAAAGTATTACTCAGAAATTTCCTTCCCTTTTGCGCACCAAACTGACCTGTTTGAAAAAATGATTTGTTGAGAAAATAAGTTCAAAGGAAGAAAAGACCTTTTCTATCGAGGTTGAGTATCATCGATCGCGAAATAACCTGGGCGACCTTCACGCAATTCTTACTTAATAAAATCAAAGAATTTCCTTTTTAACACCGTATGAATATAAAATTGCTTAATAATATGTAATTAAATCAAGAAGAGGAAAAAATAATTCCGTACTTTTGTTTTTCTTTCTAAATCAGAGAATATACTTAACTGCTTTGCTAATTAAAAGAAAACTGATCAAAAACACTTTCTGCTAAAATATGTGTAAATGAAAGAAAAACTACATAAAAAAAGCTAAGTGTCAGAAAATTCTGCAAGTAGGCTACTTCAAGGCTTATTTAAGTTTTTTTTCCCCCTTTATTTAATATTTCTTAGAAAAAGTTAACGTTTCTCATTTAAATTTGATTTTGTGTTATTTCATAATACAAATGTTAAACTAGTATGTTGTGGCTATCGCAGTTCTGCTATATCTTTATTATGAATTCTTGCATCCCCCCCTGTAAATATAATTACTTTTATCTTTATATATGCTCAGTTTGCTGTAACCTGGCTAAATTTGGTATTTATTCCCTTAATTTTTGCTTACAATTACCGCAGTTCTTGAAACTTTATCTGTATATTGTCTTTGCGTGGCATGCACCATTTAATATTATGCTTATGGAATCTGTGAGAAATTTAGAATTTATCGCCGAGTTGACATTATTTTGGTAACTTATTTTTAGCACCAATTTTGGCGAGAAATCGCAAAAACATGAATCGCAAAACTACGCAAAAACATGACGACCGTGCGAATTATCGAATTATCCTAGCAAAATCAGAAGCACGGAACGAATATTGAAAATTGTTTTAAAAGCCTTACTTATATTACAAGCATTTTTTTTTTTTTTTTTTTTTGTTAACACACTGAAAATGGCAATAGATAAAATCTTTAAATCCTTGATATTTTTCCAATATTTGTCAACAATTAAATAGAGAGAAAGGCACAGAGAGATTTTAATATGATTTATCTTCCTTGTTGTTGCATTAAGCTATTTTTATTCACACCAAAAAGTTGAAAATCAGATCTCCTTGGAGCGATTAGTGCCAAAAGTGAATCAACGAGTTTCCTTGTACGTTCACATTTATTCCAAATTTCATCTAAAACGTAGCATTACTTCTTGAATTATAGAACTCGCAATGAACAAGGGAGGAATATCCCGAATAGACCGCTTCCTTTTGAGCTATTGGTGTCAAAATAAAATAAACTCATGTACCCTCTACAGTCTTCCTGTCGATAAATTTTTGTGTTTCCTTTTATTACCACTCAAGATATAGTAGTCACAAGAATCGAGAAAAACACTTTCAGTAGCTCAACCCCCTTTTGAGCTATACTCATCAAAATTGAATAAGCACCTATACCCTTTAGGGTCAACATATGGACCAAATTTTGTTAGATTCCACCTTTTACTTCCTGAGATATAGCTTTCAAGCATAGCGGAGAAAACGGTTGATTGCTTCGCCCCCTCCCCCCCTCTTGGAGGGATTGGAGCCAAAAATTCACCAGTTCACATGAGGGCACATATGTGTACTAAATTTTTTGATTTCATGCAGTAGTTTTTGCTCTAGAGCGGTCAGAAAAAAAAAAAAAAAACAGATCACGCACATATATACAGACAAATAGACATTTTTCTAAAATTATCTGGGAATGGACTAGGCACACCTCAAAGCGTGCTAACTCGTCAAAATCCGAAAATTTTCACGAAACCTATACTTTCTTCTACGTATTTGATAAAGAAGAAAGTAAAAAGATTTAACGTAAAATCAAAGATGTTTGTGTTCTTCTTACTTATTTTTAATAAAGTAAAAACTAAAAAAAAAAAAATAGTGAAAGTTCACATGATTTGTAAAAATCGAAAAAAAGGTTTTAAACCATTTTTTTATTTTCATTACTTTGCTTTTCACGATTTTTCCTTGCATTAAATCGCACTTTGATGCACAATCAATTGAGGTAGCGAGTTAAAACTTTAAACGTGAATACATAATTTCCAACTTTGTACCTGACCTATTCATCTAGCAGAAACTATACGAATCTAATATTTTTTCCTTTGACATTCCAAAGTTATCCTTTTTCAAAAAGCTATTGTCTACTTTAACTTGCAATTAAATGAAATAGGGTCCTTGACTTCATCTGCAGAAACTTCCCTTGGTTCTCTTAAAATACACCCCCCCCCTCCGTTACGAGAATTCTACGCATCATATTATGGACGCTCATTGAAAACGAAGAGTTTTTTTTTATTTGTAACCATTTCAATACAATATTAGTGTTTTTTTCAAAAAGAAACATACTTAGATCAGACAGCTTTAATATTTTTGGATTCTAATATTTGATTTCTATTATTTAAAATTCGATTTAAAAAAAACAACTTGAAAATGTTGTACATTCATAAACTTTTGAATTTTTATTTAGATGTATTTATCAATATTATCGTTTTTAAAATAAGATTGTTCATTCGACATGCAACTTGAGTTGTACACGCGATGTAAGACACAAAGTGGTTTTAACCAAAGTTTGAAAACAATGGAAAAGAAACGTTAAAATGTAGTTTTTCCATGGGTCAATAATTTATTATTATCCGTTTCTTTGCTACGCTTAAACTAGCGGCTCTTTCCCCGATAATCCAAATGTTCCTTGAGTGATTCGATATAATATTACTTTCAGTATACACATTCATGGATATATTACATGACGCATAAAATTTAAAAATTACATTTGGGTCAATTTTTAAAATCTTGCCAAAGAAGTGTAACTTCTGTCGGTCATACTTGAGTTATGTGCATTCCACTTATTTTTTTTTTTTAAATCGAGCCCGACAGCTGAAAGTACTCAAGATAGACATGTACAACTTATAACGCTATTATATTTTGCCCCTCAGTGGCAAAATTCCAGAACGCACGCTATGTATCAACATCCAGTACATCTTTTTAGCCTCGGCGAAAAAGAGACGACCACATAAAATTAAAACAATAAAATGCAAACGAAAAAAAAAAACACTTAGGCTACATTCGGAAACAGGCACCGATCGCACCGGTGCCACCGCAAGCGGTCGAAACAGTTGAGTCCCTGATTGAAAACGTATTGCGACTCGATCGTTTCCGAACGCTTGCAGTGGCACCGGTGCGACCGGTGCCTGTTTCCGAATGTAGCCTTACAGAAAAGTGTGCTTCAAATTTTCTTACATGAGAGCTTATGTCTTAACTTTTTCAAAAGAGCTACTACGCAGCACAAATACCAAAGGATAGCGACAACGTTGCCTTTGAAAGCTTGCCCGTTCATTCGATTTTGCTGAAAAAGTTTGTAAATTGAACTTAAGCTACTTTCAAGCGTCTTAGTGGGGTCTAAGCACCCTTAACCTTCAAAATTTTCGACTTTCTGGAAAAAATATATGTTATGCATAATTTGATTCTGAACAATTTGATACCTTATTTATTACCGTACGTCAAAAACTTTTCAAGTTATCGTAAAAATGCGTAAACTTTCCCCATAGAGATTTATGTTAATAGCAGCTGTTTAAGCCTCTTTTTCTCAGGTGCCGGTTTCTTCGGTTTTCTCGTTTTGCGCGCATGATACCTCAAAAAGTTTCTTAAATATTTCCGTAAAACTTTTCATACATGTTTGTCTGGTATATATTTATGATCTGAACCTAAATTTTAACTAAAAATGAAAATTAATATTTAAAAAAATATATATTTTTTCCCAAAACTTTGGAAATTTTTAATTATGACTTATAAAATTTCAAAAAGAGTAAATAAATAATTTTAAAAAAAATTTACAAATTTAGGTTCAGGTCATAAATATAAACAAGACAAACAAGTATGAAAAGTTTTACGGAAATATATAAGAAACTTTCTGAGATATCATGCGCGCAAAACGAGAAAACCGAAGAAACCGGCACCTGAGAAAAAGATGCTTAAACAGCTGCTGTTAACATAAATCTCTACGGGGAAAGTTTACGCATTTTTACATTAATTGAAAAGTTTTTGGCGTATGGTAATAAATAAGGTATCAAATTGTTCAGAATTAAAATATGCATAACATATATTTTTTCCAGAAAGTCGAAAATTTTGAAGGTTAAGTGTCCTTAGACCCCTTAAAGGCGAACGGAGGGTTTTGAAAAATCTTATTATTGCGCCGAAGTCGGTACCGGAAGATTAAGACTAAGGTAAGTGAGCTTTAGTAACTGTCGAAGTTTCATCTACTAATCTTCCGCATAAAGTAGACTAATTTTGTTATGTTTTACACGCGAAGCATGATTGGAAAGAATATTATATTCTAACACATGGTAAGGTGTGTCTCAATTTGTTTCGGCCACTTCATTAGTATCACTTTTATTTGCTTAAATTACAAAACGGGTACAACTATAACTTTCTGTATATGAATTGTTGCTCAACGATGAAAATTTACGAAAGAAAAAATAACATTTCAGAAACGTGTTAAAATTTTGATTCAGAAAATTGTTGCTTTTTTTAAAATTGAATGTATATTTATTCAAACAGGTATCAACGTTGTCGTTATAGTTTTAATTTAACAGCCTATGAATGTTCCAATCAGACAGATGACACTATACATTCTACATTTAATAAGGTTATGAAAAAAAATGTGGCTAATTTGTACCAAGTGCCTAATATAAACGATGTTAAGTCCTGTACAAATGTGTACTGCTTACTTCGAGCATTAGACTGTTCCATCCATCATTACCACACAATATACCCATAAGATTAAGGTTAGTGCTAACCAAGTTATCACACGAACGAATCGAGATTCAAACCAAACAGTAGCAAAACATTTCGAGTTGAGTGCTGCATTTTTTGGCTGAACAGTTCGGCTCCATTCACTGTTTCAAGTTTTATCAAGATTGTTGTTTTCAAACAAGACTACCTTGATTTTTCTTTATTTTTTTTTCTACAATTCAAACTTTCAGCGGTGTCATTCCAAGATGTCTAAAGGCATTGTTAAATTACCTTCGAATTGACGTTTTGATGTGTGTTCACAGATTCACTCGAGAATGGAGCATTATCTATTCCGTCCAGGTTCAACTGTCCAAACTCCCTTTGCATGTAAGTAATTTTATGCACTGTAATAACTTTTATTAGCATATTCATAAAAGTATTTATGAACGCTATACTAAATACATATAGAGCTAGCCAGACAGTTGTTTTTGAACAGAGCAGGCGGAGATATTTGTTATACGCTGACTCTTCCTTTTTTTCGTTGTATCCTTGGCAATAACTTTCTTATTTTGAGAAGTGAGGGTTTTTTCAGCTTTGTTATATTTTTTCGGTGATATTTTTTCTTGTTGTCTGCAGAATAACGCACAGTTGGCCTTGATTTACTAATTAACAGAAAATGTATCATGTATGAAATGTATGATCTTAGGAGAACTCAATCTTTCAATTATGTGCTTTTAATGTAAATATAATGCTTTTGAGCTTTTATTCTGTTCGAACTGACAAACTGCTACGAACGTTTGTTAGCTTAAAACAACTAGTTTGAGAATATGCATTTAGTTTTGTACAGATACTATTTTAAATGTTTGCTAGCGAAAAACTATTCGAGTCCGAATCAATATTAAGCTGTGTTTGCCCGCATTCCACCTGTAAATATATATACCACTTTTCGAGCCAATTATACTTAAAATTGTGTTAATAATTTCTTGCTAATTGTATTTTATGTTTTAGTTGCATATCTGAGTAGTTTTTGATGCAAACTTCACAGAGTCATTAAAAAAGGGAAACGCACCTTAAGAACACATTTCTGCATTTTAATACTAACTTAAGGGGGTCCGGGACACATTTTGAAAAATTTTTTATTATGTACTTTAGAGTTTTGAAATTTTTTGAACTGATTCATCATTTATTTAATAAGCAAAATCATAACATAAATATGGAAAAAAAATATTTTATTATTTAAATTTAATTAGTTTTTTTCAAAAAAATGGGGTTGCTTTAAATTGCTATAACTCAAAATATTGTTGGTCAATTTTCAATTTTTTTTCAAAAAAGTATGCACAAATATCTAAGCTTTAATTTTTATTCGGCGATTTTAAAAATATTGATTCAATGAAAAATAAAAAATATTTAAAGAAAAATTTCGAAAAATTCGAAGATACTTTTTTTTTAAAAAAAATCGTAATTTTTGCAGTAAACGTTTTTTTCAAATTCGACGAATAAAATTTAAAGTAAACTGTTTGAAAAAGATATGCTCCAAGTTTCATTACTTTATCTTTATCGGTTCTTGACTTATAAGAGTTTGAATGCAAGAAATCGGGAAAAATTGCATCATGGAGAAAAACGCGTTTAAAGTTTTAAAGTTATGTACACATTCGTTAGATGCATGCAACAAAAATAACTATAACTTTCGTTCTATTTAAGGTAGAAACAAGATTCAAACGTTCTCTTAAGCAGAAAAAAAACGCAGCAATTTTTAAAATTATAAAAAAAAATTGCAAAATTTGAGGATTTTTGTGTCCCGGACCCCCTTAAGTAAACTTACGTTGAGACGAAAACTAATCGGCCAGAAAAATGTAAAACTTTTGTGATGCAGACATGTAGAACGAGTACAACTAAAAATATTAGTTGTTGCAAAAAAAAAGTTTGAGTTTAAAACTCAAACAGTTTCAGTCACTAAGGGAATGAAATACTCTTATGTAATGCAGCATAAAAATGTACCGCTAAACAATGTATTTACTATGCTATGAGTAAAAAATTGCATTTTTATATGTAATTGTTTTCTTCTAAAGCAGCGATGCGTTAAAATATCTGTTAAATATAAACAAAATTTATCAACTTTTATAACATTTCTTAATAAAGAAATGTTCTTCTTTTACTTTTTCGTTCATCTTCGGAAACAATATATTTTGCTTTACAATTTAAAGCCGCCATGTACTTCGTTTGTTACGTTAATTCCGCTGGATAGCATTCAAGAATGTAGATTACATTTGGGAAACTGTTTATCGGTTTAGTTTCGAAGCGAAATACATATACAACTATCCCCAATTGGTTTCAATATATTATCACTATATCTTCTAAAATATGCACTCTGTAAGTATTATGTTTTCAAGTTTTCAGTATTCAATTACTTCGTTCAATTTTCTAGTCATATTTCAAATCAAGGTACCTGACAAAATATTTAATAGTCATGTAATTACGATAACTTATCTATTGATTATTTGTTTGTGTTACAAAAAAAAAACTTTTAAGAATCGAGCATTTTCTTCACATGTTTCTTATTATGACTAATTATCTCATTAAATGAACTAAAGATACAAGTAAACTTTCACAAATTTAACATTTAGAAATGAAAAAAAAAAGCAATAGGTTAGGTGGGAATAAAGCCCCTCGATTTTTAGTTTTTATAACATCATGGTCAATAAAGGGCAGATTTTTCCCTTTTTTCCAAATTAGTCATTGCATGGGTTTTTACATTTGATCCTAATACCAAATTCTAGCTATGTTTGATTAGTAATAAACGAGAAAATTACAATTTAGTGGGAAAAACATTGCGGGTTTTTGCCCCACAAAATTGGGTAAAACCCTGCAATGCGAATCTCTACCCTACTCAAGATAAATGTAAACAAAAAATAGATGACCGCTTGATAAAAACACTTGGCAAATCTTCTTAAATCATCGGTTTATTGTTACTTACTTGAAATTTACACTGAATTTCTAGAAAGCTATTACTGATAATTCTGAAATGGCTTGTCCGTGCAAAATACTGTTGTGTGACTGGTCAGCCAATAATATGACTAAAATTTTGCCTAAATATCCTTTTCATGAAAAAAATCCCCAAGGATCAAACCTCCCTATGGGTCAAGTCTCTCTACTCCCCCCCCCCCCTTTTTTTAAACTATTGCACAGAAGCAGCTCTTGAATGGTTTGAAGTTGCTGAAAATAATTGATTTACGGTTCTATGAAATACAATGAACAATAGAACTTGCAAAGCGTGAGATGGGGAAGTTTTTCAACATTTACAAATTTTAGTGTCATGTTTCACAGTTGCATTATTTTTATCAAAATAATTCATTTTACATTCTAATGTAGGAGGACTTGACTTATTTCCTTCAGAAGTTACCTTAAGTGTCAGAATAACTTTAAATCAAGTTAAAAATTTATTTCTAATGTTATTTATGATTTTTTCTTTGTTTGGATAACAATGTAGTATTTTTGGAATTTTCCTTAATTTTATAACAATACATGCCTTTAATCTTTAATACAATTAAAATATGAGCTAGCTACTTAAAAATATGAACTGAAAAACCAAGGTATTCTGAATATCTCTACAGATGTTGCAGAAATACATTTGGGTCGGTGAGGGAGTCGACTTTAGCTCAGCTATTAAATCAAAATCCGTTCAATTGGAAGATCATAATATACTAACGGGCTCAAAATTGTATAAATTTTGCAAAATGCCTACTGCTTGTTTCATGCATTTTAACGTGAATTATAAAATGATTTAATCCAATATTCTGTGTAAATAAGCGTGATTTTGCATTACTAGATATTCCTTTAGTAAAGAAGATCGATAATTGAAATATATAATCACATATATTATGCTTCATAAGGTGTTTTCTGTGAGAACACCATAAATTTCTTAATACTTTAACAAACATCCTAAGAAAAATCTAATTTTAAAGAGTTTTTTTCACCTTTTTTAACGAGAAATAAACAGACAATTCAAGTTTTAGCTGTTCTGATTTATTTTGCCGATTGAACCGATTTAATTTGTTATAATTACGCATTGATTAAATGCATAATATTCCGAAGTAGAGGTCATTGGTTTAGTTGGTTATACCGTCGTCATGAGTTCAAATCCCCAAGGGCCAAAAAAAATTTCGTTTTAATAACTTTCTTTCTTCAGCAGAGTTTTAATAGAAATTTAAATGACCATTAATCTACACTCATTGCAGGATTCTGAGCTGCAGTTCTGTTGTAAAAATCAGGTGACAGAACATTAATTTTAAGAAGGTAAATCGCAATATAAGTTTTTAAACTTATTTTTACTAAATACAGGCATTAATTTCAATTTATTTTCACACTTAAGAAAGCATTACTTTAGTGTTAAGCATCCCAGGCCCTTTCCGCATTTTGTAAGAACGTCGTGCTTATGACGGGAATTTGAAAGGGAAATTTGAATCCTCCCATGGGCCGGAAAAGGTAGTTTTAGAATGACTAATTTTCTATCGAAATTTCTTAACTCGTTGGGGATAAGGTTCGGAACCATAGCTGTTTTGTTGCATTAAAATTAGAAAACAAAGCGCTTGTTTTAACACAATATAAATCGTAGTCTCATACACTTATTATTTCTCACGTAATACTTCATCAAACTTCGTGAGTATGACATCATTTTAAGAATTTTATCACATTTATAAGTTAAGAAACAAAAATTAGTTTCGGCTGTAATTCAATTAATTTGCACTTAAAGACCTCAAACGCGAATGCTTTCACGGTCAGATAGTTTTACTTTTGTTTCGGGTATAATTGTTAATATAACTCTTTACAAAAGAAAAGAAACACATCCTCTAACTTCAGAATTAAACTCAAAAATCCTTTGTTGCAGCTAGCATTTCCCTTATAACGCAAATGTATTGGACTATTTTTCACATGGCATTTTTTACATCAAGGGAAATTGAAATGGAATGCACTATTTTTTACATGAAATAAAATTTAAAACCGAACGATGCATTAGAAATTCAAGTCATTTAAGTTAAGTTTATTTAAGGGAAACGTGTTTTTTTTTTCCTTTTTTTCCCGATATTGATGAGCTACAGAAGACTGGGTAGACAAAACGCGTTTTGTTCTTAGATCAGAGCCACATGAAGCTAAAAGGCTATTTCTGAATATAACCTGGTGATTGTAGCACAAATATAGGCTCTGGATTTAATAGTATTTGATCCCAATTTCAGCACACACTGTAGGATCGATTTGTAATTTATGTCACAAACCTGAGACTTTTTGATGATATTTTCTCTAAATTGGTACCTATGTAGTTCAGATATTAGTTCAAATTTCTTTCTTTTTCAGTAATTTTGCCCGAGAGTTTAATTCCAGGAATATCCAACTACCTTACTCTTATATTTTGTTATTTGCGGCAACACTGAACATTGTTTGAGAGCATTTAAATATCAATGAACTAAAATAGTTTAATCAAATAAAATCATGAGTGTAATAAACACTGTGCGATAACTTGGTCATTTCTAATTAACCTGTTAGGCGGGGCATGCTTCCAACGATCGGAGAATTTGCAATATCTTCTGATATTGTAATGTGGTAAACTACTTTTTTACTGTGTTGTCTCTGGAGCGAAATTAACAAATGTAGTAATACAAAATAGCCGAAGATTAGCATAATATTTTGCGTAAACATATTTTCTCGAAGAAACTCTTGCACTGTGAAATGCGAAAAAATCCACCATACCTGGGTAGACTAGTACAGTAAACATTCTTTTAGTTATAATTCGTTAAGTGTTGCTAAATATTGCGTTTAACATGTTTATTACACCGCTTGTGCAAGCTAGTAAAGGAAAAAAACTAAATCTACTTTCCTTCCTAATGATTAAATACTGCATTAAAGCTAAGGCGGATCTTAAACGTTATTACTGGATGCGTTATTTGTAATTTATCCCTTGGATTATGTGTAACTACGCTTCTTCAGAATAATACGGTGTTCAATTCAAAATGGAACTGAAACCAGTAACTAAGAAGAGTTAATCCTCTCGCTCATGTAAATGCTAAGTTCAGTGCAATTTATTTGAATCATTTATACTTAGAACAGGATTTTTCAGTTGAAGAGTAAATAATCAAAGTCTACATTTAAGAGTTTAAAGTCGTTTCAGTCTTAAATCCTTGGTATTTTAGTTTTTATTTAAACTGATCTATCATTCCTGTAATTTCAGCAATAAACTTCGTAAATGGCTTTAGCCTGAGTATTTTCCTTTTTCTCGAATTGGTCATTTTTTAACATTCACGCACCTAATCCAACATGCATTGATTTTTATTGGTTGACGATTTCAAATGCTTACAAACCTTCCGCCAAATTAAATTTGCAAACAATAATTCGGTTTACATAAAGTGACTACAAAAATGCTTATAAAAAGGAGACATAATGTTTGATTAATATGGATATTACATTCATATTGATCGTCATAATTGAGAAAGGACCTCGCATTAAATCACAGTGAAGGATAATTTTGTACCTACCACATAAATTTGCACGGGAAATTTGAAATTTTTGCAAGAAGTTTTACTTTTCGTGGGTAAATGAAAAGCTGATGTAGCATGCCCGTTCAGATAATTTAGAAGCAGTGCATATCGCACCCCGGTAACAAAATTGACAAAACTCAAAAAAAAAAAAAAAAAGAAAAAAAAAAGAAAATTAAGGTTTTGTGCTATACTACTTTTTAGTAATCTGTTCTCAATTACGCGCAAAATATGATGTTAATTGTAGTGGATGGCCTTTGTAGTCTAAATGAATGCATTTATATTTTAAAAACATGGTTCCTCTAAATTTTACTGACGTCGCTATTATTTTTTTTTTTGTCACTATTAATACAAATCACGCCCAATCACATCGTACTTACATTGATGTGATCTCTTAATGTGAAAAACTGGGAAATAGAACTTAAGGAAATAGAAAAATTTAAAGATTTTAGCGATTAGAAAAACTGTATCGCTAATTTATGCGGACTGTTTAAAATTAAAATACCAAAAGCAGTTAGCAAACACAGAAATCTACATCGAATCGCTTTAAATTAAGCTATTATCTATTTCCTAGTTTTCAGTGGATTATTCAAGATTACATCTTGAAAACTGATTTTTCTTGTGCGAAATTAGTCTTTGGTATCCTAGTCGAGCTGTACGACGGGAGAAAAAAAAAAAGCCACACGGGGGGGGGGGGGAATCCGGCAAACAACAGTGGCACAACTCAGCAATTTGAAAAATAACGCACTAATTGTTGATTTAAAATTGAAACTATCTTTCTTTGTAGAAAACTTAGCAAAACGTTAGCTTGCATTACTGGTACGCGGTGGCGTATAAGCAATAAAATAAATTGTGACGTATCCAGAGTCCCCCTGAGGGAGGTCAATGTGACTTCCCAAAAATTTCCTTATTCGGCGAACTTGAAGACAGTATTGCAATACTTCATTTTTTAAATGATTGCTAAAATTCATGCCATTCGGTGTAAGTATGGGTGCATGCTCATATTTTAACGTTCGGCAAACTTCAGAGTTTCATTCGGCAAATTGGGAGTTTCCTCCTGCCAAAAAACGTTCAACTCTCGGCTCCCCTGGACACATCATTAAAATTTTATAATTCAGAAAAAATAATCAAACTTTAGTCGGACATCATAAATTTAGTCCATAAAAATCAACCAGTATACATTACATAGTAAATGTTTTACACGTATCAGCGTTTGAAAAGAAATCAGTTAAAAGAAGTAATGTGTAAAATCTTGATTTTCACCAATGATGTTCTTTTTTTTAACTGTGTTGCAGGATGCGACATTTGCTTCTCTTTATACAGAAAAGATCTTAAGTAACTAAAGTCAACTGACACTGGCTGATGAATGATTTGTCATCGATTGTATGGAATTATTGATTGCAGCATCACCCATAAACAAGACCAAAGTTCGATTTATAACGGATGTAGCCGAAATCGTTTAATCAATTTATCAACTATTGTTCCCCAGTAAAAAGAGTAACTTATTCACTGTAATTGAAATTGCATAATTTATATTCAACTGCTTACGAGTTTCCTGATTAACAATATTTGGCTTCCAACTGTTAAATTTATTCACCTGTAATACCGAACGTATGAAGAGAATTCGTCTTAAAATTTGTTTCCATCTGAAATAGAGAAATGGATCCTCATTTAAGACAGTTAGCATTTGCTTAACCTTTTTTACAGTAGCAGTATCTAAATGGTATAGTCAATAAATTTTTTTTTTTTTTTTTTTTTTTTTTTGTAAATACTCGTTTAGTAACGAAGAATTAAGGCCCAACAATACAATTATCAACATTTAATGTGGTAAAGTGGGTTTTTATGTGAAACTGGCCGGGCCCAGTTAATCACAACAGAAACAAGTTGCGATTAAAAAAAATCAGAATGCTTTGAAGTCATCCATTCAGGTTGAATTCTTACTCAGGTGTTACAATATCTTCAATATTTATCATTAATAATCCTAAAACAGTTTCCTCAAAAATTTAATATAGCATCTACAATAAAAAGAGATGAAATACGCGAGATCAAACATTGTTCAACTTAAATATAGTAGTCATAACTAATAAGAAAACAATAACTGGACAAGCTACTTTTACAAATTTATTTAATGCGCTAATGAGTAAAAACTTTCAATAATGCGTCAGTTTTACGAAACAATATTTTAAAAATTGTTTTGTAACTTTCCAATTTCCTAAACTTGTTATTTTTCAAGCACTGTTTACACATAACCCAAATTCTATTTTAAGAACCATGTGTTGCTATTTAGATATCTACAAGTGGTTTTATACGGAGGATGTTTCAGAATGCACAAGGGTAACTAAGAATGATAAATTACAAACCCTTTTGGAATAGGTCCAAATCTTGAACTATGATTAAGGAAGCATTAAAATAGAGATGACGCAATGTCGTGCTTGTTGCAAACTTTTAAGATTGTGTACACAATTAAGGTATTTCATCAGGTATGTTTTAAAATAAGATATTTGTCGTCATTCTTTTACTTCCTATATGTTTTTCAGTGAAGAGAACACTAACTTAATGGGCATTGTTATGCTGTTTAATAAATAATACAAAAGAAAAAAAGCCTTCGTTTCATAAGAAAAAAGAAAACACCAGTGAATTTGAAAGAAAAAATAAAAAAATGATCAGAAAAAATATTATGAATATATTAGAGAATAATTCTAAATGTTTATTAAAAGTACTTGCATTTTAGAAATAATGGGAGCACTCTTTGTTCCGTGTACAGTAGGGTGGTTCAAAAAAACTTTTTTTCAGCTACAGTCCAGGACACCCCCCATTTTTTTACACTTACTAATAGTATTATGCTGCAAAAGTTTTAGCTTATTACTCAAATTTTAAGACGGTGCTCAATGACCCCTTAATTTAACATTAGCCGTATCGTAGAAAATAACACAAATTGAGAAATATTTAATTTCCCCAGCTGTGTTTTTTTTTTTTTTTGTAAATAATTGTTTTATTGCAATGTATATGCATATTTCTAGTGTATATTATAATACGTAGCATTGTTTCGAATTATTTTTTTAACCCCTCTCCGAATACTATTGAAGTTTGGGAGGAGGAGGGGTTGAGCACTCTCTTTTAGTTGAAATAGGAAGCTAAAATTCTTCCAGTATATTATTATCCATAAGTATAAAAATATTGAGGGGTGTCCCGGTATCTAGGAGAAACTTTTTTTACATGTATTTTTGAACCACCCTGGTGTGCAGCCATGAAAATGTACATTTGTTTTTATTTACTTTTCAGCTCTTAACTTGAAAGTGATTGTTTTTTCCACTTATTTTCGCTAATTTAAGTAAGACTTTGAAAAATTTCTAAACATATAATTGTATGAGTAATTTTGTATAGGTAAAGTCATATAAATGCAACGGAAACAGTACCGTAAGTGACATACGTATATATAATGCCATACATGTAAATATGAACAAAAAAAAAAAAACGTTTGAATCAGGAGCGTTTGTGATCCGAAAATTTTGAGTTGCTGTTTCTGAAATCTTTTAGCTGATAACACATTATAAAACTGAAAAATTATTTTTAAAAAAATATTTATTTTTTAAATGATTTCAATGGTTTTTTGTATGCATATTTAAAGTGCATTTGCAGGGGGAGGGGTCAAGCTTAGTCATAGTTTCCAAAAATTTGTCTTCAGAAAATTTTTCTTTAATCCACTATCACCCCAGGTTTGAATGCATTTGTCCATTTTTTCTGGGTGTGTAGATGGGGATTATCATCTATGCACGTCTAAAAGTTTTGTTTTAACCATTAACAGGTGGGGTTATAACACCCCGGAATAGTTGCTCTTTTGCATTTAAACGTTTTGTCATTTTTACTTGTATGACTTTATATGTATAGAAATGGAAACTATGAGCGAGGCACAGTTTCAACGTAATAACGCAT
The DNA here is from genome assembly GCF_026930045.1 of Uloborus diversus. Lineage (NCBI taxonomy): Eukaryota > Metazoa > Arthropoda > Arachnida > Araneae > Uloboridae > Uloborus > Uloborus diversus. Next base: position 196,342,755 of record NC_072733.1, on the reverse strand, counting down.
GATTCTCAGCTCGTGGACACACTACAAAAACGGCCGTCAGCATGTGGCACCCTTTATGGTTAACTTTGTATCACCAGCGGCCACTATTTAAGGTTACCATTTTGGCTCCCTATGGCACTCTTAAGGGTGTCGTTTTTCTCCACGAGGTAACATGGGGAGTCAAAATGGCATCTTTAACACTGTGCCTCAGATACTACGTTTCAACCTAAAAAGTGACACATGCAAATCATGCACCATAAAACGGTAAAAAAGAAGCAGTGATGAAACTAAAGCGATGTTTTCCATCGTTTTTTGACTCATCGGACCGGTAAAATTTGGGAAAACATTTCGCTGGCCGGTCACGGTCCCCCACTCCCCTTCTGAAATAAAATATTCAATAACTGTTATATCAGTTAATTGGGAGATTTTTTTGTGAATTGACAATATTTTGAAGTAAAGATAATAATTTTTGTAAACAAGTTTACAAAATAAACAAAACTTTGAAAGGATTTACAGAAAAGACTGAAAACCAATTACGATATAAAAGTTAAAAATATCGTATAAAAGCATTATTTTCAGAATAAGGAATTTTTTTTTATAACACAAACTGGTTTGAATATCCGAAGGGCTGTCAAAGTTTTCCATAGTCCAATGCCCGTTCACCTGGACCCGTAGTTGAAATGCCTTGGATATGGTACTTTACCGGTATCCGAACGCATATTAAATGGGGCGCGACTGTAGGGAATGCCTACGCACGAGTTTCTGCGTTACTGCGTCCGGACTGCGCGTTGATTCCGATCTCTCTTCATAAGGGCGTGCAGAATACTTAACCCTTTGCTCTAAACTATCCTTAGAGCCCCGACAATTTGAATACCGTAACGTACTCGTGTGTCCAGGGTTGCCCGACATAAACTTTATCTTGCACTGAAGTGTTTTGACATCTATCGGTGTGACTGAGTTCAAGTTAGGGGAGTTCAAGTTCCAGGCTTAGAAGGCTAAAAATGTACAGTCTTGAGCAAAGAAGAGACCGAAGGGACAGGATTCAGTTGTTTAAATTTATTAAAATGAAAGATGTTACGGGGCTGAAGTTTAGCACTGAAAACAGGACAAGGGGTCATTGTTTTAAGCTATTTAAATCTCAGGCTAACATGGATATTAGGAAAAATTATTATTATAGTAGGGTAGTGAAACCTTGGAACAGCTTACCGGAAGAGGTGGTAATGAGCACGGGAGTAGATAGTTTTAAGAGGGCCATTGATCTTCACCGCGGGATTGTAAATTAACTAGGACCAGTCTAGCTGGGCCCAGAGCCTGTTGCTGGTCGTCACTTTTGTATTTGTATAAGTTAATAATTAGAATAGAATCGAGTAGAAGAAAATTAAGTAGAAAGAGTTCATTACGTTAAACAGGGTGTCAGCGAATGCCGTGGAGATAGACAGGATATTAAAGCACGAATTATATGATAAAATAATGCCGCAAACGCAATGCCGACGAGTTACATGCACATGAAGATAGAAACTCGGGGATGTGAAACAGGTTACAAATTTACTACGCAAAGACGATTTCACCCAACATTTTAGCTCTGAAGAACAGCCGTCGTTAAAATTTGGGCGGTAGGTATAATACGCGCGTCGTCGCAACGACAACGCAGCAATCGATGAATGCTGGTGAAAAATCCTTAGAACTGCTGGTCTTGGGAATCGGAGATGGTTAAGTGGGGACCAATAGGTAACTTAAAGTAGAATGACTCAATGTCTGCTTGTCATCTGTTTGCTTTCTCTCTCTTTTTTTTTTGGGAATATTCATAGTATTTTTGCGATATACCAATCTCGTTGACTAGCTAAAAATGTTTGTTTTCGCTCCTCCACCCCCTTGCAGCGATTGTTGCCAAAAAGCAATCATCACTAACACCAATCAGGATATACGACTATTATTTTTGGCCTCATTTCTCGTAAAATTTCTTGAAGTACAGCAATTTTGATGAACTTGAAAAACATTTAATAGCGAACCACCATTTTTCGTGCAGTTTTCACGAAAGTTTATGCATCACTAGTTCTTTTTGGGAACCAACTGCATGCCTATTTTTGTTTGAAAATTTCTATTTATTATTGAGTTACAGAAGTCACGCTACAACAACGGTTCAAAGTAGGGATCAAGTGTAATAACCTCTCTTGTTCATTAAAATCAAACATAAATACGTGTAAAAGTATCTCAAACAGCGTGATAAATGCATAAATTTGCCAAAAAATAGACACTTGCTTCCGGTTTAAAAGAAAATCTAATTTCAATATAGGAACATGTGGGTTTGTAGTTGCAGCCCTAAAATACGTGTCTGCATGTTTTCTTTTCTTTTTTTTCGAAAATGTGTGGATTCATAACTATGTTGAATAGACTTTCACTTTTTAGCACAAAGCTTTTGTATCGCGTTTTGTTTAAGCTATCGCATATCTTTTGAGGATAAAGCATTCGCGTTTTTCAAGCGTTTCGAAAAAATTTGCAAACCTCATGGAGCAAGATAAACTTTGAATAATGTAACTGAAACACGAAACAAGAAAAATGCTTGATTTCGGAACACCTTCCAGCGATTGGCGGTACAATTTAAATCAGCTGAAATTGTTGTTTTTTAGATATCTTTAACGTACAACAGTCACTCTTAACGAAAAAAAAAAGTCTATGCCCCCCCCCCCCACCGTGATGATTGTATAGCTCTAGATTATTCACTGTATCATAAATGTAAAGTTTGATTAAAACCATTGACATTCTTCGAAACATGAACCGAGCTCACGGAAGCACGCATAAGAAAATACGTATCGCTCCATTTTTTCAGTTCATTGATCATTTCATCTCCAATTTATTTTTCTTTTTTATACGTAGTGATTAATCATATTAATGGTATACGTCATAGTACATTCGTTACTGGAGATCGTAGCTTTCCGTTGGAAGTTAATGCGCTGACAATGTATGAACTCGGCTGGATGATATTCATGGTCGGCGTTAGACGAAACCTGAATATTAGTCTTCATTAAAGTTTTTGGCTTGGGTTAAATAAAAAAACTGAAGCAGAAAAAACTGACGTTACATTGAATTATTTGAAAAACGCATTTCTTCTAAAACCTCAATTACTAAAATAATAATAATAAAAAAAATAAAGACATTTTCCCTGTTCAGTTTAGAATGCCTAAAAAGATATACTTTGACTGTATAAATGTTAGGACAACATTCTGTGTTCATGTAAATCGACGGTTGTGCGGCTAAACAACTAAATTCTTTAATTCTGAATTAAACTTAAATTTTTAACTAATTAAGGTTTTTGCGTCAGATTAGACACATGTCGCCATTGATAAATAATACGTTCTTGAGAAAACAATTAGAAAATGTTGATGATTGAAAAATATAAATATTTAATGAGTCAATATTACTTTACCAGTAAACTCTCCCATTTTTTAGAGGTTTAAAAAAAAATGAAGAGTGATAATTCGCTAGATTAAAAACTATATTTGTGTTTGATTTTTTTTTCTTTTGTTCAGAATGCCTTTGTCGTCAAAACATTACTTTAGTCTGTCTGGCAACCTGCAGGACGGGATTTGTAGGGCCCTGGTCATGGTTATTTGTTAGATCCTACATAACAAATATACTGACGTGAAATAGTCCTCATCCTAGAGTTAATGACTCAATCAGATACTTGAGGAACCGGTGCACTGTAAAGTCCTCAGCTAAGTGCTTGGGCGTAATTTTATTCTTTTTTTAAAGCAAGTTCGGCGAGAACAAGTCAACGGTTGTCAGAATCTTAACCCTCTGAGGACCTAAGCTCCAAAGTAAAATAGTAAAGCTTACGGTGTTTGCAAAAGTAATTAAATTGTTGTATATTTTTGTACCAACATTTTTCTGCTAACATTACAATGCTGATGCCTCCGGATCAGTGGTGCCCAACCAACGGCCCACGGGTCATATGTGGCCTTTGAACCTGATTCATATGGCCCGTCGTTGTGTTCAATGTCACAAAGCGAAAAACTTTTTCTGAAACCTTCCAAAACTACTGATCATCTTCATTCGGTGTTATGAATGGCTGTTTCAAATTTCAAGCCAATTTGTCGTATTTTTTTTTTTTTTTTTAAAGCAGATGCAAAGTTAGTATCCGCAAAATAACCATATAGCTATGATGACAACAATTTTTCTTTTTTAATTGTCTTTAATTTTTTTGTTTTCCCTTGCTATCTAGAAAAATAAATAAATAATATAATTCATTTTTAAAGTTGCTTTGGCCCGCGAGATTCAACTTAACATGAGGTGTGGCCCGTGGGTAAGAAAAGCATGGACAACACTACTCTAGATCATGCAAAATTTAACTTGTAAATTATTTGTGTTTAATAATTCATAAATAGAACTTGAATTTAAGGGGCTTGTCCCACAATAGTCCTCGAAGGATTAAGATAGAAACGGTGGAGAAAAATATGTTGAAGGCATAACATGCCTTACTTATATGCTTATTAAATAATCTATACTTTTAAATCACTAAAAAGAATGAGCACATGTACTGATCTACGCGAGTTAGAAGTTATGCTTATGAAAATATTTTTTATGCTTTTTACGTTTTCTTATACCCTTTCCTAAGCTGGGGAAAAATAGAAATAGAAGGGGGAAAAAACGTTTGTAAAATAACTCTTAAATTTGTGCATCTCCTAAATTGTTGAAAATCGCAACTTTTCTGAAATTAATTCTGGAAATATTGACATTGCTTGACATGTGTTATGTGGAATCTTCCTAACTATCGTCAGCGTCGCCAAACTAACATTCAATTTGGCACATCATTTTTAGTGTCAAATTTTTTGTTGAGACGACACTATATTCTCAAAACAAGTTCCATTTCCTCGTTACTTCAGCATTCATTCCAAATCAATAATTTCGTTTTACGTTGCAATTTTTTCCCTCGCCGCGCCATAAGAAATACCGTTTCAAAATCGGTGACCGCTGACATCTAAAAACTGTAACCCTTAATTTCAAAGCTTTCTTAGATACATAAATAAAGACGGGTTCGGCGATGCCTAGAAGAAAATATTAATAACTGGAAAAGTCAAGAAACTAGAGGTGGGCAATGTAGTTCGTTTTAATGATCCGTTCATCAGAGGATCGTTCATTCTTTTGATTCGTTCATTCAACTCATTCATTTGAACGATTTCGTTCATTAAAAAAAAGTTGCAAGTGATTTCTCTGCGCGACATGCTCACGTACATTCGAGATGTTTCATTAGATCAAAAATATTCTTTGAAGGAAAAATAACTAAAATTATCCAAATGTAAGAAAATATGCCCATTAAAAATTAATCAAAACTTGTATTTGTAGTCAGATGTACAATGTTCAGATAAGCACAATTAAGCTGCTTCTTTGTCAGTGGGGGAGTCGTCAGAATACGATTTCAAAAAAAAGACAAGATGACATTAATTTAAAAAAAAAATAACGTAGTTACGCCCAGTTTCCTGTAAACTTGTTTCAAAACGAAGTTTTTTTCCCCGAAGTAAACATCTGCTTTTTCAATAAAAACTTGTATAAGTTGTTGAAACTGACCTTTTTTTTGACCTCAAAACAAAAATCTGTCAACCGTGACATTTCCCAAGAAAGGAGGTGTGTTTCTTGAAATATTTTTCTCAGCTTATAGTATTACTTATACAATTACAACAGATCATGCATTACGAAGTAACAACAAATATATCGGTAGCTTAGCCGGAGTACCGGATAACCTAATTTAAAAATAAGACTCGTCTAATTATAAGGGAGCTTCAAAATTATTCCGCAGTACGGATGAGAACAGAAAAAAAAACGCAACAATTTTTTAAATTGGGAAAAATTAGACAGTAATAATCCTTATTAAACATCTCTGGGTATTGAGTGTTAAATAAGCGACTTGGAAGTCACCAACCGAGTTAAAAAATATCGCCAAATCAATGTAATTGGTAGTTGATAGGAATGTTATAGAAGACAAAGGATCGACAGAAAAGTGATAAAAGGTATTTTTTGAAATAATTTTAGCGACAGAAATTCACAAGAAGCATTTTAGCAGGTGCGTGGGACATGAAGTGGAAAGCAGTGCTGAGGCGTCGGTAGGAAAATGACGTACTCCAACTCATGGATTTTGAAACATCAGACTCCAACTCCGGAATTTTTATTAATTAATTTTGTTAAGTTTTTTCAATTTCGCTTCCCCCTCATAGGAAGGGGAGGAGGACTTCTAAACAGAGATTGAAATACGTAATAATTCCTTTTTATGAAATTTTTGTCTCATATTTTATTGTAAACCTAAGATGCATACAATGTTAGAAATTAAATTCGAAAATAAAATATTCCAATGGTTATGATTTTAAAAGTTCTATTACTTAAAATTCAGTTTTAAAAAAAATTCAAAAGGGTTTATTTGCTCCCCTTTAGTGTTTAACTAAAAGATATTGATCGAATCGTGTATTATCATTTTTTTAAGCTTTAATTTGAGAGAAAATAAGCTTTTTTGCTGTAAGTCAAAAATTCTCTCTTGAGAGAGGGAGCTCCACAACGGGGGACACCCATCCAGTTAGTAAAACCCTGAGTTAGTTTCAGAGTTTATAAAAAAATACTAATAATTTAATTCTGAAAAAAATTACCCAATAAATCATGTATTATATTTTACCTATAAAATGTCAACGAAAATAGGGCACTTATATGGCGGGGAGTGGCAGGGTGCATGTACGTCTGGAGCAAATTTTACACAAAATGCAGCGGTTATTTCTTCGCTCAATTTTCAATTTTAGTTTTATTGGCTGCCTTAAAATTTATTATTTTATACTTTTTACTGAGAATGAAGACTATAGATATAGTCTTTAGATTTAAAAAACAGATATTTTATAGAATCTTTCGCAGCAACACTTATTAGAATTTACCCAGAGCCGCAGAGAGCCAAGGCGAGCCCTTTGTCAGTTATGTTGCCGTGCCCATCCCGCCCCGCCCCCAAACAAGAAGAAAACTAGCTGATGTGTGCATCACATGGCTTCCTTTTACACCATTTTAATGTTATTTCCCCATTATTGCAATTTTAATGTGATTCAATAGTTTACTCTCAAAATATCACCAACAGTGGCCAAATTGAAACCAGATTCTAAAAAAAATCGCCAAATTTGTCACCAAGTTCATGACAAAACTATGCGATCAAAAGACTGGCGGTATATCGCCAAGTGTCCGCCAAATTATAACACCACTTAAGTTTGCATCAAAATTAACAATGATTTCCTCCCAAAAAGGTGCAAAAGACCCTTTTAGAAACACCCGAAAGCAACCAAATGGAGAGGTGAACAACTAGACCCCACTAGGAGTCTACGTACCTAATTTCAACTTTCTAGGACAAACCGTTCTTGAGTTATGCGACATACATATGCACATATGTACACACATACCTACATACAGACATCATGAGAAAACTCGTTGTAATTAACTCGGGAATCGCCAAAATGGATATTTCGCACGTCTATACGTTCTTAGGTATGTATGCACGTGTGGTCGGGTTGGGAAAAAAACTCAACATTCATTCGGGGGTGAGCAAAATGGAAATTAAGGTCGATTTTTGAGTGATTTTTTTTTTTTTCGCGAATACAATACTTCCTTTTTTTTTGTAAAAGGAAGTAAAAAGATGAAAAGAAAAGGGGGGGAGAAGAAAAAAGGGGGAAATAGTAAAATAAAAAGGAAAATTAAGAAAAACGAACTAATGTGTGCATCACATGACTTCCTTTTGCACCAATTTAATGTTATTTCACCATTATTGACAATTTTAATGTGGTTAAATAGTTAACTCTGTAAATATCGCTAATAGTGGCCAAAATAAAAACATATTTTTAAAAACCGCCAAGTTTGTCGCCAAGTTGACGACAGAACTTGGAGATCAAAAGCTTGGCGATATATTGCCAAGTGTTTGCCAAATTATAACACCACTTGAGTTTGCATTGAAATTAACAATGGTTTCCCCCCAAAAAGGTGTTAAAAACCCTCTTTGGAACATCCGACTGCAACCAAAAAGGGAGGTGTACAACTAGACTCCACTAGGAGCCTACGTACCAAATTTCAACTTTCTAGAACATACCGTTTTTGAGTTATGCGACATACAACCGCTCATACGCATATACATACGCATATAGGAACGTCACGAAAAAATTCGTTGTAATTAACTCGGGGATCGTCAAAATGGATATTTTGGGTGTCTATACGTTCTTAGGTGCTTATCCAGGTGTGATTGCGTTGAAAATAAAAAACAACATTCTTTCGGGGCGAGCAAAATGGAAGTTAAGACCGATTTTTGAGTGAAACCTTTTTCGCGAATACAATACTTTCTTTTTTGTAAAAGGAAGTATAAAGGAGGGAAAAAAGAAAAACAATCAATACTGCTTACTAGAAAACAATTAACTCTATTTTAAATGCTGCAACAGCAAATATCAAAAGAGAAAATTTTACTTAATCTTTACGTTTTCTCTTATTCGGAGTTTTTCTGCCTCTTTTCTTTCTTTATTTCTTTTCTTTCCTTTTCTTTCTTTCTTTTCTTTTTTTTGCGTCAGTGTTTCCGGGCCCCTAGTTTTGACTAGGCTGACATGACCTCCCGTCGGACCTGAATTTACCGAACACCCTCAGAAGTTTCTTACCGAGAAATGGGTCCCGACTTGTTCTAGTGATACCTTCCTTTTACTATTTTATAACTGCGATCGAAGTAAAAAAAATATTATTATTATTTGAAAGTGATTACTTAGAAAATGTAAGGCATAAAAACCGTCTGCAGACAGTAGCTATTAGTTAAAGGAAGTTATAAGACAACCAATGACATATATTTTCTTATAGACAGGCATTTATACACGTAATCGAACCAATTGATAGTGAGTTTTTTTTTTTTTTTAAATGAAAGAGGAGTCTGAAAAGTTAAAAAGCCCAGAGTCTGAGTCGGCATGTTTTCTAACGACTCCAACTCATTTACCCCAAAATCAGTCAGACTCCGACACCACACTGGTGAAAAGTCCCAACATTTTGTTAGTGGCCCAAACACAAGTAACCCAAAACATTACTAAAATAAATACATTGGAAAATTGCAAATGAACTGCAAAAATAAAACTGATGAATAAAGCAGAAAGTAAAAAGGCTCGAAATGAATATATATAGTGTATTGCATTGAGAAAAAGAAAATTTGAGATTGATTGATAGTTAAAAATTTGAAGATGAATGTAATTCAAAAAAAAAAAAGCTATTTTATCACAAGTGCTTTAATACAATGTTCCAAATTGAAATTTCAAAAGAACGATCGTTCATTTTTTAGGTGAACGAACGGATCCGTTTATTTTTAGGATTGGTTCTTTTTGATCCTTTCGTTCATAAGCGACACATCCCTAAAAAGAAACTAACATTGATATGGCAAAAAATGGGGGAAAAGCTTATTTGAAACATCAAAGTGCAACCAAAATGGATATGCAAAACTAGACGTTATACAGGTACTACGCACAAAGTGAAAACCTTCTAGTCACGGGGAGGATACGAGGGGCGGGTCGTGGGGGGTCATAACCCCCCCCCCTCCGCAAACTGTTTACAATAATATCCACCCATCATTATGGTATGTGGTTATATTTTAATAATTGCATACAAAATAAACGTTGAATATCATGCAAATATATTATTATGAAGTGTGTTAAAATGACTAAAATGGGTTTTCCATAGTCTTTTAAATTCATTAATTGTTTCAGTAATCGTTAATGAAGTTTATACCCTACTAGATGCCTTAGTCCTGGCCAATTTCGTGCTTTTTATTCATACCCAAACAGTTTCAGATATATTTTGTATCAAAAACTCTACTTTTAGTATGACCCCGCCTAGTAAAATGCTGATCTGTATCCGCCCCTGCTTCGAAGGAGAACTCTTTTTAAATAATACTTGATACATATGCTCATCATGCATGCGTACGTACATACAATGTATGTCATAAAGCACATATGTAACAAACGCTTTGTTACAGCTCGTTAACCAGATAAAAGCACCTCACTTAAAATCCCATTCCTTTGAAGGTAATATGTGCCTTAAAGCTATATACATATAAATCTATTGCGTACGTCTTTCAAGAGCTCAATTCCCATTCTCGTATTTGTTGGCAGCAATTCAAAGTCTGGACACGCAACAAACTGTTGATACTTTTAATAATGGTAATGGATAAGTTGGAATTTTTCCAAAAGAACCGCAAGATTAGTAACTTTGTATTCACAGATCTGGGTATTTTTACTTCTTTATTAACACGTTAACGTTATTGCTGTTGAGAAGTTCCAGATAATTTTATTAATCGCCTAAAAGCGTTCCTAATTGAATTTCGTAAATGTCCGCAAAGTCGATTTCATTTAAATAAACTTCTTGCTTCCCTTTGCAAATGGTATCCAATTTATACTCAATTACAGAAAGATAGGCTTTGGCTGATATTTGGTAATGTCTGAAAATAACTGGTGCCAAATTTATTACATAAAATGTAATGTATTTGTACGATAATGGAAGAAATTAAATAATAATTTAAAGCACTATTACATAGCTAGAAATAAATTTAGTGCTCGTGAATTACTTTGTAAATTTTAATGTTGATCGTTTTGATTTCAGCTTACGCTTAAGTGATTCTTTTAAGTAAAATCTTCCATGGGAGTTACAGCGGTTGAATTAACTCAAGATTTCAGACTGTCTTTTATGTTGCTATGTGCATTTTTTGGGTGGAATCTTACATTTTGCTAATTTAAAGTAATAAAATCAATTGGATGAATTTTAAAATCTCGGTTCGTTATTTTCTTTTTCTGAATTGTAATTAATATTTTATAGTTTAATAGAACAAGTATTAACGATAAAAAATTTCAAAATCTTGCAAATTATTTATTTGGTAATTGATACAATATAAAGAGCTTCTAAAATGGATTTTAATGTAACTAAACTGTTTTTAAGTTTGAAATATCGTTATAGCACTTTCTATCGTGCAAAAATAGCTTTGTAGATCAATGAAGCCATATTCCACATCGAGCTTACAACCACAATTTTTCAATACAATCAAACTTAAAAACGGTCATGGAAGCTCTTCCAAATCACTCAAAATGAAAAGTACTTCTCATTATTCTTAAAATATTTTCAATTCATCACATGCAAGGGCAGCAGAGTTAAGCCATCAATGTGTAGCTCTTAGATGAACGAGAAACTGTATCCCCCGTTTCAAAAATTAGTTAGGAGAGACCGACTTTTTCGTAAGGAATTTCTCCTCAGCTTGGAGACATGATACTAAAATTTGTGTTTACCTACTCCTACCAAGACATAAGCACGAACAGACTCTAGTAAAATAGTAGATTGCACCTAAAAAAGAGAGGTGTATATCTAGACTTGGTACAGGTCCATCATGCGAAATGTATCCCCTTTAAGACTAAATGTTTCTTAGTAATGAGAAATACATACGTTTACACATATGTACCTTCGCACATGCAGATATTAAAATGAACTCTGATAGGGTCAAAATGGTTTTTTGGTTAATTTGTTTATTCTACGTAGAGGAGAGACTAATAAGCAAGTCAAAATTATAAAAAAATAAATTTATGCCAAAAGCATTGAGAGAAATGTCGTGAATACAATACTTTTCATATCTTCCAACAAAGGAATTGAAAATATCTGTCCAGCACTGCAGAGAGCGATAGAAAAAAAACTGATCGCTGAAATTTCTTTCAATGAACGCTGTTATAGCTTGTCCACAGAGACAGCGGGTGAACTGGAAGTGGAAACGGACTACTTCGTTTTGTTACAGTGAGGATCAGCGAGGTCGTGTGATCAGCTAGAACTTTACTGCTTGTCAAGCTGTACCTAGTCAGCTAGGTGTATTTTAAACATAACTAGCGAGAAAAGGTAACACTGGCAAAGAATTTACTTTCATAGAAAATAATTGTTATTATTTGTTCGGGGAAATAATTTTTTAGAGTAAGTAAATCTACTTTATGACTATTGGAAAACTCGTCAAAAAATGCAGATTTTCCCGAATTGCCAGTTCCTCTGATAAATTAATTAATACGGCAGCAAAGCACTACTGATCAGAGTTGCATAATTTCCAGTAAATAGCCCAAAATGACTCGAAAAGCCAGAAAAGTAACCAGAATGAAGAGAGAAAATGAAGTCACTCAAATTCATTTTCTTTCGGCTTTAGATTGATTCGTTCTTTTTTTTTTTTTTTTTTTTGCAAATGAAGATATTCGTATCCAGAATGCAGAAAAAGGATTATTTTTACAAAAAAAGTTGTTAATCTGCTCAAAAACTGGCCTGGCTATTTAATGGAAATTTATGTCGCTAGTCATGGGGAAAGAAGCTCAATCGGCAGATTTTCATCCTCTACGGCATTACTACTACTAATTTAATTAAAGAAGTTAATGCAGCAAAAAAAAATCCTGAATCGTTATGGTCTATAAACAAGGTCAATATTGAATGGCTGAAAAAAAAAAACTCTAAAATGAATGAAACAAACAACTAACTCTAGTTTACACATTAAAAGTCAATACTTCTTACAAGTGTGAAGTAATATTTGAAAGTTATTACAGCAACAAAAACAATCCTAGCAGATAAAATGGAAAACAATAATTGAAGATGGTGAAAATAAATAGAGGAATATTGTGTCTTAATTTGAATCTCGGCGTAAAAAAAAATAAAAAATGTAATAAAACTCAGTTCAATAAAAACAAAACAATAAAGAGAATGGCAACGCTTAGTTAGTATTAGACAATTGTGTGAGTTATAGCAACGTAATGCCTAATGCTATCTGTCACAGTGGTTATCATAAGTTTAAGTGAAAATTAATAAATTATTTAATAATAAATTAGAATTAATATTTTTTGAAATGTTTAAGCTGCAGAGTATTATTCATTATTAAATAACTATTTGCATCAAGCGAGATTGCAACTAACCGAAAATTTAGACCTTCACGATTACAATTCATACAGTTGTAAATCAAATAAACTTAACGAAGCATTTTAAGCAAATGAACGAGATTTCTAATTGATACTTTTCCAGAAAGTGATATTACTTAAAAGTTTAATATAGCTATATAATACATGTTTGTCCGTCGCAAGTCAATTTTTAGGGGGCTTTTACACTCTAATGAATTACTTATTTTCCTATTTAGATGATTGTTTTCTAACCTTTTGTAATTCCTAAAAAATATCACACAACAAAACATTTTGAAGTTATTAAATATATTATTTTTTTCTTTAAACAAGTTTAGCTTTCATCGTCCTTCGAAAGGGAGCAGGGTTTCCATGCCAAAATTGTTATAAATCCTTCTTTTCAATTCGATTAAGAAACTTAACCACTCAACATCAAGCAGCAGTAGCCGATGATTTTTTGACCAACCAGACTTTAAAAAAAATATTGCATTTTAATTAGCACATGCAAAAGTTTGTTAAATTTTATTCCAGTTTGCAAATTTTACCACAACTTGAAATAACTTCTATTGAAACAATACTAATAGATATACAGTGGCTCCCAAAGTGTCCGTACACCTTGAAATTTTGTAGTAAAACCAAAATAACGCAAAACTGAATTCGAATATGAAGTCCAATTTTTTTTCACACCATTCCTATGCAATTCTGAATAAAACCCAGTAGTTTTTTTTTAGAATATTGCCAGATTTTATTTTTGAAATTTGTCAAAAAACGAAGAGACAGAGATAAAATACGCCGCAAAAGTCATCGTACACTGAAATAGTTTCGAATAAATTCATAACTAAAATTATCATATGTGGTTTTTTTTTTTATTATTTTTGCATTGTAATGGTACTGTAAAGTCATTTGCCTTTAGTTTTTGTGTATTTATTCCCTAATATTCTACTTATTACTTTTAAATGGCAGGTATGCGTAGAAAACAACAAACACGGTTCGAAATTTGATTTTTTTTCCTCACAGTAGCCATAAATTGGTTTGAAATGTCTCTAAATTAGTTATTTTATACCATTCTATAGTGAAGGGCTTGATAAAATGCTTCAAAGACAAGAATCGGATAGAAAACAAGGTAAGAAAAGGTCAACTGGCAAAGTTAACAAAGCGTGATCGGAGGTTTACAGTTAAAAAAAATATGAAAAATACACATTTCAGAACTGAAAAAGTTTCTGCAGAATTGAATTAAACATTTTACGTTTTTACCTAAAATTGTTCGCCAAGTTCTCTGATTAGCTAAATTAAATTGGACCTCTTCCCGTAGAAATATTCTTGTTCGTGCGAAAAACAGTAAGCCGTCGTAAAATCAATGATAAATAAGCTCAAAACGTTTTGGAACAACGTCTTACTTATAGACGAAAATAAATTCAACATTTTGGGTTAAATTGTTGTATAATTGTAAATGAAAGAAAAAAATGAGGAATTTAATCTTAAGAACTTAGTTGGATCGGTTAATCAGGACGTTGAAGGTGTTCTTGTGTGAGGGTGCATCTCAGCATCAGGACTTGGAAATTTGGAATTTTTTGATGAAATTATGAATTATGCTGTTCATTTAAATATTTTAAAAAGCAATTTAAAACTATTACCCCAAAATTTGGTAATCGGAAACAACTTTGTTTTTTATCAAGATAACGATAAGAACGACACGATCGCGTTTGGTGCCTCAAAATTTGTCTTTAAGCTTAGAAATATCTCCTTAATCGCTAGATTTAAACTTAATGGAACATATTTGGAGATATTTGGTGGCTAGATTACGAAAATACACCATTGAAACGAAAAGCAAACTAGAAACTGTAAGACTCTTAGGGCGGCTGAACACTTACTCAGAAATTGAACAAAAAAAGAAAGAAAAAACAATGAAATCTATTCCCAGACGTTTAAAAGCTGTTGTTGTTACTGCATGATATCCTACTAAATAATAACTTAGTAAAAAGTTAGATATTTACTAATTTTTTGACATTTTTTCAAAGTGTATGAAGACTTTTGTGAGAAAATTTCCGGCACTTTTTGGTTTTTGATTTTTAAAAAATTAAGTTTTAATGTTTTCTTAAAAATTTTCATGTAGTTTTGTTAAAAATAGATCATAGATCTTATAATAACATACCAATTCCGAAATATTAATTCTAACCAATGGATAAGAGCCTATTTCATTGAAAGTTGAAGGTGTACGAACACTTTTGGGAGCCACTGTAGATTTTTCTTCTCAAGAAGGTGGAATTTCAACGCTTACCTTGTGTGTTGGATTTAAATTTATCTTCAGTTGAACTCATAATATATGAAAAACTGTCAGTCTTTATTCTGTAGTGTTATTAAAATGTTACAAATCATCACTTTAAAATACAAATATGCGCAAGGAATAATAAAAACCATATTTTGAAATACTAACTATACTTTAAGTCATATAAACAAGACAAAAATTCGTTGCAATCGCAGACATCGAGCTTTTAAAAACGTCATTTGTTCTTATTCGTGTTTTAAAAACAGCAACTGAAAACTATTTTCTTTGCTTGAAGCAAAATTTGGCAGACTACAATTAAAAGCAAAATGTATCAATAGAACAATTTTATTCATTTGCTTATTTTCATAAAACTGCTTTCAATCATCAGACGATATTTTTTACAATACAATACTAGGTTTCTAAATGTTTAAAATGGATGAAAGCAACAAATTTTCTAGAAGAAGGAAAAAAATTAAAATATTTCTTCCAGGGGAAAAAAACTATTCACACCAAAGGCATTCCTAATAGCGAGAAAGCCAGCCGGTGGGGAAGGATTATCAAAATTTTATGAATTCAGCTGGCATGGGAGCCAGAAAATAAGGCAATTGTGGCAAATGATACGGAATTTTCAGTTTATAATAATTCAGCTTTAATTTACCAATTTTTTTTATGTATCCGATTATGCAGGAAATATTTTTGTTTTCTCTTATTCTAAACTCCTCACTTTTCTGGTCCTTTAAAATATTGCAGTGTCGTACAACTAAGACATTATTGTGTTACGCTTACTTTTCGTTCAAAAGAACTTTTATTTATTTTTTTTATTTTATTAATTTTTATTTATTTATTTTATTTTACTTTATTTTTTATTAAGTTATTTATTTGGACACAAAGATTTTTTAAAAATGATTTATATAAATTGTTTTTTTAGTGTTCAGTTAAAAAACTACAAAAAAAATAATAATAATGCATTTGAAAAGAATTGTAAGAAAAAATTTAATTTTTCAGTAATGTGAGCAAATAGTACATGTATTTAATCAATACGCATTTTTGTAATGACAAGAATATGTGACAAGTGTATCCCAAAAATTCCATCGGAAAATGGTCGTTATATATTTGCCTTGTAAAATCTGGTGGACGAATGTAAAAGTTTGAGAGCTCGTGATCTATACTATTTATTCTCCCCAAATCAACAATTTTAAAGAGCCATTAGTAGTAAATTCCTTCGAGTAAAAATAGCCCAAATTCTGTTTAAATAGGATATTTATAGCTACACAAAAAGCAAAATATAATTAAAGGAAAACCAGCAAATTAAAATATTTTTACGCTTGGCCAGAATTTTTAGATCCTATGATAAGACGTCAGTTTCACAGCATATAAATTAATGGATTTAGGAATTACTACATCCTTCTATCCAGTTACAGCGAATTGGATAATGACATCAATTCTGCTGAAGCGCGGAATGATACATAAATTTATGATCTGTCAGTTTCCCAACGTCATAGAATAGTATAGGGAAGAAATGTACCGCATAGTTTCGAACACAGCTCTATTTGTAAGGATAAATGTGTTTTGCTACAATTTGGGGCGAAGAGGGGAAAATTTATTTAAAAACAAGCAGACAGATTTGCTTGGCCAACTTCCAAGTAAATGAGCGGCGTATATTCTAGTAATTATGTACGAGTTTCACTTCGAAGTTTCTTTCATTAATGCTAGAAAATATTGAAATTATTAATGATTTATGCCTAGTTTAAAAAGGCAATCGGATTTTAGCTGGTTATTTTATTACAGTCTGGAATTTTAGAGGTAAAAGTTATTTCTAAAAGTTTAAGAATTTAAAGTTACGTTGCACTATTGAGGAGTAATTAATCTTTGCTACACGATATCGTTTTCAGATGCACTGAATGTGGAATATGTGTATACGTTGGAAAATTGTTATTTTGGACAGTGAATATTAAAAATGGATGACTTTCTCGGCCATTAAAAATGTACAGAGAAATTGTAGTTGTACAATGTTACGCTATTTTCTACGCATAGAAATGAAGCTGTTAGAAACGTTTTGTAGAAAGTACTTAATTTTGAAAGCAAAGTTGACAGTAAGACACAATAAAAATTGCTTTTTTACATTCAGTAGAATTTTGATATTTGCGAATTGTAGTAAAATTTTAAATATGATCATCTTGTTAACATTTAGCGAAGTATAAAAATCGTTTTTATTAATATTAAAACTAATGCCAGATGATTTTAACTTTTTTTTTTTTGGCATTTATATGCTTTTACAGGAGTCTTTATTTTATAATTCGTGATTAACATTTTGGTAGAAGGCCTCCGCGGGTCTGAGGTAGAAGCTAGGGTTCGAATGCCAGAAATCGTAGGTTCAGTTAACACAGCAGCCCTGGGTGTTATTTCTCACTTCCTTTTACAAAAAAGGAAGTATCGTATTCGCGAAAAAATTTACACTCAAAAATCGACCTTAATTTCCATTTTGCTCACCCCCGAATGAATGATGAGTTTTTTTTTCGACATGACCACACGTGCATATATACTAAGAACGTATAGAAGCCCCGAAATATCCATTTTGACGTTTCCCAAGTTAGTTACGAGTTTTCTCGTGACGTTTGTATGTGCGTATGCGCGTCGCATAACTCAAAAACGGTAAGTCCTAGAAAGTTGAAATTTGGTACGTAGACTCCTAGTGGGCTCTAGTTGTGCGCCTTCCCTTTTGGTTGCATTCGGGTGTTTCTAAAGGGGCGTTTTGCCATGTTTGCGGGGAAATCATTGTTAATTTCGATGCAAACTCAAGTGGTGTTATAACTTGGCGGACACTTGGCGATATATCGCCAACTTGGCGACGAATTTGGCTATTTTTTTTAAATCTGATTTCAATTTAGCCACTGTTGGTAATATTTAGAGAGTAAACTATTGAATCACATTAAAATTGCCAGTAATGGGGAAATGACAAATTGGGGTAAAAGGAAGTCATGTGATGCACACATCAGCTCGTTCTTTTTGTGTTGTAAATATTTCTTATGTTGTCTTTTACTTTACGAAAGAAGTCCGAACTCTAGATGCAGTAGCGCTTGCTACTGTCTTCACAGTGATTATTAGGTATGATACGACTACAACAACAGCTTCTTGCAGCATGTTGCCGCCCTTAAGCCAGGGCTGAGGCATAACTGCACGCAATATTCCAGTCAACCTTGTTATCACATCCACAGACTGCAGTCTCGTTCTTAATAGAACTCTTCAGTCTGGAATAGTGAATGACCGAGCTGGAGGCAGAATTTATTTATTTTTTTTAGGTGAATTTATATTTAAAAGTGTACCGACTCCATGGACTGCAAGTTATATTTGTTAAAATAAGAAAACCAATCATTAAAAACAAAGTATTATTTAATGAAATAGGCGCAAGAAGATGATTTGAGCAATAATCTTAAAATCTTAAATATACAGTTTAGGTACATATTATCTCAACTCAACGTGAACATTAGTAACTTGAAACACATAGCACTGACATGCACCATAACCGAAGAGAGGAAATTCAAATGGAAGAGCCAAAGGAATTCGAGACATTAGTCGTCCTCAACAATTACTATTCGGGAAAGAATTCCTATCTTACTGCAAGACATTTTCCCTACGGCTACTTGTAGATCTATATATCTCCACCCTTGCTGACAGGCTATCCAAGAAAATATTCGGTATAATCGTAGTCGAGTATGTTCTTTGTTGCGTGGGTTTCCGGATGCGACCTGTTCCTTTTCATAGGTTGTCTTCCCCCTCCCCCCTTCTCCAGTCTTCCGTTAAGAATTTATTACTGTAATTTGACGTTTGCGCACAATTTAAAGTAATAATTATTGAATGTATTAGTATTAATCTTAGTAATATAAAATAAATTAGTATAGATATAAGAAGTGTAATGTTTCATTAATAGATAGTAAAATTTATAAGTTACAAATGACACCAAATGAGGCAGTAAGAAGCAAAGAGATGTAAGTACAGATTTTCACGTTTTGAGTAAAACGCGTTAAAAAATAACTTCCTAGGTAGGCTTTCATTGATTTTTTTTTCTTAATAATGCTGTACAGCAGCACCTACCAGGGCTACTAGTACTATCTTTTACCTCAAGACAAGAAAGGTTTCAACTACCATTTGTGTACTGGTTATCTCCAAATTTTTAATTTTGTCACTTACATCCCTTTGCTTCTAACTACCTCAAATGTGAATTGAAGTTTTCTTAAGTACCCATTTGCTGTATAAGACTTGCTTAATCATGGTTTAAGTTATCTGTAGGGTAAAGGTGTCGTCCCTCTTATGTGTTTTGCTGCTACTCTACGTTAAGTGAACTAAACATGGTAAAATGTTCTAGTCACTTGGTTTGCAGCTTAACGTAAGCAAATATGTCAAATACAACTAAATAAACAAATTCTAAAAAATCAAAAAAGAGCATTTAACAAATAGTATTACGAGAGTGTACATTTTAAAAATTCAGAAAAAGTGCTCCTAAATAGCAACGCAGAGGACTAGTTTCATGAAACTTCCACAAATGAACAGTGTTATTGAGTGCAACCAATTGAAACTATTACCGGGGCGGCACCTAGTGTCAGACCAGAGAAACTTAGGGAGAAGAAAACAAGCATGGAGACGAAATATCGCTACTTTACCCTACTTCCAGCTTGTATTTAGGCTATTGCAATATATAAGAGCAACAGTTATTGGTAACTTAAGCGATCACATGACTGCATGTTTGAATATTTAAAATAAATAAGTGTCATACAAATCAAAATCACGTTTTGTGATATTATTTTGTTGTATTTATGGACTCATCTTTTTTTAATGCTTTTTTTCTCTGAACAAAGTCAATGCATATGTGGGTTATTCTCCAGAATGTGTGATTTTTGAACGAAAATATTTTTCAAATTTAAAACCTTTTGTTTTCTTTTTTTTTTATTCTTACATGAAAATGTTACCTACTAGAAGTAACCATAAACAATGGTCCAGCTGATTTCCAATCTTTTTTCATAAATAAAAAAAAAATAAAAAAATACCCTGTTTACGGAAATGAAAAAAAAAATGAAAAAAATGTTTAGTGTTTGAAAACAGAGGTAATGTTGTTAATTGTGTAAACAATGAGCTATTTTAAAATCTTAATCTCTCTTAATTAAAGCACGGCTTAAATTTTAGTTATTCTTTTGATTCAAATTTGTGTTAAAAATAGCATAAAATTAATATATTTCCAAATTAGAAAGTTTGAGAATATACTGGTAATTTATGATTTTGGTAGACTGCTTAAAATTGATGTATTTCCCCTCCATTTATCCTCGCCTCAAAAATAATGACATAGATAAGGTCTGTCACGGAGGTGAGGAATTTTCCATTCATATAGTCCTAATGGATACATTTTTCAGGGAATTTTTCTTCATTGCTACAATCTGCGCATGTTAAGCATATGAAAACATGTGCACTTTATTTTTACATTAATTTACATCCCTGAAATTCAAGTTCACGGAGGTGAGAATTCCCAATAACCACACTTGCTTTTTAAAACAAAATCTATCTTACTGTTTTTTAACAAAAATCTCACAATTTCTTTATGTCTGGAAATAAAACAAGGGGGCTCTCTTGTATCATTAAAAATAAAATGGGATGTTATTACTTCCATCTGTACATTCAAAATGGCCTATTGTGTTTGGGTAACGGAGGTAAGAATTTATTGTGTGACATAATTCCTCATTCTAATACAACGAACTAAGACACAATATTAAAAAAATTAAATATTCTTTAAAAATTAATAGTTGAGTCACTTGTGAAAAGAATAATAAATAAATATATATATACTTTAAATTAAACAAGTTATTAAGTAACATAAACAGTCATACCGGGTGTGTGACATGCCACGGATGTGTGAACCAAAAATATATTAAATTAAACATGATTGTTAAAAAATAGTTAGCAGGTTAAAATAGAAAGATTATTGATGAAATTAAAAAGTATTTTTGAATGAATTGTCCCGTACAGTTTTTACTGTAAAAGATGTATAGCGGAAAAGTTATACTTTTTGAAGAATGACCCATATCAAATGAACGGTAATTAACATCCTTAGTACAGTTATTGGCCATGAGATTGTACAATTACTGTCAAAATTTAAAATAGTAAGTAAAATATATTTGAACAAATAAACTGCATTGCTATTCTAGTTTTTTGACCTGGAATTATCGAACCTATGAACAGCCCAAAAATCCATCTTGACCATCCCCGAGGTAATTATAACGAGTTTTCTTGTGACATATCTATGTACGTATGTTGTATCTCGTAAAATCAAAGGCTGTAGAAGGTTAAAATTTCATATGAGGCAGTGAGAAGCAAAGGGATATAAGTGGCAAAATTAAAAATGTGGAGATAACAGTACACATCGTAGGTGATCCTCTCGTCTGTTTTGGGGCAAGAGATGGTACTAGTAGCCCTGGTAGTTGCTGCTATACAGCATGATTTAGGAAAAAAATTCAATGAAAGCCTACCTAGGAGCTAATCTTTAAACGCGTTTTACTCAAAACTTGAAAATGTCCACTTGCATCCCTATGCTTCTCACTGCCTCATATGTAGGTTGTCGGGTCTTTATGCGGTCCAGCTGCGCACCTCCCATTCCGATTGCATTCCGATGTCCCAACAGCTTTTTACAAAATTGATGAAGAAAGTCAATTCAGACTTGGCACCATCCAGTCCGCACTTACTAATTTATTTCAAATTATGGGTATGCCAAGACAAACCGTGGCAAGTGGGATCTCCGTGGAACTTCACAACTTTGGCGTTGTAATGAAAGGGAGGGAATGCTTCTAGATCCTGCACCAGAGGCAACTTCTAGAAACCGGCCCCAGGACTTTCAAACCCAATGAATTTATAAGAAAGTACTCTGCACGCAATCGTTAAATATTTGGTGGCGTCAGTCTCCGAGCCCAGAACCTTCAGATTTCGAGTTCCCTACTAAACTAGGCTACTCACGGTCCTGTAAATGCAGACAGAAATAATGTCAATAATTGGTGACCATTTGGCAATATACAGCCAAACTTTTGGTTACCAAATTTTGCTTCACTAACTTGGCGATTTGTTGCCAATTTTTTGATTTCGCAAGTTTTTTCGCCAAAACTCTATCACCAACTTGGCAATATGTTACCAACCTAGAGACAAAGTTGACAAAAAAAAAATGAGACGCCAGTTCCAGTATGCCAACATTTAGCGAAATTCTCGTAGAATCAACGTCAAAATTGTAAGGGGTCGATTACTTTATTTTTTCAAAATTATTAGTTACTAGCCGCACCAAAAATTTTTTGGTTGTACGAAGATGTCCTATTGCACTTCAAATCCGCTTATTAGGCATCCCATCTATAGATTTTATAGAGCTTTAATAATTTTTCAGATATCATAATAAAAAAAAACTGCAGTCTAAGTGATTAAGGTTCTGCATTCTTAATGTTTTCTTAAGAATGTTTTTTTTTCCCGCCGCACCAAGAAATCACAAAACAACTAAATCGCCAAAACCAAATGTTTTGAAATTTTTATAACACTTATTTAAACATATGCTACTCTTACACATATTTTTTCCTAACTTTTGATCAGAGGGTTGCTCGTTTTTTGCATCAAAGCTGAAATGGCCAATAAGTGTATATGGACCAATACCTCAGTAAATTGCTTCGCAATATCTTTTAAAACCAAAAAATGCACATGAAAAATCTTACTTTAATGATGCATTACAAGTAACTTATAAGAATGTACACTGCTGGACAAAATTATGCTCAAAAAGTTTTAAATTTTGTTCAAATCGTAATTTAATTCTATACAATTTTAATTTGTTGAAGTAAAGATCAACGTTTGAAAAAGTCCTAAATTCAGTCAGTTTACAGAAAAATTATTACAATGTTATTTCAAAGATACATTACTTGAATATTTTACAACTAATGGCTCCATCCCCTGTTCATTTCGCTCGTCAGCACCCGTTCGTCACCTGCGAGAGCTCAATGCCGCCTGTGGCGGGGAGCAATTGACGATTTTAATGCTCGTCCCCCCTGGGTTTCCTGTAAACTGTTTTTATCAAATCATACATCTGGTGCCTTAAGGTTTAGAGGGGTGTAACAGGGCGGAATGACTTCCCCTTGATGTTCTGTATCCAACAGTACCAGATAGAAGTGCACCTTGCTCCTACATTATTTTTAGCTTTACTTTTAGTGAATTGGAAACACTACACATGCAGTTTGCATCATTATCATAGTTCGCGATGCAGCTAAATTGCTTACAGAAAATTTGCAAGTTTGTAATAATATATGTTGAAAATTCAAATAGAAAAAATCAAGTATTTTAATAATGGAGAGTTAAGGAAAGCATAAATCGTTTTGAATGAACTAAGTTCGTTGTAAAAGAACTGTGAGTACAAGTGTACTTGGTTTACATTATGTCATTTTGTGATACATTACTAAATTTTACTATCGTACTATTAAACCAACACATAAAAGTATAAAAATATAGAAAATTATACAACAATTGAATGATCACGTCTGAGTCATTAAAAATAATTTTATAACCACGTGTTGATTATTATTTTTTTCCCTTTGTTGTTGTGCTGCTTAAAAACCAATTTGTGCATTCATAATCTATCCAATCACTAATTTGCACTAAATAATCTTTCCTCGTCACCATTTCTTTTCTCTGTGCTTAAAAACAAGCACCAACTTAATAGCAGCCTATTTGAAACCAATTTCATATTTTAACTACATTTTAGGCTCTTGAATCACGTTGCAGTGGAGAGTTAAAATGTAACTTTGACAAATCTCTTAAAAATTAGATCGTGCAACAATTAAATGGCATAAGAAAAAGATGCACTGGTTACCTTGGCAACCAATCTCTCGTGGATGAGCCAAGATGTAATTTAGCGAAGAGAAAGAAAATCTATCTCTTCATCCAGTGAATAATTTGTATTTTAAGAGTAAATCTATATTTTTATTGATGAAGGAAAATGAAATATTTTCAAGCCTTCGGTGGAGTTTCTTGCAGCTGTGTACGAACTAATAAAACAAATGTCGTATAAAAAGTAAAATATCGCTCTTATCAGCCTTCATATAGCTAAATTCTTAAAATTTCATTTTTTTTTTCCATAACGAATTCCGGTTAATACTGAAATAAAACAGCATTTGATACAGTTCGTGTGTCAAAAATGCATGCAATTGGTACGTTTAATTTTCAATGTCTCTATTCAAGGTGTATCAGCATCAAGTTTTTTTTAATATCTCGAGGGATTCGATTACATCAAGTGCAGTCTAGATAAAGAAGCGAACCCTGCGTGGCAAATCCTATAAGGCGGGACAACTTTGAGCATTTGTTTCAACTTATGAAGCTTTACATTTTTTTCAGTTCCTTGTAATGTCAGTTTTATTGGTTTAAGTTGATTAACAGCAAGCATATATGCAGTGACATGGTGTTCATCTCCTTTTTATGTTTTCAGTATTATTTAGATCGTAGCCTTAAAAATTAACGATTATAATAAAATAGGATTTCCGTCAGTTACACATTCCCCTTACGCTGCCGAATCTATAGAAATAAAACAAAGAATATATATGTGTGTATGTATGTTCCTTATACAAATCCACAGTTTACATCAGTTCTCGACCAAATTTGGCAGGGAGGTACTTGGGCAACCGAGAAGGATAGTAGGGAGGTTTTCGAAAGCCAAAAAAGTACCAAACTGTTTGATTTTTAATTTAAGGATCCGAAAATGGCATTAAATGGATCTTTCCACCCGAAATAATTGTCCGATTTTCTTGATTCTAGTTCCATTCAAAAGCTCGCGAAAAATACCCCTCATGTTGATTGACTTTCTTCGAATTAAAAAAAAACCAAGGCTGTAAGACTACCGGGAAAAAAATTTATAAACCTTTTGAAGCCTAATGGAACATTAAAATCAAATCGGAAATTTATCGTTTGCCAACGAGCTAAATTTTAACTAGCGTGAAATAAACATATTGAGAATGAAGATCTGTCGCCATTTTTTTTTTCTATAATGTGAATAAATAAAATGCTTGCTTTTGCTTTGAGAGAACATTTTTTTCCTTTTTATAGTCCTTCGGCCATTTCTTTCTTTTTTTTTTTTTTTTTTTTGTACTGCCGGTAGAAGATAATCTGGGGTTTTAGTTTTGTTAATGGAGGGTTGCGTTTAATTGATTCCAGACTTTTTGATTTGCCGTTAAAGAAATTTCAGAATCATTATTTTGACTGGAAATTTTACAGTGTTTTTTTTTCTATTATTTAAGCCTAATTGATGAATACGCGTCACTTGATATAACTTTTATTTTCGAGATAGACCGTGCAAAGCCGGGCTACGCAGCTAGTCTAAAATCATAAAGAATAGACATTATCCTTAATAATTGGTGCTTCACTCGATATTTTAGCTTTTGCCCCTATTTCATTTGCTCCACTTGTGGCTCTGATCAGAGCTTGAGGGTCCAGGTTTCAAAACCCGAGTTTACATTCGTTGCTTTGGAATATGCGGAGGTGAACTGAGGTATAATGAGAAGCAAGGAGATGAAGGTGAAATTTTGACGTTTTGACTAAAGCACGTGCAGATTTCAAACGTTAAGTAGGATTTTAATCAATTTTTTTTTCTAAATCATGCTGTATAGCAGAACCTACTGGAGCTACTAAAACAATATCTTGACCTAAAGCAGAGGAGAGTTTTTTTCCTACCATTTTCACTCGTTATCTTCAAAATTTTAAATTTCTAACTTACTCCTTTTTGCTTCTAGGTTCTTAAATTGTTTGTTCTGACACATTGTCTAATTCTCACAGAGTTGCTACAAGGAGATTTCGTGATTTTCTTTTACGTAGTGCTTAAATGTTAGACAAACAGCGATCCTGTGTGATACCCTACAACCGAAAAATGCCATACAAAGCGAACTTGCTTTGGAATGGCATGGAACTAATATTAGCGACCTTGTTGATACGGTAGTGGCCGCTCTTATGATGTGCGATCTTCGCGCTCATTTCTGTTTCTAGAATGCCTTAACCGACCGCAATGGAGTGGTTCGTCTATTTTCGCCTACACTAAGCTACTACCATATCGCTAAGACCGAGGTGGCGGCAGATACGCCAGTTAAACCAGCCTGCTTCTCTGAGACCTACTGCACGTCCCTTTAAAAAGTATTGTTCGTTTGCCCCTAAAAGGTCGTCCTAGTCACAATAGCGTCTTTACAACTCGACAGCTTCGTTTGAAGTGCCCTTTGACACGAGTTTTCCCAGTTTCAATCGTACCTATCTGAGCATCTAGTATGCGCATAGCGCATTTACACTTTCATCACTGGCTACAAAATTTAAGTCATCACTTACCAAACTACATTCCTGTCGAGTTTGTTGGTTGCAGCTCAATTCATTCTTGATGCATACATTTTTATGTGACAAAGTGCATTTCAACTTTTGAAGACAGTTCAGTTTTCACTACTTAATCATCCCCAACAATTCAGATTTTAAGCTCAAAATTTTAGTTTTAATCCAAGCATTAGAAAACATTTAATGAGATTCAAAAATAGCCATAAAAAATAGTTGTTCGTTATTCCAAAGTCTAAAGCACTCTCTATCGGCATTTTTTAAACTACATCTTCAAAATTTATTTTTGAGAAAATACTGATAAAAAGAATAATTTTAGCGGAAACCGCAAACAAAGCGACCAATTTTTCTGTTTTTTATGATCAGTTGAAATTTTGGACTCTAAACTTTAATGGGACCTATCTCCTTCGGAAGATGTTTAGAACCCTTATTTTTGACATTATATTGTTTGTCTTGATATGTACTATCATCCCTTAAAGTTTTGCCCAAGAGTTCAGAAACACCCTGTATATGTTAGTTTAGAACTCAACTCGAAAGGTGCTCTTTACATTTTTGCATTCAAGTGCACAGATGTCGTTTTATAATTTCAAACCTTTAACTCATTATGTAAACTTTTCACTCATTCATATTGCTGTTAAGTTCACTTCATCGTCACAATTCGTGGCATTTGTATACAACCCCTCCCCCTCCTCCCTCTTTTTTTTTTATTGTTGTTGTTTAAGATTTGGAAGACTGTGAATAAATTCTTAGTGTACTAATTAATATCCAAATAACTATAGTTATAAATTGGTTATCTAGTTAGAAAAAAATACGAATTTGAAACACATCGACAAGCATGAAATTGGCTGGAAAAATTATTTCAAATTAAATGAAAACGCACCTAACAATTATTTATAAGCCAAAAGTTTTGATAGTGTAATTGATTTTCTTGATGGGAAAAAATGCATCTGCACTAATTACGGTCTGTAATTAGATTTAATAACAATGCAATTCGTTCTCACTAATGTTCAAGTACACGCTCGCGTAACAAAAACAAGATTAAAACCAGTCTCGTTCAAGGAGAGAGATTTTTTTGGCTTGCATATCATACATACCATTTTAATGTAGTAAAATGCTATTAATTTACTTTCTATGGTAGACCGGGTCTAGTTGACCGTAGGAGCAGGTTGCCCAGTTATAAACTTTTTTGAAATATTTATTATAGAGTGCTGTTCATTTAGCCAAGTCTGTTTGTCGCAATCCAATTCCCTCCTTCATAATATGTATTGCTAAAAAAAGCAGAGTCCACCAAAGAACCAGTTTAAATTTCAGGGTTTTCGCCAAGGAGATTAAGTTTTAATTCTAAAAACTATAGTGTTTTTAATTATTAATTTCATTATTACAAATAAGATTCTTAAGTATAATGTTTCCTCGCTATTGATATTTGCTTAATAAATGCTTCCGGAATAGTTTATTACATTCGTGAAAAGAAAAATTGTCATAGTTTTTTCGCATTTTGCATCGTGAAAATTGGCCCATTCTATTATTACTTAGAAAAATTATAAATTTTATACTTGAATTAATTGCAATGATAGAAATGATGACGAGGAGAGTAATCATTTCTAACTTGATGTTGTTTAATTGTTGTAATTTCTATCATTTGGTTCCTTGATTCACTCCGTTTTGCATTTTTATAATATGAAAGGATATTTTTACTGACGATACATTTTTTATTTGTACGATATGAAATAGAAGATTTGTCAAGGTATGTTCATTTCTTGAGTTTCTGCATTGCTGAAATATTAAATAAAAGTCGTAGACCAACTTACTCAGCAATCAGGGGAAAAGTTGTTTTAATCGACCAGGCGACAATCTTAAAGAGGTACTTGTAGCTGGAGGAAGAAAGTTCCATCTTTTACTTAGGAAAAACTGAGGCAAAGATCCCTAGTTGCATGGCTCAAAAAACGATGAAAAGTGTACACGTTTTGCGTGAAACTAGCGACAGAAAATGACTTATTTCAATACTTAAAATCTATTACGTGAGTTGGTATTCCTTGCTTCAAGAATAGAGAGCGTTACTCTTTATTCCTTCTCAGTGGTCTTAAACTTTGCCTCTTCATTAATACTAGGAAACATTATCCTGAAGGTACACAGATATTTTGAGATCAAAAACATTTTCCAAATTCTTAATTCTATTTTTTAAATGGCAGAAAATAAGCGGGTCAACTTGCCCCTGTCTACTCTATAAGGTTGGCTCTAAAACTTCCAACAATGCTCCATGATTTCTCACTATATTCTAACTGTCTTAAAACTTGCTGTGCACTTAATCTAAGATTCAGCAAAGTATAAAAGTGTTCTTGGCATTACATAATATTGATTCCTCTTACAAAGTTTCTTAATGTTCGCGTAGCTTTGTTTTTTTTTCCTTTAGTGGAAAATGCATTTCATTTCAAAATTTTTAAATCTTCAAACTCTTAATTTTGTTCAATAAACTTTTTTCGCTTACATAGTTAAATTTAAGTTTCCGGGAAAGGAAAAGTTGAATATCTCTTTTAGAATCGTTTTTGGGCATGTGGCACAATCTCTCGTGATACGATTCTTATTAAATGACTAGCTACCTCATCCATCTTTGCACGGGTTTCCTCGATTTGAAAATCTTGTCAAATGACGCATGTTCAACATCCAGATTTAAATGCCAGGGGAAAAAAATGTAGTGTAAAGTGCCTTTCAAAGTCTTGTTGTCACGGGCTAATTTGAACATTGCTTCATTTCCGGAAGAAAGGGAAAAATAACCCCGTGTCACGTGACACAAGTTCAACACTCAGAATGAAATAAAAGAGGAAACGTTTCGAGTAAAATTTTCAATTTCAATAACAACAGTAGTCTTTAAAAATTCCCACCTGGCATTGCACGAATAAAATTCTTTTTTGAATAAGGTCAACAGTATTTAAATCAAGTAAACATTTCTCTCAAAAACCGTGTTCCCTTTCAGATTTTGCCTGGCACTGCGCCGGAAGCTATCTTGAATGCTGCCCCAGCAAAGAAAGATACGGAGGTCCCGTAATGGTCCATCCTAAATTGATAAGGAGCAATGTAGCTATAATTGCCTTTAAAGTAAAGAGAGCAGTTCCAAAATATAATCAACTAGCCCCAAAAGTTCCCATTACAATCAGATAATTTGTCCCGAAAAATCATCAATACAGTATAAGGACCATATTTCCTGATTATTTGAACAGACAACCGTTCTTGAAAATTTCCATATGAATGGGAACAATAATACTAGTAGCTCTATGTTAAATAAAGTTCAACGTTCCTTAAATATCCCCGTTAGAATAAGGATATCGGTCTCTGAAAACCCAATGAAACAACAGAAGCAATTTTAAAACAACGTTGGCGTAGTACGGCTCTCGCGCCATTAAACCTAAGAGAACCAACCAATTAAAATAACGTCAAAGTTTCCTTTGAAAATATCAATCGTATTCGGAAAATAGGCACGAAAAATATTTTTTTAGGATTAAGAATACTTCTGAAATTGCGTCAACAGATACTCAAATAAACCCAAATAGAATATAGGAAATGGCTCCCGAAAAATTCCAATTCGATTAAGGATTATGTTCCGAAATTTCCTCATTAGAAAAGGTATAGCAATCCCTTAAAATCCTCGTTGTAACGCTAACATTTTGTCTAAAAATCAAAACTTGATAAATTACCGCGATCGTAATGAAAGCCTCCGCTAAACAAAAAAAAAAAAAAAAATATTGAAATTTGATAGTCTCCTTTTCCAGGAAAAAATGATAAGTCTGGGAAAAAAGAATGAATGAAGAATTAGAAAAAAGTAAATGAGTACACCTTTTTTGAATTATCTATAAAATAAAATTTCAACTAAAATGCGTAAGAAAGAAAATTAGGAAAAAAAAAAATCATTACTCACGAGTTCGTGAGAATACGAAAGATAAGGGAAAAGCAAAGCTTTTTTTCTATCTTCTGCGAAAAAATAAATTGCAGCTAATGAGTAAATTTTGTATTTGCGTTACCTATTTACAGTTATGGCGCGAAACAAATTACATCTTGCGCAGAAAATTTCGTTATTTTGATTGATTTCAAAGTTAGAACTGTGCGAGTAGGTTTCACTTCTAAATTTAAGAAAGAATGTTAAATAACGCTTTAATTTAGGGGTTCTCAAACTTTTCCAACTAGCGGCACCCTTTAAAGAATTAGAATTTTCTAGCGGCACCCTTATTTTTTGAGATAAGTGCATGACTGTGCCAAATTAGGCTACCCTAAGGTTCAAGAGCTAATATCTTGCTCCTTTATAATTAAATAGCTGCGGTCTTTGCATATTCATCAGATGAGTCACAAAAACTAAGAAAAATATAAAATCAAGTAAAAATTTAAGTTTCAGTTGTGTTTTTCAGCAGTTTTAGCAAAGAAAAGAAAAGCGGTTTGACCTTATTAGGTATATGGACCCTTATAAAGAAAACTCTGAGCTTACTTCACGCAGAATTGAAGACAAATACACCAAAAAGTATTATCAAAGTAACACGAATTGAGTCTTTTATAGCAATAAATAGATATTAAATCACGTTTGATAGCATCAAAATCACCACCAAAAATTTCACGTTTACTTCGATGAGTTCTTCATGATCGATGAAGTTCCGATCTAACGAATTTTCACTATGCTACATCAAAAAAAAATGGGGGATGGTTTTATTGGTCTGTATGACCTTACTTGGCAAACCCACCCAACATAAATATAGGACACTTCGCGGCACCCTTCGCCTCTTCCTACGGAGCCACTGGATGCCGCGGCATTCAGTTTGAGAACCCATTAATTAATATCTCCGCTAATTAATTCTGACATTTGAGATTGGGCGATCGATCTTCCCCAAAAAACTAGAAATTTTTCGAAGCTGGATCGACCCTGCCTCGATTCTCGAAAAGATAAGGTAACAGAAACACAGATAAGACTCACCTCCACTACACCTACAGATTTTAATAGAAAAAGATAAAGATGGAGAATGCTTATCCAACAAAATGTTACACAATATCGTCCGTTTTTTCTTCTTCAACTACCTAGGTCGTGCGTAAGGTCTATTAGTAATGTAACTACATATAGCAACTTAATGCTGAATCGGATTTCGTATTTTTTTTTTTTCCAATGGGGTGGTGTAAGAAGCCATTTGGCCTTTATCAGACCTAGTGCGCTTCCCGACAAGGCATCAGTCTTTCTTGTGACACCAGTTTCTACCAGATGGAGGCACCTGGGCTCTCTTTGAGGCGAAAATATACCAGGAATTTAAATTTGCCGAGGAAATTCAAAGCCAAACGAATACCCAAGGGATCTCTTATATGCCGATGGTCGCTGATGATTTTCTGCATCTCGAAAATCCGCTGACCTCAGGTCAGAACCTGGGTGCAAGGCGTAGAAGGCTAGCCCCTTACCTTCACGCCACAAGCCAGCTGATTTTTGTTAATCTAGAGCACTGGATGTTTCAGATAATTCTTATAGGTGAGATATAAAGAAGAAAAAGGAAAAACTATCGTATGAGTTGAGAGTTAGGGATAAAACAAAGGAAGTTTGTTGTAAACCTGTTACGTCCTTATGGTACATATTTATGACAAGGGTGTTGTGTTGCAAAACTAATTTGTGGATTTATGCGACGTTTAATCTTTCCACCAGAACCGGATACCCCCCGGTTCTGTGGAACTCGGTACTATAACAACATACACTGTAAAAAAAAAAAGAGTAAGTTTAAAGAAAAGTTTAAAGAAGTTAAAAGTTAAAAGAGGAAGTTTAAAAAAAAGATAAGTATTAATGGGTGTAACGTTGCTTGAATTCAAAAAGTGTGTAGCATTATTGTTTTAAAACTCAAAATTGTTTGATTAACCTTGCACTATGCTTTCAGTAGAATTCAAAGAGCATGCGTAAAGATCAAAACCGCCGCAGATAAGGTAAACTCTTATTAGCAAATCGAAAACCGGCCCTTGTGGCAGAGCGGTAAAAGCCCTTGCTTTGCGACTGTCTGTGAGATTCGCGTTGTGGGTTCAAACACCACTCAGGTTTTTTCCTCTATTAGTGCAATAAAACTGTCTTGTTTGTATACTAAAATAAATAAATAAATAATTGGTGCATATTGATTGGGGGGGGGGTTCTTGATAAATATTGAATAAACAAATAACTAAAAGAAACAGCTGTAAAAAAGGGGTTTTTTGGATGATTTTTTCAAAATTATGTAATAACGAAATTTCTAGTATTGTAACCTACTAATTTATTTTTGTTCTTTTAATTTAAAACATAAAGAAATAAATTATTATTTGATCATTTTATACATCGTGATAATTTAAACCACCGAAAAGTTAGCTTGAAGTATAAGTCTACTTACAGTTAAAAATGAGTTCCTTTTCAAGAAAATCAGATGAAAGCTTAATTTTCTTTAATGTGTAACCTTTCAAGTAATTTCTCTGTAAGCATAAAAAAATTCTATCGTAACCTTACCAGAAAATAGTGAGCCGTTACACTACAGGTTACATTACCATGATGTAACTTTTCACAAGCGATGTGTAATTTTACACCCGTTATATCTGTTTAGTAACTCCAGAGTAGTGGAGTCGGCTAAGCTGCCACCGATTTTATGGAGTAAGGTTACACAAAATGTTTTACAGTGAAGAAGATACTTTAACGAGAGAATAAAAAAAGGTTATAAGCTTATGGTTTTGATAATGGGTAATGTATTTCACACTGAGATTAATATTTGAACCGCGTTAAGAAAGCAAAAGTAATGTAGGTGAATTTTTTTTTTTGTAATTTGTATTAGCACCATCAAAAATGAGCTTGAGCCCATTCTACTACCGGAGGTGGCGTTAGTCCCTTAGAGCAGGAAAGTAAATGGAGGGAGCACGTCCAATCATTTGCTTAGCAAAAGCTGGGGCAAAGGCCCTAAGTTACGTGACTCAACAACGATGAATGGTTGATACGTTTTGCGTAAAACTAGCGAAGAAAACATGATTTCTTCAAGTGCTCTGCTTTAAAATCTATCACGTGACTTGGGATCTTTGTTTCACGAATCGGTCTTCTTTCCCCCCATTTTATCTCATCTCAATGGTTAGTCTCATGCTTTTTTTCCCCCAATTCCTTTATTTTATTTATTATTTTACTTTATTTATTTGTGCTGTTGCACCGTGAGAAATAGTTTTGATAAGTGCTGTATTTTGTACAGCATTTTTTTTCTCAATCATTTAATTGCTCAAAATATTGTTTTCTTCACTTACCAACACTTTTGCTCTCAACGGCTTAATTCATTTGCAATATTTGTTTTAATGAGGGCTGATGTGTTTTATAACTGTGAGTAATGTTTCTCACACAAAAGTCGAATGGCATTTATTTTTCCAAATTTTCCGAATAATGTTGATCATTTGAGCACCAATAAATTCTGCAAAATACGATTTGATTAAAATGTTGGCGCGCTTTGTAAACACTAAAGAAAGATTGAGTGCCGTTGCCTATAGAAGTTCTACGTCTCTATTTTATTTACTAACAAGACAACACAAAGATTTACAACACAAATAGAAGGATATAGCATCATAGGCATCGGTGGGAATTGAACCCACGACATCCAGCTTACGAAGCGAAGCTTCTACCACATAGCCACCGAGGTACCCATTTGACTAAAATGTATCTCTAAATTAAACCACGTTAAGAAGAAAAGAATTTGTCCTACTCTATCCCCATCTTAATTCCCGGATACAGTACAACCTCAATATCTCAAATCTCTCGGGACGGGGAAAAATTTCGAGATATCGAGTTTTTGAGTTATCAAGGTTGTTAAAAAATTACACTAGAAACTCTCACAATTACACACATGTACGCTATATGCATTTATATATGTACTATGAGACCACTTTGAATTACGATCAATAAAGTAGTCTTCAATATTTTACTAGATTTGAAATTTTATAATTGTCGAAAGTGCAAAGGAAGAGATTTTGAAATGAACAACAATTTCAACTTGGTTTTTTATCTAAAAATTTAAAAATTCTTATCTTCAACTAGTAGCTCCCCACATTCAAAAACTTTTCAGCAGTCATTTTGTAGGAGTTAAAAAAGCAGAATGATGAAAAGGAGGAACGCATTTTCTGTTTTCACCTGAAAACTGACTGGCGAAAAATCAACCCCCTTTCCTCAAAATGGACAACATGTTCGAGAGAAATGCATAAAGATTCTAAACTCTGGAGAAAACACAGCACCCCTTCCATACCAACACCCCCTATTATTTTGCTTCAATCCCCTAATCACAAAGTTTCCAAGAAGAGAGATGAAAACTGGTCCCTGGAACTGATTTTACTACAAAAATTGCCAAAGAAAAAAGACAACTGAAACTTGCTTCTGTGCAAAAATTTCGACATATCAAGAGTTTTGAAAAATAAATTTCGAGATAACTATGGAAAATACATAGGGGTTTTTATATAAAATGCAGGGGGAAAATATTTTTTCGAGACATCAAGGGTTTCGAGATAAGGAGGTTCGAGATATCAAGGTTCGACTGTACTTATAAATGTCGCACTTACGATAGAGAATTAGTATAGTGGAGAAAACTTTAATACCTTCTCTTATCTCTAACTTAAACAAAAAACCGAAATTCTCCTGAACCATTGAAAATCTAACAATCATTTTTATCGCTATCAGAATGCACCGTTTTTGCATCCTGAGTATTCAAAACGGTATAAAAATGATCTCTCAACAGCTGGTTTCTTAATAGCCGTGCCGATAATTTCAATAACTTAACGTTCTTCTACGCTCAAAATTTCATTTAGCTGTGCCTCATTTCATCAAACAAAAGCCTCTGCAACAGCCAATATTTCATTATGAAATTGCAAAATGATTCTTTAAAGATAAGCTCTCTTTTGTGAAAAATTTAGGTTAATAAAGAAATATTGAATAGGGAGAGAAATATTTAATTAGCGTTGTTGGAGTTCAAATAATAATTTTTTGCTCTTTGTTGAGACCTTATGGGATTTATTAGCAGTAGTTTAATAGGATTAGTCCTCCAAAACATTAATGCTTTCTTTTCAATTTAATGTGACTGATTTGGTTAATGATGTTTCAAGCTATTTTGGGCACCTCTATTTAAAGATCGTTTCTGGTATCAATAATATGCGATTGTGTAACAGGAGCATCAACTTAGAAGAAAGTATACTTTCTCTTTGAAACTGAATACTAGAGTCGTAAAGAAAATAAAGCTCTGAAATGAGTAATTTTAGCGTAATTAATAAAATTTCAAAGATACGTAAGTCATGTACAAGTTGACCATTTGCGGTGTAGTACTTTAGTAGTCAACTTATGAAGGGTTTTTTCTACAAGATTCTCATTGAAATTTGGTGCAAATTGGTGGTCAATATAGACAGGTGATCAACTTACAAGGGTGGTCAAATTTACAGGTTTTACTGTATATGTACAGGAAATACATTGTACTTGAATTATGTGAAGGGTACAGAGGAAAAACCTCGTCAGTCAAGAAAAGCAAATTTTGAGAAAAACGCATTTAAATGCTCTACTAATGGGCTTTCCCTCCCAGTACCATCTATTTTTGAACAAATATTTCAGCTGACTTATGGAGTTTAGTCAAAAGATGATCGAGTATTCGAAAAGCATACTTCAGCTACCACTACACTGCATCATTATTTCTTTTCTTTCTTTTTTTTTTTTTTTAAGCTGACTGACGGGGTTTTTCCCCTGTACCCTTCATGTGCATAGGTAGCGTTTTTTTTTTCAACTTCCGATCGTGCCGCTAGACGGCAGGGGGAGCGGTATCGGCCAGCAATGCGCGGTAGTCGACTGCGCACCTCTCCCACTACAACCTCACTCGTTTTCGGGCGTCCGACGCCATTACCAGCTTATCTAGCGACACACAAACATGGCTATCATGATAGAATCTCTCGCCAAGTGTCATTCGCTTCTTGCAAGCTGAAGGGTTATCCGCAGCAGAAATTCACCGTAAAATGAAACGAGTATACGGTGAACGTTTTATGAGTGACAGTGCAGTGCGTGATTGGTGTAGGAAATTTAAAGTTGGACGAGGTGACATTCATGATGAAGGGGCCAAGAACGAAAGTCGGTCGCAAACGAAGACCTCGTTGATCGAGTTGACGAAACTGTAAGAAGCAGTAGGAAGTTTACGATTACGGACCTATCCGATCAATTTCCTGAGACTTCAAGGTCAGCCCTATACACTAGCGTAACTGACAAGTTAGGCTACAAAAAACGCCGTGAACATCCATCTGAAATCACTGGCGGCAAACTTTTATGGAGAAGGTATTAAGAAGTTTGTACCCAGGTATAAAAAATGCCTCAATTTAAATGGCGATTATGTTGAAAAGTAACTAATAATGTACCTTACTTTTGATAATAAATTTATTTAATTACTCTTACTATTTTTATTTTTATACCACATCGGAAGTTGATAAAAAACAGCCCTCGTACTAATAGTATTATGCTGTAAAAGTTTTAGCTTCTTACTCAAATTTTAAGAGGGTGCGCAACGACCTCTTAATTTTACATTCGTAGCAGTAGCATAGAAAATGTCACAAATTTAGAAAAATTTAATTTCCCCAGCTTTTTTTTTGTAAATAATGATTTTATTGCAATGTATATGAATATTAATCGTGTATATTATAATATGTAGCGTTATTTTTTCAGTTCAATTTATTTTACCCCCCTCCCCTTCCCATATTTATTAAGTTTGGGGAGGGTGTTGAGCACCCTCTTTCAGTTAAAATAGGAAGCTAAAAGTCTTCCAGCATAATACTATCCACAAGACTAAAAAAATTGAGGCGTGTCCTGTTATCTAGGAGAAACTTTTTTTACATGTATTTTTGAATCACCCTAAGGTAACGGGAGAAGTTACATAAATAACCCTAGGAGCGATGACTTGTCTTAAAAAGCTACATTTTATTCTGTTTGATTGTTCACGCAATAGCGTACTAATCTTGCAAATTAGTGGAGCAATATGCCCTTTTTTGCAGGTTCAGCACTAATCCTTCAAAACATGTAGGAAAAGTTTAGCAAAGTGAAATATTTCATATGAAACTTTTTTTTTAAAACTAACAAATTGGAAATTTAATTTTAAAATTACAATGCATTAAGAGAGACAATTTATTAGACAAGAGAAGTTGTACGCAAATGTTAAAAATTTAGCTTCAAACGAAAGTGGTAAATTTTCACTTGGCTCTCTCGCTTGAGGCAAAGGAATGATCATAAAAATGTTACAATGAAATTTTTAATTTTTTTTCTTTTTTTTTTAAAAATTTCTTTTAAAAATGAAAAAAAAGAACAAGTCAAAAAAGGGCTAAATGAAGTAAGAAATCATCAATGAACGACCAATTAAGAGTGTAGACTAACGAATGATGACTTAATAAGTGAATTAATAAATAAATGTTTAAAAAAATAATGACTGAAGAAATTAATGTGTATATAAAGGAATTAATAAAGGAAATCACAAATAAAGTTAACTATTCCACTCATCCCTGCATGCACTTGACGATTTGTACTGCGCACTTAAATCAAAACATGCTTAATTTTAAAAAGGGGTTTGTCATTCATGAACGAACCGATCTAAACGATTGAGTCTTTAAAATGAACGGTGTAATATGATCTCCTAAAAAATAAACGACCGTTCTTTTGAACGATGATATTTGTTTTATAATTTTCTTTCTCTCTGCTTGTCTCGTTTTATTTCTTAATTTTTTCTCTTTTGATATTACTTTCCTATCTACTTATTCAAAATCTTTTTTTACCTGTGACCATACTACATTTGGAGATATTGCAATTTGTTCGATATTTCAATTTGGAATTATTCCTCTATTTCACGCAAGTTCATATTTTGTTCTTTATTTCTATTACCATTTTTGTAGCTTTGAAAATGCTTTAGAGGATGTTAATATTTTTTTTTTTTTAAACAGTACGGTATTTTTTGCATCACTTTGCACCACTATTTCACTTTACCGTACATTTCCCTATATATTCGTTCGAGTTCAAAACAAATATTAAGACACGATTTACAGGCATATATATGTTGGTTTAGTAGTAATCTTGCATAATTAGTAAATGTAAATATCGTTCTGCGTCTTTATTAATCTTCTTACGCTTAAGTTTTCCCGCGTATGCCTCATGGGTGTTTTCTAACGAAGTTGCTGCGATATTTTTTGACCGTGTGAAATTAAAAAAAAATAATAATAATAAAAATTCTCTTGTTCGAAAATAAAAATAAGATTCATGAAATGAGACATGACGTTATGTATCGCGCTTATTCTTTTTCGCATACTTTAGTTTAAATAAGAAATTGAACTAGACTGAAAAAAGGTTCGAATTAAATGAAGCTGAAAAAGCAGGTTAAATTAGTCCTTGAAATACTGTAGCAAGGACAGCAAAATTTGATTAACTGAATCAGAATTAAAAATATACTTTCAAGACAGTGTGATTTTGCATGACTCGTCCACTTACATCTGAGGGCCATATCCGGTTCGGATATAACTTCGGTATAGACTAACTACGTTGGAGATAAATTGAGATTAAAAGGTCTTTCAACTTAAATTGAGATGAAATTTTTAAGCTTTGAAAAACGAAATTAGTTTTTAAAAAAGTATCGGCGAATACTCCAAAATCACCTAACAAAAATCTACAAAAGAGAAGTTTATAAGTAGGGTTATCGTTCTGAGAAAAATAATTTTTTCAATATTTTAAAATCTTGCCTTGAAAAAAAATTTAAAAAAATTGTGATTTAAAGATTTTTTTTTATATAAGTGATGGTTGAAAACAATCTTTTTTGAATCATTAATATAATTTAAGTCTAGTTTTCTACATTGACTTTTAAATTTATTATTTTTAACTTATGAACTATTACATTAAAATACATTATGTTTAGTTTTCTGCATTGACTTTTTTTTATTTTTACTTCCATTGTTGAACTGAACGATTGGTGCTTCGCAATTTAATTTTTCAATTTTATTTATTGCAATTAGTTGCCCAAAAACAAAAGTTTTAAGATTTTTGAAATGTATTTATTGATTTTCTAATAAAGATTCCAAGCTATTGACTCATGATTTTTAACATTTCTCTGGGTTTTTTTAGTGATATATGGTATGCGCAAGTATACAGAGAGAACTTCTCTGTGTCAGTATAAGATAGTGTCTTTGGTAGCTATATTTTGCAGAAATATGTTCAGCAAAAATGTTCAGTTTAAGAAAGAAATTTCATATGATTTCCACGTTACCCCCGATGTAATAATCAACTAGGTAATAATTTTCGTAGTTCCTGTGCAAATTAATTAGTTTTTTGGCTCAAAAAAATAGTATCAGAAAACATTGACTATGTAGAAATCGATAATAAAACTTTTTCACATAGATGATTTTCCCTTTTTTAAAATCTCTGAAGATAGTTCCTGAGCAAATATTCAATAAATACATGACTGCTTAGTAAAAAATAGGATTGGGGCAGCAAACTTTACAAGCTAATGCAAACTTCTATGCTCAGCAAAACTTTTTAGTCTCTGTTTTTCAAGGAAATGAATCCATAAACTATACAAGACAGACAGG
Source organism: Uloborus diversus (assembly GCF_026930045.1). Lineage (NCBI taxonomy): Eukaryota > Metazoa > Arthropoda > Arachnida > Araneae > Uloboridae > Uloborus > Uloborus diversus. Next base: position 196,302,666 of record NC_072733.1, on the reverse strand, counting down.
TTTTGAACATTAATTGATAGTTTAGAATCAGTTTCAAGAAACAAGTTAGTTTCTGTTTACAACACTTTAGTCCATCAAAAGCAGCCTTAGTGAATGTTTCGTTAATGTAAAAGCGATACTTTTTTTAAAAGTTAGGGGACCATGGGCCCGTATAAAAAGTTAAATATTGTATTTTTTGCCTCACTTTTATTTTCACTTCAAACTTTCAATACCTTTACCCTGCATATGATTTTGAACATTTTTGCAACTGGAAATAAACATCTAGGACTAACGGTTGCGAAAATTAAGATCTTGCGGGTTAAAACAGAACGCCCTATATATATATATATATATATATATATATATATATATATATATATATATATATATATATATATATATATATATATGTATGTATATATATATTTAAAAAGCACAAGCTTTCTTGAAGTTTTTCTCATCTTATTAAAAACATCTTGTTCATTTTTATCTCATTAAATGTTTCAACAAATTTCAAATTTATGTGAACGCAAGCATGAGCTTGAGTGATACACAGCCATTTTTGCAATTATTTTTGAAGACGAGATATACAATCCTTCACTTAAACATCTCCACGCCATTTGATAATTGTCTTTTCTGTTTTGTGTCTTTGAAATGCCACTGGAAGACTCGTAACAGATTAAAAATGAACCGGAAGACATATGACTCTAAAAGTTATAAAAGTAAAAATCATTTATCTTGGTGTCAAATGTGTCTTGTCATACCTCAAGAGAATGATGTACCGTATGAAATTAAATTTTTCGGTAGCGAAGAAAGAGGGCAGGGATGGATGCTTGGCTACGTTGACTCTCCTGTCCGAGAAATATGTAAATTTCTTAATACAACGAAATAAGATCATCTTTTTAATTTGACAGTAAGACATAGATCTATTGTTGACACTCCTCTCCGAGGAATATGTAACTTATTAGAGTGATATAGATTTATCTTTTCAATTTGACAGTAAGACATAGATCTGTTGTTGACTCTCCTCTCAGAGGAATAAGTAAATTTCTTGACATAATGAAATAGGATCAACTTTTTTATTTGACAGTAAGACATAGATCTGTTGTTGACTCTCCTCTCAGAGGAATAAGTAAATTTCTTGACATAATGAAATAGGATCAACTTTTTTATTTGACAATAGGGCATAGATCTGTTGTTGGCTCTCCTCTTCGAGGAATATGTAAATTTCTTATCTGACTGAAATGGATTCATCTTTTTAATTTTACAATAAGACATAGATCGGATGTTGACTCTCCTCTCTGAAGAATATGTAAATCTCTTACTAAAATGATAACTACTAAAAGGTTATCTTATTTGATAATCTTTTTACTTTGACGATAGGACAGTGATTTGTTGATTCTTAGTTTTCGGCCGATTTGATCATACATTTTTTTCTTTAAGATTAATTTGTAGGTTTTTAAGAAATATACGAGGCATATAAGTAAAATAAAACATCATTTTTGCTTAGAAAATTATGAATTTAGCCTTGAAAATGCATCATTACAAACGCATAAAAAATAAGAAAAACAGACTTAACTCTTTTTGGCCGTCTAAAAATTCAGAACAACAAACTTGTAGACTATTGTCAACTTAAAATAATATTCTAAAATGTTTTCTGATTAAATTTGAAATAAGTAAGCTATAAAGCAGAACAGAGAATGCTAAATGAGAGAGAAATTTATCAATTCTTGCACTTAAGAGCTTAATAACTCCAAAAGCACAATGGTTATGCGATTTTCATTGTAAATGTGTCTAAAAACATAGCTTATAAGAAATAATTAAATACCTTTTGAGCAGAGAAGTAAAAGGAAATATCCAACGTTTTGTAGTACAAAATTACAGATTGCTGCAAACACGTGTTTCGGGGTTTAAAAGAATCCCTTTTTCAATGCAAAATAGTGAGCTTTTGGATGTAAAGATATCCTATAAAAACCTCCTTTAAAGTATTTTACCGGATGTCTTTATACCCAAAAACAAACTCTTTTGCATTGAAAAAGGGGTTCTTTGAAACCACGAAACGCGTGTTTGCAATAATCTGCAATTTTGTGCTACAAAACGTTGGATATTTCCTTCAATATGGCTTATGTCTATGTATACAGTTGACGCAAAGATGTGATCTTCAATTTTTTTTTTCACCTTTAGAGCTCTCTAAAAATAAGTCACGTTTTATTTTACTACTGTATGAATTAATATTCCTTTTAGCGCAATAAAATTAACTATATAAGCAGAAATAATTCTGAATTGAAAAAGTTTTCATTGGAAGTTTTTTCAAAGATGAGTAAAATTTAATAGCATAAAAGAACAATTGAGGCAGTGAGAAGCAAAGGAATGCAAGTGAACATTTTCAAGTTTTGAGTAAAACACGTTTAAAGATTAGCTCCTAGGTTGACTTTCATTGAATGTTTTTTTTTCTAAATCATGCTGTATAGCAGCCCCTACCAGGGCCATTAGTACTATCTCTTGCCCCAAGGTAGAGGAGGGGTTCACCTACTATTTGTACTGGTTATCTCCAAATTTTTAATTTTGCCACTTGCATCCCTTTGCTTCTCACTACCTTAATTGAGATTTATAAAATTCACACGAGATATTCAAAGGTTATTTTTTTATGTTTAATATTTTACTGTATTTATGGTTCTAGCAGCGTAAAAATGTCAAATACGAACGAAAAGACAGGTAGTTTTTTATCATTAAAAAGATAATCGATTTTATTAATAATTAAATGGCGGTGCTCCCGCTGCTTGCAAATAAAATAGCTTTCATGAGAACAGTTCCATCTGTTGGTCCTCCTGTCCTCCTTTAAACGCTACATTTAAATCCTTCGTCTAATTTTTAGATACTTGAAGAAGAATGGGATGATGCGAAATTTTGTTTTTTATATGAAGCTAAGTACCAATAATCATATTTCCTAAACAAACAAAGCACGATCAGTTTATAAAGTATCAAAATAACTACAGATGGGGGACAAAATAATATGAACACCTGTGAAATAAGGAAAAATCTTTATTAATAGGGGGTTGGAACACCCTTTGATTGAAGAACAGATTGAATGCGACGGGGGATAGATGCATGAAGGTCATGGACAAGATTTAAAGGAATATTTAGCCATTCCTCCTGCAGAATGGTCTCTAATTCCGAAAGTCCGGATGGAGGTGGAAATCGGGAACGAAGTTTGGACTCTAAATATCCCCATAAATGTTCAATAATATTAAAGTCCGGAGACTGAAGGGGCCAGGCGAGATGTTCAACTTCACTGTCATGCTCTTCGAACCATTCTTGGACACATCTGGCAGTGTGTATGGGGGCGTTGTCGTCTTGAAAGAGAGGTCGCTCTCCAGGGAACACAGTCTAGACAAACGGATGGACATGATCCTCTAGAATGCTCAGATAGTGATTAGATTTGACACGCCCATGCAGAATAACAAGTTGCCCAAGACAACGCCAAGATATCGCACCCCATACCATAATTGAGCCACCTCCATGCTTCACAGTCGGCAAGAGGCATTCAGGATTAAAGGCTTCTGAGGGCGTTTGCCAGACATAAACGCGCTCGGTAGTCTGAAATAGGGTAAATGATGATTCATCTGACCATATTACCTGTTGCCACATCTGTGGGGACCAAAGTTTGTGGTCTCTGCACCATTGGCGTCGCTTGAAAGCATTAGTTGCTGTCACCAAATGTTTTCGAATTGCCACTCTGCCATAAATGTTCGCAGCATAAAGTTCCCTTTTGACAGTTTTTGTTGAAATGGGCTCCTGGAGATGGCTGTTCATTTCAGATGTTATTTCGGATAAGGATTGCATGCGCTTTCGGACTACTATGCGCTTCAAAGCTCTTCCATCCCTATCAGCAAGCTTTGATTTTCGGCCACTGTGGTGCTTTGAAGACGTCGTCTTACCTTCTTTCGTGTATGCTGTCATAACCTCTGACACCGTACCTCTTGCACACCTCAAAAGCTTTGCTGTTTCCGTTACCGATGCTCCACTTAAACGCGCCCCAACAATCATTCCTCTATGGAACTCTGTAAGGTCTGACATCTCAACTTATTACAGAAATTTAGAACCAAGCACGCAACATTTGTGACTACTGTTGAGACACTGATAGGTTCCTCTTCACGCTCACCAGGTGGCAGACTTCTGTTGCAGGTGGCGTGGCTGTACTATAGGTCTGAAATACGGCATACTTTTTCATAGGTGTTCATATTATTTTGTCTCCCATCTGTATATCTCTCAGCGAATAGTATATGTCAACCTGCAGAGAAAGTAATTCTACATACAGTAAACTCTCTATTTTCCGCGGAATGGGGTGGCGCGAGTGCCATGGTTATTAAAAACCTTGGATAAACCGCTAAAAGACTAAAATGGGGGCTGTGGTGACCTGATCGGTAAGGCATCGGACTTGTGACCGGTGGGTTCCTGGGTCGATCCTAGCTGGTCAAAGATCCACCGTCTTCATTAAGGGTGACTGGGGAACGTTAAATATTCTCCTGGTCACAAAGTCCCCCAAGTGAAACGATACCTCTGGGAGTGCTAGACCAGAAGTTATTGGACTTCTGTTCTGGTTCTAAAATATCGAACGGGCCATAGATGGTACTGCCATCTATCGTGTTGTCTGAGCCAATTCGGACTTCCACCTAAAAATAAGCGCTCGATTAAACGGAAGCCATACCTCTCTGCCTTAAGATCGAGTAGCATTGCTACTCGGGCTCGGGTTCCCGAGTGGCATATGTAACAACAACAACGAGACTAAAATGCCGGACAAATAAAGTAAAAATTTTCTTTCCTCAAAATCTTAGCTGCATTGATGCATAATACTCTCAACAAACAATGGAAATATATACAGTGCAGCGCAGTAAAAATGTTTTGTATTGTTGCACAACAAAACTTAACATCAATATTGAACAATTGTTACATACGATGAAGAAAGCACAATAAATAAATAAATAAAACAAAAACAATTAAGTTTGAATTTGCAATTTTCAGCAAAAAAAAAAAAAAAAAAAAAAAAACAGCCATTGATGCTTGCTTTTTCCGCGAAAATACATGTTTTAGATTGTCGATTGACTCGCGGATAATCGGGAGTTCATTGTGCATGTGAATGTTTTATTCTGATTTTTTACATTATCATAAGCTATTTTCAGCTTAGATATTCCTGTATATTTCCTTAACATAATTTTCTCTAATTATGCAAGCTTTAGAGATATTTCTGTGTTTTAGTTTTTTGTTTAAACAAGTTCTTTATTTTTCTTAAATTTATTTTATTTTAGAACGAACTTTAAACTGATTTAAGGAAAACTCCATATGAAAACAAAAACATAATAGAAGCATGAAAAGTAAATTTTAGAATATTTTAATTAAAGATACCCACCAATAGTATGGAAGTTTAAAAAAAATCTTTTAAAGGTCCCCCCAATAACATGAGTTTTTGATATTAATAACAGAATTCATACTTGTTTTCTGCCAGATATGCATTGTCTGTTAAGTAAACCAAACGATGGACTGCACTAAATATAGCCGATGCAGGTTGATTTGAATCGAGCCCTTCTATAGGGGAGACTGGGGGCTAATTGGACGTGGGAGAAATGGGACAAGTGAATTTTCTCCTGAAATATTTCAATTTATAATTTCCACATTTGTTACTACATGGCAAAAGTGGTACTGCAGATGACTATGTATGTTCCATTTCTTTTTCAATAGCTATTTGGACAGCAAAGAAGAAGACTTGTGAGCATCAAGATAATGCTTTTCAATCATTTAAAATAGTTGTTTCTGAAAATTTAAATTTGGGGGCACGGTAGTGCCCCCGCCAAGTCGAGCGCGAAGCAAACACTGCCGTACCATATTTTACTGGAACCATTTCGCCGCATTTTCAGGCCCCTATTTGAGAACCTTCTGATGAGACTAAAACACAGAAATTTTCGTCATCCAGTAAGCTATAATCACATACTTAAAATCTGAAATTTCAAGTCTGTAGGTCATTTAGTTCCGAAGTTAAGCGAAAACAAAGTTTCGCATTTATGACACTCACTCACTCACTCATGATCATCAAAATAGAACTAATACTTCCCATAAACTCAGAGAGGTGAAATTTGGTACAGAGTTAGGGTTTGATGGCCACATAAAGGGAAAACTATAAAAACTAGGCTAATTGAAGATCTGGAGTGACCCTGATTAGAAAACACAAGAGCCCAACCAAACTATTAGAGATCGACATACAACTCTACAAAAAATATTCAACTTGGCGGGCCGCTTCATTTGATGTCAAAAATCGAGAGCTGAAGTATCTAATGAAGAACCCTCAGGTGTATTAGAGATATGGTAATGCCCCCTTCTACTATTGGTACATAAAAAAAAATCGACTGTCATTGCAAAAGTCCAGCGTAGTGGGACACCATCTTCTAACTTAATCTAGCCTAACTTTAGTCTACTCGAACATTACACACATTAAATGTTTCTACAAAAAGAAGTGAAATCCCACCAAAAACATTCTGTAAAAAACTAGCCAAGTCTCGATGGAGCTGCTTGTTTATCTCTAAAAAGTAGTGAAATCTAGACAAAGTCATGACAAGTCTAAGGTTCCTTACTGCGATTTCTTTATTATTATAGTTAATGTTGTGTGACTTGGCCGTTAAAGGGTACACAAGGGTACAAAACCAGGTGCTCCATGACACTATTGCACCAATCTTTCGCCAGAACCACTACCCATTGACGATGGAAAATTGCCACTTGGAAAACGTGTAAACAAAATTGACCTGTACCCACTAAGGTATAAAGAATATCTAACGGCCAAGTCACACAACATTAACTATAATAATAAAGAAATCGCAGTAAGGAACCTTAGACTTGTCATGACTTTGTCTAGATTTCACTACTTTTTAGAGATAAACAAGCAGCTCCATCGAGACTTGGCTAGTTTTTTACAGAATGATTTTGGTGGGATCCGTTACAATTTTTATTTTCTGTTATTTTAAAATAGTCAACCAAAAGCTGGTCTAACTGTTGGGTAAATAACATAGGGATTAATGAGACTTTTCATCTGAAGTCGAATGAGACGTGTCCCATTATATCCCTAAGCAAAATAGGGGAAAATGTAAGATCTAATATATAATTTAACTTATATGTTTTGTGAAAGAACATTATTAGGGTTTTATTTTTTTATTTTTTTACTGAAACTGTATTCCTTTTTTTTAATGCTAAAATAATTTTTGACATAACTGATATAAAATTCTTTTATTAATGCTTTTGATGATTTAGTAGTACAATCAACTTCTTCATAAGAATATATTTTATAAATGCCTCAAATGTAAAGAAAAGAAAACCGACAGGGTAAAGATATCTGATGATGTAATGAAAGAACTAATGAAAAATGTGCTGAATTTCAATGTTCCTATGAGAGTTTCTGCACACAAATATAGCAAAAACAGGCAACATGATTTAGACACAAGTAACACAACTCGAGTGTGAATCGCCGATTTGAAAAAAAAAATTCGCACATCGATAGTGCACTTAAAAATATTGAGCACACATTTTTTTCCCGCAGTAAACGCTTTTCATAATTGGGATATTAGAGGGTACAATACATATTCTTTCATTTTAAATTTTTACAAAAATTCCAATAATAATTGAAAATTTGAAAAGTGTTCTAGGATTTTTCTGAAAATATTAAGAGTGGTAAATCATCCTTCGCAATCATACCCTTAAATCTCTCACAACAAAAAACGTGTTATTGTATATCAATAGAAATCACTGCTTTTTAACTTTACAATGCTTTTTGGATTTTCGTTCTATTATAATTAGGACAGAAGTTACAGTCATTTGTAAGAACACACTTTTCATTTTTTTCGCACATTTTGAGGGTTTTTAATATATATATATATATATATATATACCGAAGTTGAACAATTTTCAAAATGAAAATCTAAAAATTGTCATAATTTCTTATATCTGTCATACGTGTCCTTCATGCTAAATTGTATTGGAATTGGTGAGATCAAGAAGGTGATTTATCTCACATGGAATTGCTCATAGGAAACTAGCCCCGCAAAGGGGTAAGATTGTGAAGAATAGTTTATACAAAAATAGAATTTTCAGAAAAAACCTGAACACACATAAACTTTAGTTTTAGCTCTTTTCAAATTTTCAATAATTATTTGAATTCTTTAATTCAAATTTAAAATAACAGCATATATTGTACCCGTTAATATCCCAACTATCCAATACTTGGCGGTAAATTTCACCCCAGTAAAGATGTATGTTGCCGATAAAAAAAAAAATACGGGTTCGATATGTTTGAGTGTTCTATCGATGTGCAAAGATTTATTCAAATCGGTGGTTAACACTTGGGTAGTATTACTTGATAGCTGTTGTTGAGAACCATTAATCCATAAGGGAAACTCAAATTTTTATGCCACTTAGCACTTAGGCAGAAAGAATGGGCCCGGAAAATTAAATTCCCATTCCCATGATGCGAAGTTGATACACTACTGTTAGTGTAGAAACATTTGGAGCAGTCCGTTAGATACTGCATTTTACTTCCGGTGAGCTGAAGTTTTTACCCAGTACAATATTCGCTCCACAAACGTTATTTTAATCCAGTATAAGTATCCTTTCGCTGTAAGTAGCTGCTTAGAAAAAAAATGAAAAACATAATCTGTAGCCTGCGAGGACAGAATGATCTATATCTAAATATGGGCGTGGTAATTTATGTCATCTTTTTCGGGGAAACGGAAACGAAGTTAATTTGCATCGTGTATGAAGCCGGCTAATTTCAGGAACTCTCCCTGCAATAACTCTTAATTCTGTCTTCCGAGTTTTTTCAGTCGCTGATAAAGTATCAGAGCAAGTTGAGTGTGGATAAAAATATATCGATGTAGTTTCTTTCGCATTCTCTTTTTCGTAACTATTGTTAAGTATTGCGTAAATATGACCTAAGATAAGAATGAAGTGTGGCCCAAGCATTGACTGTATGTTTTTATATTTCTAAAATCTTATAAGTGATGCAATAAATAGCTTAACTGTGTCATAAATAGTTTAACCTACGGAAGTCCAGGATGGCTGTAAAATGTCCATGCATTTGCCAATTCTTCATTCTGTTCCTCGCAAAATGTCATTAGTGAAAGGGTTGACTTGCTACAATGTACGTTACAGCTCTAATTTATTTTTAAAAGCAAGGAATTTTTGAAACATTACGTGCTGTATGTAATTTATATTTCAGCTTTGTGCTTCAACTTGTTATTAATCAAAATACCTATAAATTGCTGCAGTTGTTAACATTTTGTAATTAGAAATGTTATTAGTATTGTATCATTTTAGGAAGTGGAATAATCTATGCATGATTATCTTCAAATAGGCTAAATTAATGTCGCATGTATCTCATTAGTTTATCATTGTTTAAAAGTAAATTTAACAGGCATGCAGAAAATGATGTTTGAAAGTTATTTTGGTAGTTTTTATAATTTAAATATTTATAAATAAATTAGTTTTGCAGTTCAAACCAATCATTCGTCGCTTTCTCATACTGTCCCTACACAAGATTTCTACTTTTAAAATTTGTTTTTGAAATTTTGAAGTATGAATGTATTATTTTTTTTAAATAATTTGATTTTATGTTCAAATAGGGACTATAATATGTTGTTATTAATATTTATTATTAAAACTATTTTTTTAATATTGAATGTTGCCCCCACCCTCTTAAGTCACTCCCTCACTGACCTATCCTAGTTTCTCTAACTGCTACTAGAGGGACCATAAAGTTAGTTGATGGAATTAGAATGTTTTGTTAGCCATCACATCACATTGCATCAAAAAACAAAAAAAAACAAAAAACTTGATTTTTTTTTGTTATATTGTTCAAAGGCCGAGTTTGATAGAGATTGGACTGAAGTTTTTTTACCTACCTCGTCACTCGCTCATCGGCCCCAACTGAATACAGGTAAATTTCAATTTTTTTTATTACACTTGATTTATAAATATTTACTTATAGTTAAAGCCCTTTACGCCTGATTGCTGTTGAGATAACTTCAAAAAAGTAAATGGCCATTTTATTTAAATTCATCACTCCCTTACTTATAAGGGAGTGACGAGTTCAAGCTATTATGTCATGAGATTAAAATTAAATTACTGCAGTTATAAAATAAATGCTAAGCAACAGATTTTTTTTGTTTTATAAACAAAATTAATCATAAAATTTACTATTCTCACTGGATTATGAGTTTTAACTTTATTAGTTTCTGACAGTGGTTACGTTGTATGACTTGATTACTTGTTAGTGTAGAACAGTATTTACTTAAATTAGTGTTTCGTAATTTTAACATATCACAATTTCATCAGGCTGTCTATTCAAGAAATGTGTCTTGTATTTTTTTTTTTTTTTTAACTCTTTAAGGTGAGTCAGTACCCCATATACCGTCAATGTTAATTTGCACAGATTCATGTACCTTTTTCTGAAAATCTGTTTAAGATACATTTATGAAATTTTTTATGTACCTTAAGTAGACTGTTTTCTCTATACTGAAGTAACATTTTACAGAAAGGAAGCTTAGTTTTTTTTTAAAAAATTCCAATGCGTAAGTCACTGTATTTGTTTTCAAAAAATGCCATTTTGTAACACGAAATCAGCTCTATAAAAAATATTTTTGGAATATGAGAAAGATTTTACTTCAGGATATGCAATTAGATGCATTGAATAGGTGGCAAAAATTTCAAAGCCTAAGACAATTTAGTTTCTGAGAGAAAGGAACATTTAGTTTCAAAAATACCATTTCGAGATATTACAATTTAAAGGGGAAAATCATACCTTATCAACATACGTTTAATTTTTTTTTAAAGCTTATTTTAACTTACTTCTAATATGAGCACGATCAAGAAATTTGTGTCATTAAAAAGGTATTTAAATGGAGTTTCAAAACATATAAAAATCAAGAAATCAAATTTTTGTAAGTATTTAGGGTACTGACTCCCCTTAAGGCGTTTCCAATGACTAATCTTGCAAACATTTTCCTATCGATAAAGATAATGATAGGCATCACTCTCTCACAAAGAAAAAAAAGAAAGAAAAAAATCGTGCAAAATGTACAAGCGACCGATCATGACCAATATTTTTCCTAATATAGATGAGCTCCGATCAACTCATAAAAATAAATAAATCGCGCGTTTTTAACAAAGTTGATTAAAAAAAAATTCTTAATACAATATTTGCGGTCGATTCTAAAAATATGTGAATAAACTTAAACAAAGGTTTTATAGACCTTTTCTTAGCTTTAAAGGAAGCAAAGTGTGTATTATGATCAGAAACGTTTTCAGTAGAAGAATTGCATGCATCTTTATTTCGATGTCTAAGATACGAGTAGCTCTTTTTTCGTTACAAAAACAGATTTACACTCGAAAAACAAATTTGACATACATTCCCTATAGTTTCGATGAAGTTAGATTACGCCTTAAAGAAACATTACGCGACACTTTTAAGGTGGAAGAATATAACTTTCAATGATGTATAACTCCCTTTTGCGCACTACGTAAGAAACCCCTAATAGAGATCAACATACAACACATTTCACTTTGTAGATTTATACCTAAACGCTCTTAGAACAGAAATTTTAAATGTAAGAGCTTTTAGTAAGACGCATCGAAATTCATTGCCTCATTAAATTCTGCCATTCGAAACTACATCTGGTATTGTAATTATTAGGTACTAAGCGTAAGTAATGCGATACGTCATGATCGTAATAACAGCACACAGTTAATAAATCGTCAGAATTGACTTATTTTCTTGGATATTTTGTTTATTAAATTAGATAACACGATTCAACAACTCAAATTCTCTTTCTTTTCCCTAGCAAATATGCACGTTATTTCGAGAAATTAATTATGCTTTGAAAACGCTACGGAATTGCAACGGGCGCTGTTAATGTGAAACATGAAGAAAGTTAAATATTTCTTAACAATCGAAATTTCAAGTTCAAGCAAAAAGAAGTAAGAAACGGGGAAATATTTCTCAAATCGCCATTTAATAAATTATGTTTTTCTGAAACTAGCTAAAATGACTAAGATCTTAAAATTATTTTTTGTAAAAATTATTTATTTAATGCCTTCAGAATAGTTGAATATAAAGTGTAAAATTTGTTATAAAAATATTAGTTTGAATCTGAAAGAATTACCTTTTATTAAATTAATGCATTGCTTTGGTAGTAGTAGTTCCTTGTAGAGTATTTTAACTATGGAGCATTAAGAGTCAGATATATATATATATATATATATATATATATATATATATATTGTCTTTAGTTTCTTGATTACTCAAATACAATGCACTTAATTTTAACTATCAGTAAAAAGGAAATGTTTCATATTTTGTTTTAAGACTTAGCATAGGAACTAGTATATGGAGGGTGCAAGTCCAATCATTGGCTTAGCAAAGGCACGTGACTCAGCAACGACGAATAGTAGACACGTGTTGTATGAAAGTAGCGAAAGAAACCTGATTTCTTCCTATGCTTTGCTTTAAAATCTATGGGGTATTTGCTTAAAGAAAAAGTATTTACTCCCTCTATTTTACCTCTTCTCAATAGTTTGAGGTTGCTCCGCTTGTAATGTTATTGCAGAAAGGGCGATTAACATGCAAGCACATGAGCTTAAACACACCCCGAAGTAAAATAAATATTTTAATGTTTTCTTTTAAGAAAAGTTTTAAAAATAACCTCTTTAAGTACGCAAATACCACCTACTGCAATTTAACTTTTAATTATCAAAGGACATTGATGAACTTTTTTTCGGCTACTTAAAACTATATTATAAAAATCTCTAATAGAAATGCAGTTTTAGTCTTTTAGTTGGTTTTTGTCCTTTTTTTGGTTACTTGCACTGCACTTAATTTTAACTGCTACTAAAAAAAGAAAATTTCATAATATGATTTAAATTTGCAAGTTAAAAGCACTTTAATGATACTGCAGAATGGCTGACTAACATAAAAGCACGTAGGTGATCTTAAATCGACCTGAGTAAAATAAATATCTTTTACATCTAAATATAATACATATTTGCTTTTTTAAAAAAAAAGTTTAAAAAATAACCTTTACGAGTACGTAGATTTTACCTGCTACATTCTAAATGTTAACTTTCGAATTATTTAGATGATTTTTTTTCCGGCTATCTAACATTTTTTTATCAAAATCTTTACTAAAAATGTATATTCTCTCCTTTTAGTTGGTTTGTGTCAGGCTCTTTTGTCACCACATAGACTTTACAAACTACATTTTAATTTTTAATGTTCTAAATATATCTATAAATAAATATAATAATGAATGTTCTAAATATATCTATGAACATTTATTTTCAGTAATCTAAATCTTGATCATCAAAATCTTTACAAGATATACTTATTTTTTCCTTTTAGTCCGTTTGTGTCAGGCTCTCTTTTATAAAAGATTTAAATAAAACATCAAAAAGTACTTGACAAATATAATATTTTAAGCCATAAAATGATAATAACAAAAAAGAAAGAAAAAAGACTGAGGTTTAAGTCGACTTTAGTTGTTCTTTGGGGATGGGTCTTAGAGATACAATCACTTCTCTACTATATTCGTTCTATGAAATAAAATATGAACGTGTATCACAAATATTTTTATTCTGCTCAGAAAATATCTTCCACTTGAAGAGTAAAAGATCCAAAAAAAAAGAAAAGCATATGACTTAAAAGAGCATGGTAGAATAAAATCATATTCTACAGATTTTCCAGAATATTTGGTATTTAAAATGTGCGTTTCTTTTATTACCGAGGTAGCTTACGAAAATACGTCAGCGATCAAATATGTAAGAGATTTTGTTCGAGTATGTTGCTTAGGGAACACTTTCCGTTGCTGTTGAAGATAATTTTTTTCATCTTTAAATGCTTATTGTTTCATTAAATCTTTACTAAAAGCAAAATGATTTACAATAATACTGGAAATAGATGCATTTTTGCATTAGAATGGCATTTCAAACCTTCAATTGCTCGAACAGAATTGAAAGGGAAAACCATTGAATTGTTACAAAACTTTCTATTTAATGGATAATTAGTTCAATTTTTCAGCAACTTGAAACCCTTATCCTAGTGAACAACGTTACACATTGCTCTTTCTTTTCAGGAGATACATTAAACGCTGGTTAATTTAATCAGTGGCTAGTTGAATCAACCGCTTTAATGAATCAAATTTGCCAGAAACGGAACAAATACCAGGTTTATTGAATTAGCCGCTTTATTGAATCAGCAAGCAATCAAAACTGTTCAGAAAAAACGTGATTCATATAAGCAGCGGCCGCTTTGCTAATTAAAATAAATTGGTCCATATGTGCCGTGCATCGTTATCTAAGACCAAAAACAAACATTGAAAAAAATTTAGTTGTCCTATCCATTTCTATTAATTTTTGGTTGATACTATTTGCAGTAGATACTAATTTCAATAATTGGTCACCTTTATCTATGACCAAAAAGAAACAGTAAGATAAATTTTAATTGTCCTATTCATTTCTGTAAAATTTTGATTGTACGTCGAAGCTCTTTTTTCATGATAAAAGTTTGAACTAGTACAAATCTTTTCATGGAGTCTGTATAATAAACGCAAACAATTTGAATGTATCTTTTGTTCATCCAGAGTTGTGGATATATTTTAGCTTGTTAAAGCTCTTGCATCGTTAGAATCATTAAACTCAGCCAGCCAAATTCATGGTTTGACTATAATTCTGGAAATTTTTCAATTTTTTGACAATTTCAGATGTGGTTTTAGGCTGTTATAGATTGGCCTTTGAAAAAATTATTTCCCCTATATCGATGTCTTAAACGAAAAACATTCTGAAAAATGGCACCACGCAGCTTTTGTGAAGCCAGGGCAAGGCTTAAGAGCAAACTGGGTGCATAATGTTATAAAGTGACACAAATAAAATAATGTGAATTCATCAATAAAATTTACAGCACAATTATCATAACCCGTTAAAAACCTTCGCAGTATTCATTTTTTGAACGCAATCCCGAAACAAAAGAATGAAATTTAATTGGGAACACTACATCAAAAATCAGTTCCTTTTCCAGAAAATTCTTGAAGTTGAATTATAAGGAAACATCTGAAGGAAAATACACACATCCGGAAGAGCTTTTCCTTTCCGCCAAGTAAAAGAAATTACTTAATAAAACAACTCTGCAGCCTCACAGGTTCGAGTATATTAGCGAAAACACTTTTTCTCCCCAGCAGTCAGATGAAAGGCGTGCTCTCACACAGCAAAGAGCTATTTTTCAACTTCTTCGCCAGAGTATACGTCCTCGGGTCATCTGTTGTGCTTTTTGTTTCTTGGAAATGGACGAATTGCTTGCGAGTTCGCGAGAAAAATGCCTCGAAAGTGCTTTCTTTATATTTATTTTTCTGTGACTTTTTTTGATGCACGCGATTTGTTTCTACGTGACGATGAAAGTGAAATTTTATATTTAAAACGAGCCGATTTGTAATGCGTTTTTAAAAATGTTTCCTTGCGTGATTTTTCTTTTGCTTCCCGAGACGTTTTGTAAGAAGAAATTTAGCGCTTTCTTTTCGAAGATTTTTTTTTCCTTTGCCCAAAGAAGAAATTAACACCTTTTTTAAAGTAATTAACGCTAAATATTTTCGATGTTTTTTCAGAAAGTAGGCTTGAAGTAAAAAGTAAAGCATAATCATAAATCCTAACGTGATTTCAGATTTTAAATGAAAAGAGACAATTTAAAGTACATTGAGTATTTTTTCACTTATTTATGCAGTATTTGAGTTAAAACACTAGCAGCATCGTAAGAAATATTTTTGAGCCTATATTTTCCTGGACGTTTAATGTTTTACTCTTGAAAAAAACTACGAAATCCTGCATATTCAGCTAATACAAGTATCAGTTTTAATAAGATGGTACACTAACTATTATATGCAGTATTTAACATGTAAAAGTCTTGCGAGCTATAGTACTGAAGAAACCACTACAACACTTTTTTATTCCTTAATTTTCAGGAAAATAAAACCTAATTTGAAAAATGAATTGCTCTTCCGCATTTTTTTTTCCATAAAACTTATTGCATCTGCCGTTAACAATCGCATAGCATCATGGAGACAGTTACAAGGTTTCATAGTTTTTGAATTTTGTATTGTTTAGAAAAATGGCTTATAAGCGCTTAAAAATGAGATTATTAATTAGAAATTCACACAAAGTAGACGTAAACTGCTGCCGTATTATATTGAAAAATTGTTTTGTGTCTGTGTCAATTTCAGAGAGTTTATGAAATACTATATTCTTCCAAGATTTTGATCAGAATTTCAAAAAAAAAAAAAAGAAATATGACGAGAAATAAAGGAAAAAAAAATTAAAATTATTGCAAAAGTTAAAAGTTGTTTTAAGCACTGTCCACCAATCAATAAATAATTGCCACTAACTAGACAAAAAAAAAATTATTATTATTGAGCGTATGGAGGAAAAGACATCCGACAACAGCTTTTGACGGATATCTCCTCGTCCATAAGCTCACGTATTTTGCATTGTAAAAGAGGTTCCTTGTAACCCCGAATCACGTGTATGCAGTAATCTGCATTTTTTTGCGATTAGCGTTGTTTTTTCGTATTTGATTAACCTCATAATTTGGCGCAGTCACCTCGATGAAAAACATTAACAATGTGGTTTCAAATCCCAAATTTTTCAATGGACACTCAAAATTTTAACGTGCATTATAATTTATTTTTCTTCGTGTTCAACATCCCAGTAAAACTTCACTATTAATATTCATTCCCTTCACGTAGGAATTTCGATTAGAAATACAACTTAAGAGTGTTCCATTGTCACTCCCCAAGTATTTGATTCAGATCTAAAAATCGAAAATGAGACTAAGCTGAACAATTCCATTGAGACTATATGACAATGAGATGCTTGATATTGATTTCAATGGCGATGGGAATGAAACATCGAGCAAAACTTATCAGTTAAGACGCGAAGAATGTCTTTGAGTGAACCAAAACTGAGAAAATCAATAATGTCCAGTAAAATGCTTCGGAAGACTGAATAAAGTATACGATAACGTTCAAGTGACAATGAAACTTGTTTAAATCTGCGTTTTACTTCGTCCAAATGCTTTTTACTTCTGATTAAATATTCTGGCAGATTGTTAACATTTTTACGAGATTAGGTTTTAATGACGAACATTAGAAAACTTTTTAAGAAATGAAAAGTTGTGGTAATTTTACAGCTTTGATAGTTAAAAATAAAATTTAGAAATAAATATGTTGAAATTTTTCAGCAGTAACAATGAAACTTATTTAAATGTGCGTTTTACTTCTTCCAAATGCTTTTTAATTCTGGTTAAATATTCTGGTGAATTGTTAACATTTTTACGAGATTAGTTTTTAATGACGAATATTAGATAACTTTTCCAAACTGAAAAGATGTGTTAATTTATATAGCTGCTTACTTGCGTGTCGATGATTAAAATTTTTTTTAAATTGAATGTGCTGCACATTTTTCAGCAGCCTAGTCGTAGATAATCGTGCGTCGAGGTAAAAAATTCATTAAATAGTCAATTTCTCAAAATTTTATGCGTTTTGAAACTTTTCTTTTTAATTTGAAAAGAATTTTTTTTCTCTGAGAATATTTGTATACCAAGTTTGAACTTGATCAGTTTTAAAAGTGTTTGAAAATTTAGTAAAATTATTCTTACTTCTAGTAAAATTATTTTGAGGTATAATGTATGAAAATTGTAAATATGTATTAAACAAACGAAGAAATATGTATACAGTTTTTGAATATCAACAATACTTCACAAAGATAATCGGAAAAAAATTAGCCAATCTATGGAACTAAAAATCTCTTCCTTGATGCATATCTTTTGAATCGAAATAGGAATTGGCATACGATAATAATAATAAAAAAAATCTGACTGTTTTTGTTAAATTGCAAATATCTTGGCATATTTTGTTAGAAAAAACCTGCAAAATAAGTTAACGTTTCGGGAATAGCATAAGCCAGAATTATATTTCTTCTCCAAGAAAAACTTCAAGTTATGTAAACATTTTATTAAAGAGTATCGAAACGTCAATATTGATTATATATAATGATATAACTGAATATCAAAAATATCTCACAAAAATAATTGAAAAACATTAGCTAATCCCTTGAACTAAAAATCTTTCCCTTGATTCGTATCTTTTGAATCGAAATAGGAATTGGCCTAAGATTTAAAGAAAAAAAAATGTGACTGTTTTTGTTAAATTGCAAATAATTTTTGGCATATTTTGTTAGAAGAAACCTGCAAAATAAGTTACCGTTTCGGGAATAGCATAAGCCAGAATTATATTTCTTCTCTAAGAAAAATTTGAAGCTATGTAAAAATTTTATCAGAGAATATCGAAACGTCAATATTGTTTATGTATAATACAGTGAAATACCGTAGCAACGAGTACCAATGCAGCGAAATTTCCGTTTCAACGAAATACATTTTCAGTCCTTATTTAATTGCCATTACATTATTTGAATTCCATTACAACGAAGTTTCCGATACAACGAATAAAATTTACGGTCCCTTGAAATTCGTTGTAACGAGATTTCACTGTAGTGTGATTGAAAAAACTAGGGCGATGCGGTATGCTATGCAATGATGCTAAAATCAATAATAAAATCAGCGAAACAGTAATGAGAGCTTGCTGTTATAGCACGAAGTTTTTAACATAACACAAATACTACAATATTTTTAAAAAATAGAAAGAACTGCTACTTTTAGGAAATGTCAAAAGTTTTAATGAACCAAACATAAAACCCAAATGAATTGCACGGTTTGAAGCATATTGATAAGTCCCTTGTTGAAATTTAGAATGTAAGTTTATACTCTCACAGTAAAGGTATGGGAGTTACGTTTATTTACTGCTGATTTCAATTTTCATATCACTATTGAAGGGTATTATTAAATTTTGCTTAAATTGTCCTTGAATGCATCATATTTTGATAGTATTTTCTACATTGTACATGTTCAGTTTGTCATAAATGATTAGAGGTTGTTATTTTCTCTTCGACATTCAAAGTATGAAATGTACATAACTCATAGGTGTGTACTTAACTCACACATGGTAATAAACGACAATCGAACGAAAGTTTGAATAGATATTTTGAAATTCAACATCTGGCAAGTCTTAAAGAGAAAATATCGCTTTCCCAAACAAACCTAAACAGCCAGTATATGGAAATGACGCAAATCAGATAATGGTTTATGCTTTCATAAGAAAATGGAAAGGCGATTATTATATTGTACTAAAGTATTCATGACTAGTGCTACCTGCACGGCTTTGCCCGTAGTAGAAAATTAAAAGATCTTTTGGTTTGCTTTTATATTTACAAATAATGTATTGTGAACTTCTCGCCAATTGGCTTGACCATGTTACGGTTCCACTTCATGATAACTTGGTAATTTACTCGTCCATCTTATGATAATTTTGTTCGGAAAAATGTTTTTAAAATTGGAATAGAAAAAGAACAAAATCGAATTTTCGAAAAATCGCTTCGAGATGCACACCCCGATGCTACAAATTAACTTTGTACCAAATTTTCATGAAAATCTGCCAAACGGTCTAGGAGCTATGCGCGTCACAGAAATCCAGCTATCCAGACAGACTTTCATCTTTATTATTAGTAAAGATAAAGATTACATTTTCGCTTTTTCTGCACTTTACCTGTCGGTTTTTGCAGTTAATTACAGGCGACCAGTAGTTGCTAAGCATCATTTGAAATACTAATCATTCCTGCACCAGAAATATAAGCAAATCTCTTAGAATTATTTTTAAATCGTCAATTCCAAGAGATATATTTACACTTTTCCCATTTCCTAACCTTAAAAAAAAACGATATAAACCCTTTCCACGGCTGCTCCTGCTATTTGATACTGAAAAAAATCACATCAAAAATGAAATTCGGAAACTATTGTGAAGGAAATTACCGTTTTTTTTTTACTAGTTATAAAGAAACTGATTAAATAATTACTTTTGTATGTTGTTTGCTTGCTATCTTGCTACGGTGTTTATAAACAAAACGAATCCAGTAAAGATAAAAAGATATTAAATACATGTTTCAGAAATTTAATTACAGGAACGTTAAAAAAGAAAGGTTGCCTGGTTTAGGGTATTTTAAGCGGTAATTACTTAACTAAGCATACATTAAAATATTTTAAATGCTTTTGGTAAAGAATGGTGAGAATATACGTTAGTTTATTTTTATTTTCCAGGCAGATTTCTGTCTTGTTATCGCTTTATCTCCAAAATGACAAAATCGATGAAGAGAAAAATTATTTCTGCATTTTAGAAAAGCTGCTGCGTCTTCAGGAGAAAATAAATTGGGTTTTGCATTTATTATGTTGATGCGTAAAAACTTCAATAGGAATAAATACGAATATAGATGGGTAAGTGCACTATAAAACGTTAATTAATACATAGATTAACAAAAGTGTACGTAAAGTATTTTTTTTTTCAAAAATAAGTTTTATTTCATATTTAAATTTTTCAATGATATTTATCGCGTATAGTTAAAAACGTAAGCTTGATTTGAATTTCATTTTAAGGGTTAATTTTCAGTATCTGACTTTAGGAACATGTTGAGTATTATCCTAAAACATTATTATTTCCAATTAGCAACTGAATGTACGTACTCGGTTTTTCTTGATTTATTCGTCGTCTTTTTTTTTAATTATGTATTTCTGAATTTAAACTTGAGCATGCAACATAAATTTGAATTATTTGTCTTGTTACAGAAAATGATTTAAGGTTTTTTTGTTTTTGTTTTGTTTTATTGTATGAGAAAAAAGCAGAAACTTTTTTTTTAATTTCTGAGAATCGTCGTTTTCGGGCCGAACACTGAAATAATTTCATTTTATCATTACGTATTCTATCCTACTATCTGCGCTGTGCAAAAAGCGTTCATCACACACCCTATGATACTACGTTAAACCCGATTATCCGAAACATTTGAGACTGGGGTACACCGATTAATGATATGACGATTCGGGGAAGGGGAGAGGTATTGTGCCAGTGGTAATAGCAGGAATATTAAACAAAGAAAGAGTGAAATTAAGCAAGAAAAAGAAACTAAGTAATTTTTTTAATGCCCTTACAAATCGGTTGAAACTAAGTTGAGGAAGACTAAAAATTAAGATAGCTGGACAAAAATACGAAACTTTACTTATTACCCGAATAATGTTTACGATACAGAAACGGGTCAATTTATAACCTATCGTCTAAAAGAGTAGTAATTAATAGTTCAGATTTATTACATTTTCATGTAATTTTGTTCTGCCGTTGCTTAAAAATTAATTGAAAAACAAATTGAGCTCTCTGAGTTCAATTTCTTTGTCAGAACTTGGGAGCTCTAGTCAGAATTATAAAGTTAGTTCATTTCAATGCGAATTCGGGCCAAAATATTTTTATGATCAATGCTCTTAAAAGTACAGTTCAATGTTTCTCCTAAAAATATAAAATTTAGCTGTTACAATCTTATTGGTGGTAAGTTTCACCAATGTAATGGTTCATTTGGTTAACATCAGTTTGTAAAAGCACCATTAAATTGGTGAAACGACCAATAGGTTGCTGCTAATTTTCGTAGATTTAAGGATTGTTTTAGTGATTACATTGCACTTTTAACAGTCTAAGTGAAAATCTATCGCCATTGATGACTTATTTTCATACGTCACATGATGGGTGAACAATTTTGACTGTTTTTTTTTCTCCTCCGGGACTGTACAAGTTCTCAGTTTAAATTTGCTGACTTCAGTGTTTTCAATGAACTCATGTTTTGGTTGACTGTTTTTTGAATACCCAATGATCTATAATTTAACTCAGCAATGTACCATAAAGCTTATTTTTCACTGAAATCATTTATGCTCTAAATGTAAATAATTCCAAAATATTTACGAGCTTTTGAGAAGGCTACAGTAAGATTATTACTTTGTAAAAACTTGTGACGCTTTGAATGAGGATAGCAGTTTCTGTCACACAAAATAGTTGAGTACCAAGCACTATCATTCGTTGGAGTAGGATACCTTAGCTCCTGACTTCGTAGTTGAATAACAGTTGCTGCTTTCGCACGGGATCCCATCCTCCCTAAGGTCAATTGCGCACCCCCCTCCCCTAAATGTCACGAGGAATCACCCCAGACCAAGGGCTCCCCTCCCCCCAAAGTGAGAAAAATACCTCTAAAAACACCTCCCCCTAGAAATCCTCACCCCCCAGGTAGGCACCCCTGGTTTTCGGAAATGCGTGCTTCAGTTCAGAACATCTGGTTAATCGGTTTTTACTGAATCTTTTGTATTGAAAATGTAAGTTTAATTTTTGATACGAAAAGCAAAGTTTATTTCAAAACTAACAGAAAAAAACAGTTGTATGGACGTCATTTATCAAAAAATGCAATTTTAATGTTTTAAATATCAAAAGATCTAACAAAAAAAAATCAATTAACGACTTATTTCTATTTAGTTATTTCCTAAACTTTCGCTTAAAATATAAACCGTTGCTGCAGTATAGTTAATAGCTGATGTATTGTGTTGAATAGTTTAGCAAAATGAGCACATGTGCAAAATACAAAAAATTTTTAGAAGTACATTTCAGTTAGAAAGACGTAGGAGCCATTTGAGTCAAAAAATGCAAAGGGCGGCACTATCGATTATTTTAGCCAAGTCGATAGAAAGTTACCACCATAAAATGGCGAAGAACATTGACGGAGTTTTCCCACGTAACATGTGGTAAGTTTCCTTCAAAATTTCGCTCGCTGATATAACTTCGTGCCACATTTTTGCTCTTTCATCAAATTATCCCAATTGAAGTTCACGAAGAAAGAACAAAGTGTGTCACGAAGTTCGGAAATTTCTTTATGAATTTCTATTATGCAGGAAGGTATTAATAGCTTTAAGTGATAATTATTTTGAACTGGAAAAGATGAATTAGAATACAAATGACTTTTGAGAACGTGGGACATTTAAGAAATCAGAATCTCATCTAACTTGCTAATGATTCTGCTTAATATGAGTCTTTTGACTTATGTTAGTGAGCTGGATTTCTCGGATGTGAAAAGTTAGAAAACTTGAACTAAGAAAATGATAAGAAATATTTACCTGATTAAAATGGGAATTAACTTTGTTTACTCGCCTTAGGAAAAAAACAAGAAAAATGTTTTCTTATGAAACTTTTAGGAAAAGAGAACTGTAAATTGTTATGATATTTCTTTTTTAAATTAATTTAATTGATTCGATCATTTTATTTTCTGTTCACGTTAGTTTACATTAATGCAAAAATTAAGACACATACGAGAAATTAATACCAAGTTAAAATATGATTTTTCCTCTAAATAGGGATAAGTAAAATATATTTTATAAAATATATTTTTCACCGGTGATTTTTCAATGATTATATACCTTATTTAGAAAATAAAAAAATAAGCAAAAATTTCGGTCCTTGATCATAATTTCTGTCAATAGTCTGTATCTTACCTCGAAACACCCATATACGAGTTTAAAGCGATACATTTCAAAGATCATACAATATTTGTATAGGTATTAAAACAAGAACACTCGATTAAAATTTTTTAAGCGCTTAAAAGTTGAGTTTTCATTGATTAGCTTAAACCTTAGCTTGAGTTTTTAGCTTAAACTTGAAAGTCATGTAAAATAAACTTCTTTATACCTCGAAAAAGTAATTACTTATTGCAAAATTACTTTAAATAAAAATGCAATCCTCAGTCTACGCGTTAACACATTTTTTGCATACACTTTGTGACAGTACATTATTAAGGTAAGTTGACAAAATATTATCTTAAAATGTCGAAATTGTGGTAAATAGCAAATGAACTTGAAAATATAAAAAGGAAGATTGAGAATTTTTCTTTGCTACAAAACGGAAAGGTTATTTACTACTGTAGTTTTGTTATAATTGATTGTGCTACTTGTGCTCCTTTACTGCGCACCATAGCGCTCTTTATAAAACTGAATGGATGGTATTTTTAACCACTTGCGAATAAATAGGCCGTATGCTAGATTTAGTTTCCGAGAATTATTTTTTAAACTTTGCTCGACTTTTAGCTAAACATGCTTTCAGCTGCTGAATTTTCATCAAAAATCGGACTCTTTTTGAAGAATTCTTTGATATATATTTTAAGTGTTTTATATTGAGATACTTAAATATTTTCAGGTCTTTATATTAAATTTCTTTGAGCTGTTTGATATATGTTAATATAGAGCAAACCTTTAAACCAGCTTCATTGAAAAGAAAACTTCCTACTCATATTTCTTTCTTTTATGAAACGAAAATGAATTTCCTTGCATCTACTTGAACACGTTCTAAACAGATAATGAGTACTATTAATGTCTCCCTTAAAGTAATATCTAAACATGGCATAGCTTTTCATGCTCAAGTGACTTTTTTTCATACAAAATATTCTTCTCAAAAACTGTACTCCTTTCAATGTCATAAGTTTATTTTTCTGCATATACAAATCGATTATTTTCTGGGCGAAATTTTTACAGGAAGAATGGTTTCTATATATAGTTCAAATGCTCCGTTTGAAACGGATAATGATGGCAAGGACCTTCCGAATGAATGTGGCCAATTCCGGTCGAGTGATTTAAGGCTTTCATTACGCATAAAAGGTCTCGCTCTTTAACGACATTCAAGCTCATAAGCTGCTTCTTAAAATGAAAATCGTTACATGATTAATTTCTTTGAGATGCCCGTTATTCTGTTTAAACACATTTCGTTTTGGTCTGAATTGTAGACATATAGAAATAATTTATAGCACAAATGAGAAGTCTTTTTTTTTTTCTTTTTCTTTTCTTGGTGTCCAAACTTTTCGGCCTAAATTTGTAAATTATTTCCGAGTTTGTTAGTCAGACTATTTGTCATTCTAACGCAGCAGAGAGTTTGTATATTATATATTTGGTCATAATTTTCCCTTTTTGTTTTGTAAAAGCAGATTTCTAGAGTACTAATGAGGTAAGTCTTTTTTCCGTGTTCAGATTATGTGGCTTAAATTTGTAAATTCTTTCAGAGCTTGTTAGTCAGACCATTTGTCACTCTAACACCGCAGAGAGCATTGTATGTTATATAGTAGGTCATTGGTACTTGGTATTTTCACATGTATACACGTTGTCGTATTTTACTCATTTCTAAGTACAAAGTTGTTCTACTGAGTTTTCACATGTATCTCAGGTTGTTTAAAAAATAACAATAAAAAACCAGTATACCGTTTTAGATTTATATGCATAATTTAAAAGGAAATTTTATATACTAGTGTACAATTGTACAGTATACGTTCTTTACCGCTAAATTCTGCTCTATACTGATAACTGGACTGCTGATATAAGTAATAGTTCTATCAGTCAACCACGTAGGCACTAAAAACAAAAAAATCAACATTAAAACACAACAGATTTTGCTATAAAAGCCATGAAACTTAAAGGAAGTGTCGAGGAACTTTTCTTGCAAGTACATCTTATAATTTTATTTGTTGAATAAACTAATGTTAGCAATCATTTTTTAATTTTTTACAAAATGCTAAAATGACTTTTTACAATTAAACAACAAAAGCTGACATTTTAAAGGAATTTTTATTTTCCCCTACATGTCCACTTTTTCATCGATCGGGCGCGTACTGTACATATAATTTAATGCGTTTCCATTGGTTCCCAAAGGCACAATTTCACATTGAAAAAATGAAATTTCTAAATCATTAAAATTGGATCTAAGTAGTCATTTTCTGAAGTCATGTGTCTGAACTCCTTAAATTCTCCTTGGAGGAAGATTATTATTAGATAATCTCAAAATCTTTTGTCAGTTGCTTGTTCAGATCATTTCAGACTAGTGCTTCTTGACAAGTAAAGTAGCTTTATTAAATGTTGCTATTCAAATCTTACTTTATTATTAGCTAGAAGATCAGTACACTTCAACGAAGCCCTTAAAAAGTTGGATATTTTGCTACGTGCGCTAAAATTTAGCAGTAGGTTTTATCAAGGACTTACAGTAAACTACAAGATAAGAGTTAGCATTCATTAAACAATATGTTATGCAGATAAAAAAAACTTGTCATTGTGCTTTTTTTTTTTTTTTTTTGCTTTTATTATTTTGAAGGTCAAATTATTCTAAAGGTTAAAGTTTCAATAAGTTTTATTTTCTTTTTTGGGGGGGTTAGAGGGTGAGGGGGGGGTGGCATTTCATACAAGATGCTAGTGAATGTTTGGGAGTGAATACTATGGATATATGTACAGTAAACTCACGATTATCGGTGATCGGATTATTTGCGGTTCGGTTCACCCGTGGGTCTTTTCAATTTTTTTTAAACTGCCATTAATTTTTTTAAACTTATGATTTTGTTATAGTTTTTTTACCTTTTACCTATATTTTTTGCATTTAATGATAGTAGATGAAATATAGCAATATTTTTAGTTATAATTTAAATGCATGTGTGAGTTTATCAATATTTTTTAGCTTTTTTTGCGGTAGTATCGTTTTTTACCTAATATTCGGATTAATCCGCGGTTTTCGATTATTCGCGGTTGCCGTGCCACCCTATTCCGCGAATAATCGGGAGTTTACTGTATTATGTTGTCCTAGTACGCGTGTTTTAAGACAGAACTATGAAAGAAGGTCATCTTACTGAACAAATGGGATCGGTAATAATTAGTAAAAAGTTTTCGACTTTTTATCTCATATTTAAGGCTTGTTTTCTACCAAATAGAGAAAAAACAATATCACGGGAGAAGTCACGAGTTAAAACGGCATCAAAATAAAAATCAATGGCGTGTCATGAAACTAATTCAACCTACACAGCAAAAACTTTATTCTCAGGATCCATATGTTATATATTAGAGTTGGCAGACCTTTTTGGACAGCAACTTGTTATCGATGTTTTTTAATGAGAAAAAGAAGCAAATGACCGAAAACGCAATGCATTTTAATATATTTTCTACGTTGGTTTAACTTAATCCACCGCTTACAAAGCTAAGTATTTTAATGTTCATTCTGCATGAATTAGTGTTAGCTAGAAAACACTATAACATTACAGATCAAAAATAGAAGTCTTAATATAACATTTTTTTTTATTAACTTCCTTTTTCCCAAGAACAATCAACAGAATACTTTTAACTATGAGAAAGTTTGTAAAGTCAAGTTTTGCGATCTATGTAATGCGATTTATCATTCTTGTATCTATAATTTACTAATCTTTGCATTAACGGAAAAGTCAAGATCAAAAAATAAATGTATTTTGCAATCCGTCTTGCAGTAAGATTTGACTTTTGAATTTTAAAAATAAAATCAATAAGTACAAATTTAAAAAATCGACAACAATGAGCGAATTTAGAAAAAAAATGCCCAAGTTTTTTAACAGATCTTAAATACGTAGCAAAAAACAAATGCACTGCATTAGAGTAAAATATGCAAGCCAAGCCGATTTAGCAAAATAATGCAAATAATGAAGTAAATAACCTTTAAATGATTTAGCTTTGTGACATAAAGTGACACTAGAAGGTCTCAAGATTCCTGTTAAACTTTGTACTAATATATTCAGCGGCTTAGAAACATATGCTAAGATGATTATATTGAATTAATGCTCACAACAATGCTCGTAAGGCAATGCTCATGTACAATATAGAAAAGGAATGATCTAAATTTAAAACCTTGAAATTCTAATTCCATGTATTCCCTAGTTTATGGGATGAATTGCGACTATTTCATTAGCTATCAGCCATAAAGTCACATTTTTCATACGCAGTCGTAGTCTTGGACACAATGCCCAAAATTTACTCGATATGAATTAATGTATTTAGCATTTTGACTGAAAAGCCGGGGCCTCAGTGGCCGAGCGGTCTGAGTGACCGCTTGATATTGGCACACTTGAGGCGGTGGGTTCGACTCCCACCCTCGCTCCGGTTGTACTTTCCCCTCTTTGTGATGTAAATTCTTTCATGTGTTGTTTATATGTCTAATAAAAAAATATATATCATGCGTAAGGGAGGCAAAACACTCAGATTGTAGTCCTCATCAAAAAACAAACCTGTGCAATTAAGCACCAAAAAGAAGAAAAGAAGAAAGAAGACTGAAAAGCCAAAATTGCAATTTTTCATCGCGGGACAGCCCTTGGGACAGGGTTTGATATCTGATAGCCATCGCAGTCAAAGTGTTAAAAGTTCGTTAATCAATAGCTCGTGTATTAATAACCAGTTTTTAAAGTTTACTGTAACTGTCGTTTAATTTTCCGTTAACATATCACTCAAAACACAAAACGAAAAAAAATCCCTAAATTAAAAAAAAAATAATAAT
Source organism: Uloborus diversus (assembly GCF_026930045.1). Classification (NCBI taxonomy): domain Eukaryota; kingdom Metazoa; phylum Arthropoda; class Arachnida; order Araneae; family Uloboridae; genus Uloborus; species Uloborus diversus. Next base: position 196,274,341 of record NC_072733.1, on the reverse strand, counting down.
TAAGTACTTGTTTTGGGATAGACAACATTCCTGCCCGACAGATCTTTGCGAGGACGACGTAGTCCAGTAATCAACTTCTTGATTAAAGCATACTTTTTGTGTTTTATTCAAGAAATTTGACGTTGAAGCTGTCAAAATGTTTGAACTGGAGGCTAACAGGAAAAACAGCTCCTTAGCGACTCATACAAAATTCCTGCCCGACAGATCTTTGCAAAGACGTCAAAGCCCCCGTGGTTAATTTCATGATTAAAGCATATTTTTTGTGTTTTATTCAAGAAATTTGACGTTGGAGCGGTCAAAATTTTTAAACTGGAGGCTAACAAGAAAGACAGCTCCTTTGCGACTCATACAAAATTCCTGCCCGACAGATCTTTGGGAGGACGTCAAAGTCCCGTAATTAATTTCTTGATTAAAACATAGTTTTTGAGTTTTTATCAAAAAAATTGATGTTTGAGTTGTCAAAATGTCTTAACTAGAGGCTTGCAGGTCTCATTTTGTGCATTGTTTCTTTAAAATGAAGTTATTTACTTTAAGAAATCGAGGTTTAAGGATTGCAAATTTAATTTAGTACTGATGTTATTAGTGATATGAAATCATTTGCATGAATGATATTAGTGTTTCATTTTCAAACTTCATGAAGAGCATGTAATGAAGTAAATAATCTTTAAAAAGATTTTGGTTTTTTGATATATAGTGACACCAGGAAGTCTCAAGATTTTTGTTTAGTTTCTTATAAATATACAGGCGTCTCTCGTATAACACGGTCCTTGTACAACACGGTTTCGATATTACACTGTACCAAATTTGCGATTATTATAACACGGTTTCGATATTACACGGTACGAAATTTGAATTTAATACTTCATGGTTTTGATATAATACCCATGTTGTCTTTAAAAAGATGGAATTTCATTTTTGTTTAATACATTCTGTTAATGTTTGATAACTCTAATAAGTTTTTACTTTGTTTTCATGAAACTTGGTTTCGATATAACACGGTACACATCCCTTAATTTACATTAGTTCTAAGCCTCGTATAACACGGTTTCGATACAACACGATGCATATTAACATGATTTTTACTATGTACATGATTAATTAGCGTAAAAAATAAGTTAAAAAGTTATTTTTAAAAATTCTCGTATAACACGGTTTCGATACTACACGGAACGAATTAACCGTGTGATACGAAGGGTGCCTGTATTTAACAGCTAGAAACATATGCTAAGTTGTTTACACTAAGTGAGATCTTACCCAAAATTTTCCTATGTAACGCTTGAAAATTTTGCTGTTGAAGTGAGATCTTTGTTAAGATAAACTAAAGATTTTTACTTTACGTAATTTCTTTTAAATATTTTCACAAAATAAGTCATACAAAAAATATTTTGAATCAATGAAACACTCTTTGAAAACTGAACTAGTTTCTCAATGAATACTCTTCGGTTTATTACATTCTTTCTTATTACCGAAACCAATGTGTTGCTGAATTTGCGTAAAGTGAGTTGTTTCAGGATCAATTATTTCTTTAAAATCTTGGTCGAGAGCTCTAAAGTTACTAGTGGTGGCAAATCGGTCTCAAAACAATGCCAGTTTAACGTGAAATTTCAAAGCGTACCATTATAATTTAATTCATTAACGTTTTTAACCTACTTTCCTAGTAAATGTTAGAGAAATAAATTAAATGCATGAAAGAAGGCTTGATGCATCTTAAAAACATCGCGAAAACAAGAAAAAAGTTAAAAATAAATAATATAATGAAATAAATATCGAAAAATTAAAAATTGGAAAGTAGTGTATTGAGATGGGGAAAAATATATGTCGGTCTGTCTGTCTGTCGGTCCGTCTGTCTGTCTGTTGCCCCACTCCCCCCTCCTCCCCAATAAATTTTGATTGAATAGTCTGATTTGAACTTTTTTTTTGTTCGAAAAATTTTGGCGAGGACACCGCATTCCCATATTTTATTCTTTGATTTGAGCAATTTTTTGTTCAACTTTGAGCAGTTCAAAAAAAAAAAACTTTACATTAGCGGCTAATGGGAAATTCAAGGCAAATATTAATCCCGAATTTTGAGACGAATTTACTTCAACAATCTTTGTAGGAAAAAGTTTTTGCAAATGAGCAAGTAGAGAAAATATCCGTTTGATTTGAACAATTTTGCGTTCCATTTTGAACAGTTCAAATCCCTTAACATTAGCGCCTACGGCAAAACTAAAAGTCAATATAGATCCTGAACTTAAAGGCGGACTTGAAAAAACTTCAAAAAAATTTTGTTAGAAATAGCTTTTGATGACCGACTCCTAGAATTTTGAGGCAGTCTACTCCGACTTCTTTGCCCGAAAATTAGTCGAACTTTGACTCCACGACTCCGACTTCTACGTGAAATGTAGTTTTTTAGTCGTGATACATGTTTTGACATCAAATTTTAAAGTTGTAGACTGTGCCTCTTAAATATCTTTATTATTTATTTTTTTTCTGATTGCATGCTAACTTATCGTTCTGATGTAGCTTTGGCACCTAATGTGAGTTTTGCATAGAGATACGTCACGCCACTTTAAATTGCTTGAAAGTTAGTACTTTCCTCCACCTAACCACGTGTTTTAGGAATCCAAAAAAGACTAATAATAAGTAATAATAACTGAATTGTTTTCTTAATTATGTATGAAAAGGAAAATGATGAAAGAGTTATTTTCGATTTTGCAACCGGAAAATCGTTGAAAGTGTATTTTAGCTCTTAATCTTATTCAAACTACTATTTTTGCAATGAAATGTCAAAAATGTATTTTGAAGTCACAAAATGCGTCTACCTTCATCATGTAGAACCGAATAGTGCGAGAACAAAAAATCTGTATTTTTAAGGCTAAGTTCTATTTTTTTGCTTATCATAAGGTAAAATGCATAACGCCGAAAAATGCGAATGCAATTTTTATCTTTAAGATGAAACTAATTGCAATGTTTTTCTGAAACTTATACACAGAGAAGACAGTTTTACTTCTTCCTCTGTTCTTTTACTTCTTCCTCTGCTCTTTTACTTCCTTTCCTCTTCAACAATTTTTTTTTTGTATTTCTTCCTATACGAATACTATATACATTTTTTACTTTAATTAATTATGAACGTTTTATAAAGTGTGGAGAAAATAAAGTTAGTGGAAGTGAAGGGAAATATAGGGTAAGTTCAAGAACCTATTACCATACTTGTCGTAATGTATTAACTTAACTGTCGATGATATTCTGAAAGTTCGCGTGTTTCAAACAGTTTTATTGTTTGAAGAAGGCACTGAAAAAATGTTTTTTTAAAGGTTGTTGCCTTACATCTTTCTCACCAGTAGTTTTACAAATGCGAAGTAACAGGTTGCAATTAGTTTTATTTGCTGCAAAGAAAGAAGTCATTACAAAAATTTATTTACGAATTTCATCTTCCCAACTATTTTTGATTTGTAATTTAGGTGTTTCCATTTGCCTATAAATACTGCACTCTGTGATAAGTGCACGCAATTAAGTTTTTCATTCTTCCTATTTTTCGGAGGATTAAACCATTATGTAAGTAACACTTTTGTGTGTATTTTACATAAATGCTGCTTATCATAAGATTTTTTCTTTAAAAATTATTTCGGATTACATTTAGAGGATTTGACGTGTCACATGTGACCTACGAGACACAGGTTGACTATTTTTGTGTAAAATTTCTAAACTTATCGTTTGTAGTGCGATTATCCACAGTTATCAACACCATGGAGAAATAATTTGATTGTTTCCGTTTCCCCCTTAGTTTCAGGGGTGAAATGAAGCGCGATTTGATTAGCTATCAGTCATAAAGTCAAATTTTTTATACCAGTTTCTCTCAGGGCGTAGCCTTAGACGCAATACCCAAATTTTTATGCTTTAATTAATGTAAAGAAAGGGGACTATCTAAATTTGAAACATTGAAATTCTGTTCACCTTTACTCCAACTGACATTAAATATTTTCGATCTTTACGTAAAATTTCTCGATATAAATTAATGTTTAAAGACTTTGACTGACAAGCCAAAATTGAAAATTTTTACCACCGAATAACCGTAAAGACACGGGCTGATATCCGATAGCTTTGACTATCATTGAAACAGTAAGAAGCAAAGGCATGTAAGTGGCAAAATAAAAATTTTGGAGACAACCAGTACACATGGTAGGGGTGAACCTCTACTCTGTCTTGGGACAAGAGATGGTACAAGTATCCCGGTAGTTGCTGCTATACAGCATGATTTAGAAAAAAATTCAATGAAAGCCTACCTAAAAGCTAATCTTTAAACGCATTTTACTCAAAAGTTGAAATTGTCCACTTGCATCCCTTTGCTTCTCACTGCCTCATATGAGAAAGGTAGTGCTATCCCAGCGGAAATATCACTCGCTATCATATATGATGGCCATGGCACTCAAAGTGTTAAAAGTTCGTTAAATAACAACACGTGCATGATTAACGGTAAAAGACAGCTTTCAAAGTTTTTTGTAACTGTCATAAAATTTCCCGTTAACATTGATCATTAAAAGCACAAAGCGAAAAAAAAAACCTCTAAATCAAAAAATAATTTATAACAATTGTTTTGGACAAAAGCGCATTGATCTGCCTGTAGAAGTCCCCAGGCAAAATTCCTGTATAACCAAACTTTGCAAGGACGTCATTTTCCAGTAAATAATTTTTTTATTAAAACAAACTTTGAGTTTTTATCAAGAAATTTGACTTTTGAAGTGTCAAAATTATCTTAACTAGAGGCTTACAAGAAGAACAGCTCCTTAGCGACTCAGGCAAAATTCCTACTCGACAGTTCTTTTCGAGGACGTCATAGTCCAGTAATTAATTTCTTGATTAAAAGTTTTTTTGAGACTTAATCAAGAACTTTAACGTTTGAGTTGTCCAAATGTATTAATTGGAGGCTTATAGAAAAACAGAACTCCTAAGCGACTCGGACAACATTGTTGCATTACAGATTTTTGCGAGAACGTCGAAGTTGCGTAATTATTTTCTTGATTAAAACAAATTTTTTGAGTTTTCATCAAGAAATTTGACTTTTGAACTTTCAAAATTATCTTAACTGGAGACTTACAAGAAGAACAGCTCCTTAGTGGCTCAGACGAAATTCTTACCCGACAGTTCTTTTTGAGGACGTCATGGTCTATTAATTAATTTCTTGATAAAAAGATTTTTTTGAGACTTAATCAAGAACATTGACGTTTGAGTTGTCCAAATGGATTAATTGGAGGATTACAGAAAAAAAGAGCTCCTTAGCGACTCGGACGAAATCCCTGCCCGACAGATCTTTGCTAGGACGTCGAAATAGCGTAATTATTTTCTTGATTAAAACACATTTTTTGAGTTTTAAATGAGAAATCTGACGTTTAATCTGTCAAAATTTCTTAACTAGAGACTTGCAGACCCCCTGAGCGACTCTTCTTTATGTACTTTGTTCAGAGAAATTTCATCCGAAAGCTGAGGATAGAATATATTTGTGAAGTGATTGTTGTTTGAATTTTCTAATTGTTTTTTGAAAGTCTCAAAATTTCATTGTTAAGAAAACAAATGCCTGAAAGTTCACTGTGTTCATGTTATCAGTACTTTTTACTGTAAAATCATATTTCACTGAACACTTTTAGAGTAAAAAGACTAAAATATCAACCAATTAGCTTTTCGAGCATTTAATTTTCCGGTATAGTTCGCTGTAAAACTTCCTACTTACTACAAGCTTTCTATTTCAGTGTAAAGTTTACCTTTATTTTTTCCTGATTTTTTAACAGTGCATTTTACACTAATGTCTATCGACGCAATTTTAAGTTTGTTATTTAAAAAAAAACGATACTAACACTAAAAATTTTTGCACCCTACATTTGGCGGAGTAAGATAAAAACATTCCAAATGTTTTGTTTGTTTTTAAATCTATGAAACAAAAAAACAATTTTGTAAAACAATATTTTCTGCAGTAGTAACAGCAGTCGTGAGCAAAATGCTTTTGTTGCGATAGTTTATTCAAAATATAGCAATTTTAATTTTATTAAAGAGTTTGCTGACTGATTTTCTCTCCTTTTTTTAGTACATATTATATACTTTTTCTGTGCTGAGATGTCTCTATGCTGATTGCATACAAGTATTACTAATTTATAATTACATCGCTTCGAAATATACAATTTACTGAGATGCAACGCTTAACAAATTGAAAATTCGTAAATAATGTGCAAATATAAAGACTTTCCTGCGGGTGCGAGCTTTATACTGACGTGAAAGTTCGTGCGTATCTCACAGATGAGCTATTCCATACATTTAAATTTTTGACATATATCGCAGCTGAAACTCACGAGTCCATTGAACTTGTCATTTTTGATTATGATTTGATTTTTTTTTTGTTTGATTGAGTTTGTTAGAATAGTAGTGTATCCGAGAGATATATACGTGCAACCGTTTGAGTAAGTTTTTGTCGATTCAATTTCCTGTATTTTAACAGGAACTTTTTATTACATTAGAACGCCATCTGAACATTTTTCTAGGGACCACCCCTAAAAAACGCAGAATATTTAAGCCCAAAATAATAAAATAAATAGCTAATCGAGTGTTACCAAAGGCTTACGTAAGCAGTCACGCGTATCTCTAATACAGAGAGCAGACATGAGGATAGCTACTGATGCAGGAAAAATGTCAATGGTGACTAAAAGTAGGTCTAATGAAGGACAAGAAGATATTAAGTCACGTTCGTTGCACTATGTGACGTAAAGGTAAAAAACAAAATTACCTCTTATAGTACAGTAAAATTAGGCCAAAAAATGGCCAAACCCAAACATCCAAAAAAAAAAAGTGAAACCTGTTGCAAATTACTTCTTAACCTTCCAGCAAGAAGGGGTAAAAAGTCCCAGCACTTTGCGCGTCGGGTTTTGGGGGGAAGGGGGGGGGGGAGAGACGAAATAATCCTCTATTTAAATAAAAATAATTTCTATTACTTAAAAAAATTCTGAAACCTCGCAGAAACCACTCTATAATAGTAAAACAATAAAGTCTCACATAAAAAAATTCTAATTAACCGGGGTGTACAGGCGGGGGGGGGATGGGGGGTGTCCATGGAGCAGCTTTGCGTCATTGGAATTTTTAAGGCAGTTTTTTCAAGGGGTATTTCTTTCTTTATTGAGGACTTTTATTCTTGATGGGTACTCCGTCACACTTAAGGGGTGCGCCATCGCTTTGAGGGGGGGGGGGGACCCTGAATTTACATTCCAAAATCACAGTGAGTGCACATTTGCAGTGAAGTTCACGAAAAAATTTCCCTGACTTAAACTTTTCCGAAGTACAAAATGCCTCACAATGATATGGTAATGTCAGAATGATAATTCTAAAAGATCTAAGCAAGCTCAGTAACCAAATTATTTGTGACTGGAGTTATTAAACTGTTTAGAGCGCTGGAAAAAAAAAATTCCTGTGCAGCATAAAAAAGGTCCAAATTGACCAAAGTTTCCCTACTTCTTCTTGGTTAACTTACTTCAACTTTTCTACAATCTTTTGCCATCACCGTAAATGTGGGACAAACCGGAATTGCCAATAGTGAGACGGGCAATGCTGCAATTCTGCACCCTCTAAGTCGGTGGGGGTTCTCATTTGCAAACACCAAGCTCTTTTACGCAGCTGGTTATGTGAATTATGCTAAATATGCGGACATATACTTGCAACTCTATCTGAAACTTTTGAGTACATTATGCGATAAAAAAAATTTGATCACATCAAACATCAGCTATCCATCGATCTAACGCAGTGACAAATTCAGGTGGTCTAGAACCTGTAGTGATTCAACGATAGAACAAGTCTTGATGAGAGCAATGAGCAATACATCAATAGAATGCTAAATATTTACACCTTTTTGTCTCCCAGTTTGGAAATCTCAATCCGTTTCTAAAGCCCCAGAAGTTTCTTCTCTCTCAAGTTGGTATGGGTATTGCTCGCTGATGATAAGGTGAGTTGCGATAAGACCTTTAACGTTCGGGTAGTAACATCAAATCATATTGAAGTCAAACAATTTTGTGGCATTTCTTTGTAAAGGAGGTAAGCAGTTATGTCTTTAGCTTCTGTTACGAGAGTAGTTACTATCTGTAAAGATGTGTAAGCCCAAACCATCTTTTACACCGAATGGTAAGAGTACAGTAAAGATGGAATAACAAATTGCTGAAAACTTCTGGTACGAGTTATGCGCTGATCCTCCATCAGTATTCGATGAATCTGGTTTCAGAAGGAAAGAAATCCTGTATCGTTAAAGTACTATTATCTGAAGCAAAAGGTTCATCCAAAATCACAGAACGAACAGCTGGTGTCATTTATGAGGCAGTGAGAAGCAAAGGGATGTAAGTGGACATTTTCAAGTTTTGAATAAAACGCGTTTAAAGATAAGATCCTAGGTAGACTTTCATTGATTTTTTTTCTAAATCATGCTGTATAGAAGCAACTACCAGGTCTACTAGGACCATTTCTTGCCCCAAGATATAGGAGAGGTTCACCAACCATTTGTACTGATTATCTCCAAATTTTTAATTTTGCCCTTTGCTTCTCACTGCCTCATATGTAATAGAAGGAAGATACCCGCTTGAACATATTTTTGGTAATGATATATAAGTTTCAAGGAAATATGCCAGAAATGCAGCGTGTAGGTCACTTGTAAGTATGGGAAAGCTAGTGTCATTTTTGATGGGTGTAAAGAAAGCATCACAGAAATATAAATGAAGTCCTATTACAACAGCCAAGCCTTCTGCTCTAGAAGACTTTCAGCGTCTCAAATCTTGTGCTTGCTCTGAGGGGTTCATTGGATATAGTGAATGTTTGAAAAGTCTGAAAGTAGACTGAAGTGCTCAATTATATGCACAAATTGTGTTAGACATAGCTGCAACAATAACGATTTTGCTGAGGATCTAGATTCCAACAAAACATCTTGATAACGAAGACTTTTTGTTACAAGCTTAGGAGAAATCATTTGAAAGCAAAAAACAGTTCAGCGTTATTTTTCTGGCCATTTAATCAAATGTGCACCATCAGAGGGGGTGGGGGGGAGGAGGATAGTATTTTAGTACATAATTTCGTTTTGGGACGTGAGCTACTGTTCTTATGGGGTGGACAGTCCTGATTTATGCATTTTAGATTTGCATGAAATAATACTTCTACTTGAAATAAAAGGTGGGGGGGGGTGAGGATTTATTTTATTTGGCAGAGGGGGGGTGTTGTAACTTTGAGAGGAGGTGCACCATCGCGCTTGGAAAATGGACACACTTGATTTCTAACAATTTTCTTAGCATAAAATAATGTTTCCATATGAAATGTATGGAGAGGGGTTCGGGGGGTACTGCTTGGTTTTACGGGGATAGGGGAGCTCTGTAGCATTGGTGCGTCATGTTATCCCTCTTGGGGGTCAAACACCTTTAATTTCATGCTTTTAAATTTAGTATAACATAATATTCTCACTTTAAATTTACTCTAAAAATTCTGGAAAAATACCCAAAATAGCAATTTTTAGATGCCCCCCATTCCAAAACCCGACGCACAATGGGGTGGGACTTTTTACCTGTTCTTATTGGGAGGGTAATAAACAATTTGCACCAGGTTTAGCTTTTTTTTTTTGGATGTTTGGGTCCGACCCCTATTTTTACTGTACTATTAGTGTATCTCTCAGATACGCGCGCCCGCTGGAAGATTAAAGTTTAGTTCTTCATCAGGTGCTCTATCACAGTCTAATACTTGCAAATTAGTTAATATTTTTTAGCAAAGAATACACAACAAATATTCAGAGTGCTGAAAAAGCCCCCATAGTAAGGTAACGCAAAAACGCTCGCTAAACACAAAAATAATCCGGGTTAAAAAAAAAATGCGGGTAAGATGCAGAGAATTTTAATCGAAACTTATTTTGCTAATCAAGTAAAATTGATGCATTAATTAGTGCGGGAGTTCTTTAAACAGCCTTTAAGAGACGAATCCCATGCTTTTTGTTGCTATGTGCGTTGCTTAATATTTTCATTTTCTTATTTTAATTTGCGATTAAATTAGAATTTTCAGTCCTATGTCAGTTTAGGCTTTCTCTGAAAAGATTCTCACAACATCTAAGAGACTGCTCAAAAGCATGGAATGGTTTTTCAATTTTTTATTCTAATTTCAAGCGCCATTGCATTTCACTGTATGAGCAATTGTTGTTCGCACTATATTTTATCACTAAAAAGCGTATTTTCATCTAGTCTTGTCTTTTTTTTTTTTTAATTCAAATACAAAATAAAAATCAGTTGAGATTATACTTTGAATCTGTTTTAGATTAGTTTACATCTTCAGAAAAATTTATTAGATCTATTTTATTTTTTAAAAAATTTCATTAAATCGTGATTTTCGCTGAATTGCAATAAAATTAATTCACACTGCTGGGAAAAGTCGAAACATTTTAGGATTCGCCTTTATGTAGTACTTATATGTATCGTTTCTTTGAAATAGAGCTCATTTTATATTACTACATAATTATACAGGGTTTTTTTTTTCTTATTCATTATATTATAACTACATTGAAAACAGCTGTGTATAGAGGAAAACAAGTTTTTTGATTAATAGTCAGAAAAGCTGTGTGTGTTTTTGAAGCTTTCTATTACTGTCTTATGCCTATCAAACAGAAATATTTTTCTTTGCATACATTTTTTTGGGATAAAATATGAACGAATTGTGCGGAAATGTGTGTGAATGAAACAAACTTCCTGAGAAAGTTGGTTCTCTAACGAAGGAGGACGGAAAAGCTTTTTGAAGAAAATAGATTGTCAAAAACGCAGAGTCATCTGATTCAAAATTACTGTCTTGGCGACCACTCTACAAACTCTTTTATAACCTCTCCAGTGAAATGCTTGGAGAGTGAAATCTTTCCTCCAGTGATGCGGTTCTCTTCCTATAAATCATCGATTTTCGACTGCTGATCTGCCAAGCAGAGTACCTCAAGAAAAAAAAAAGACAAGGTGTTTCTCTTCTAGCGGAACATTTAGGAGTTACATTTTCCGAGCGCATTTGGACTCCCAGGATTCTAAAGAAAATAAATCAATTTAAATTGTTACGAATTGCCGTAAGAAGGCGTATTCCTCACCTATTAATGCAAGTGGTCTTGTATCTTTTGCGTTATGTTACATGTTGTTATGTTACATCAGTTGAAGGGAACCGCCAGCCCTCACAATACTGGCAAGAACGAGCAACTGCCTCGTTATCTTCATTCTCTTTTGAGTTTTAATAAAAGTTAGTTTTTAAATAAGTGTTGTTATTTGGAACCACCGATAAAGCGACAGTAACATTTTGCTTTATAATAACTTTTCAGGAAAATGTGGTAATTATAATGCATGTATAACGAAGAGTTGTTATTTTTGACAGAAAATGAAAAACTAATTTTATTTATGGTTTTCTTTTTGGAACTGTACATATGCTTTTTGAATGATATAACCTAGTTAATCGCTTTACCAAGCATTTTTTTTTTTTGCTGTTAAACAAACTGTGATTAAGTTGTGAGACAGAAATACCGTGGATAAAATACCTGACAGATTTTAAATTTTGCCAAAGTAGAGAAACAGTAAACCCATAATTTGATATCCTAATACAATATAAGTTTTGCTGACGTAATGGTGTTCTAACAAACTGGTGACGACCACCAAAAGCAGCAAAACATTGATGAAATTCGTCGCCGATACGATTGTTGCAGCCTAATGTTGAACACGCGTCACTTGACTTAACTTTTATTTTAGAGTTAGACCGTGGAAAGTCTGGCAACACAACTAGTGCAATAATAATTCTTAAAGCAATCAAGTGTTGCTTTTTGATGTGATATATGTATTGGTATTCAATATTAGAACTGAACATCTACTTTTGGGGCGCATTTAAGTTTTGAAGAAATGATAAATTGTACTTTAATGATCTGCGTTGCAATCAAAGCTTCACACACTGAAGTGCAATTACGTAACTTTATAGTTCTCACGATGTATTGAGTCAATACTAAAACTTATGCAACTGAACTAAATGAAAGTAACGTTTTTTCAGCAGAACGGCAATTAAAAATCAATTTATGAAATATAGATATGAAATGATCTTAGTATCTACATGCTTAACTTTCGTTCTGAGCATAAGTTACGTTCGTTAAAATATGTTTATTAAGTGAGTTTAACATTATCAAGAGTATACAATAACATGCTGAACGAATAAAAATATTTTCCAGATCCAATAAAACTTCTGGTCCTGAGTCCAATCTTTTTTTTTTAATAGCGACCGTCTGACATGAAATTTTTAAAACATGCGTATCAGGTGATATTTGCTTTAAAAAAATCCCGAGACATTCCAGGTGAAAAAATATCCAAGAAAATCCTGGATATACTACGGATCAGGAGGTCGGAAAACATTCTTCTATTTGCAACGACCTAAGATATATTCTACACATGTTCGAGCGCTAGCGAAACGTATATTACTGCAACTTTGTGTTTAATTGTCTCTTCCTTTTCGCCTTTTCTTTAATTTTCTTTCCTTTAAACGACAATTTTACCTTTTCTAACCCTTACTTTACTGTTGGGTTTTGGGTGTCTATCTAATATATGAACAGCTGAGAGCAAAAGTGGAGTAAGACATGAATTTTAAAGAGTTCAAGGGTTTAGTAGAAATACAGTATAAAATTAAGTACTTATCACGTTTGGTAATTCTACCACCAGCCTAATGTTAATGCAAAGCCTATCCTTACACCACTTTAGAATGAAGTAGAATACAGTTTAAACGAATTTATAATGGTGTGAATATAAATAAGAAAAATGAGCTTGAACTACTTTTGATTTCAAAGGCTTATATATTATTTTCTACATTAAAAGCTAGCAACTCTAATTTTTGCATTTGTGATTGAAAAATGAAATAATATATAATCACGCTTAATTGCACAACAATTTCAGATCGTCTGCAGGCACGTGTTTCGGCGTTACAGGGAACGCCTTTTTCAATGCAAAAGAAGTGAGGTTATGGGTGAAAAGACACGCGCCAAAAGAGCAGCCGGATGTATTTTCATCCATACGCTCGCTTCTTCCGAGGCTTTCCATTTAACGCCAAAACAAGTGTCTATAGTAGTTCTGCAATTTTTGTGCAATTAAGCGTTGTTATATCCTATTCAACTATTATTTTTGTTCGATAATTTATCTCAAAAAGTCTGAATTCTCTGCATTCGAAATATTGCTACAAAACGCAATCAGTAGCGTGCGCATTTCTTTATTATTACAATAAACTTGTGATTTTCTCTTTTTAAGACAGTTTTTCTCTTGAAGGGCAATTTCCTGTTCCTTGAAAGGACTTTGATCAGGCTTCAGGTCACAAAATCTAAAATTTGCATAAAGTATCTTTTTCGTATTTTCGAACGTTTTTAAACTTCTTTCTAGAATTCAATTAGATGGCAAAATATATATCATTGAAAACCACCAAACTGTTTTTCTTTGATCAATCAAGAGTTGCTCGTATTTTTCGGTTGATTGAGACTTATGTAAGAGTCGATTCCTATTTACTGGTTTTACATACTTCTTTCCGTTGAATGTGAAAAAATAATACATCCGTGAAAATTTTTTGATTTGCGTTTTGAATCACTTTGCATTAGCGTTTTCTTATTTATTTCCGCAGATGATGTTGTGAAAGAGCATGCCCATAAATGTATCCAGAAATGGTTAGATTGTAGAATTTCTTCCAAGAAAGGTCTGGTTTGTAAGTGTTAATGCTGTTGATAAAGTATTTTGTGAAAGTTTTGATTCTACTGGATAATATAGCTAGTTAATTATAGGAGATTGTGATAATTCTATAATAGAACTGTTCTACGCGTGTTAGAGGAGAAATAAGTATTATTTTCTGTAATCTTTGACTTCGGAATCATTAATTGTATTTTGGTTAACTAATTTCTTCAATTATTTTCAATTTAATAATTTTTTTAGTGTGTCTAATTCATTTATGTTAATATACTCGAAACAAATGTTTCTTTACCTTTCCATTTTTTTCTTCTGCTACCTTAAAATTTTTCTTTTTCAGGTATCTTTTGCGTGCATTAAAATGTTAATTTCTAGAATCAAGAAAATATTTTTTTCGATATGACGTTATATCTCTTTTAGACTTACCCTTAAATGCATGTTTTCTAACTTACTAGAACTAATGGTGATTGATAAAATATCATTGCACTGTGAATTTATTTAAGATATCCAGTCACATTTTCTCGGAATACCTTTTTATATTTTCATTGTATTTGAATTCAGCGCATAAGTTGCTTCAAACAACGCAGAAAAAATCAAAACATATCAAGCTCTTCAAACCTACCAGTTGCATGAACATACAAATTCAGATGGACGATTATTGGCCGACGCTCAAAAAAGTACCCCTCTTTTTTTTTTTCTTCTGTTTACGGTCGAATGGGCAATCACATAAAACGAGCAGTTAAAAGTCCCGTCTTTTTCTCAATTTCCGCATTTGGAGATAAATATACGCTAAAAGTGAAGACAGACTTTGTCCCAATGATGTGCAATATGCCGCCTTTCATGTTTTCAAACCAGCTAAGGTTGGTTTAACTCGAGCTTTGTACCATTAAAATTATCTCTTACGTGTAAAGTTTTTTATAGCTTCTTGCAGGGAAAGTGCATATTTTTCTAAGCGGAATATTTCAGACATCTGGGTTTGCATAACAGACATTCTCTCCTGGTTGTTGAAAGAGCTTCAAAAAAAGATTTCTCGCCAAACTTCTCTAGCTTTGCAGAATTTGGTAATTGGAAATGGAGATTTCAAATATTTTTTAACGAAAATGATTCATTACTAAGTGATTCATGGGTGTTTAATGTAGTATTAATGAAAAACATGTGATTAGGTTTTCTTTATGGTTGTTTAATGAGATAAAATTATTTCCAAAATGAGAATATTTTCTAGTGATATCATTTTAAAATATTTTGTGATTCAAATGATGTTAAGATTTTAATTTTAAAAGTGAGACGCAACGACCGACACGTTTTAATACATGCTTTTATCGGATGTATTTTCCTCCATAAGCTCACTTATTTTGCACTGAAAAAGGGGTTCCTTGTAACCCCGAATCCCGTGTTTTTTCCCCCCTAAATTTGTGCAATTTAGGGTCATTATTATTATTTTCTTTTTTTACATGCATGTGTTTTAACTGCACGTGTGTCCATACACGTTGTAAAAGGCACGGAAGGAACTTTGCCCATTTACAAGGATAAAATATTGTTCGTGCACTTTGGTTTTAAAATTCATTGAATATGAATATCTATGAATACTATATTCGCGATATCGCTAGCTAATAACAGAGCATCTAAATTAAACTTCTAAACAAAGTTTTACATCTAAATTAAACTATTAGAAAAGTATGTTTCTAGATGTCTACAAGAAACTAGTAATACGTAACAAAGTTTACTTCTGAGAATGTTTTTAAAAAATCCCGTTATTGTACTTATAGACACCTATTTTTTATATATTTTTGCAATATTGAAGCATATACACACACTGTTAAAAAAAATGTATTCAAAAATGAAACTCTGAATGTATTCATTTTTTTTTTGAATACAATTGATTAATTGAGTAATTATTTCTGAGAAATTAATCATGCGTATTTCTTCGAAAATATTTCAAAACTCTTAAATTCGGTACGTAGAAAATTTTGTCATACTTCAGATGTTTTTAAGAAAAAAAAAGTCTTGAAATAAATTGCCCTTTTGATCACAGAGGTCCTAACTCTCTTAATGAGCCTTTCCAGTTTGAGTTTTGAATGTACACTTTTGGGAAAGTCTATGAACAACGACTACAAAAATTAAGAAATAAATAAAACCTTTTGTATTTACCTGAGTTGATTTGAAAGCAAAATGAAACCAACAGTTCCTTTCATTCACAACTCAACTATAATTTAGGTAACAAATGTAGAATTATTTTCGGAAAGTCTCCGAGCAACCATTAAAAAAAATAAATAAAACCTTTCGTATTTACCTGAGTTGATTGAAAAGCGAAATAAAACCAACAGCTCAACTCATTTACAACTCAACCATAATTTTATTAATAAATGAAGAATTAAATTCGAACAATCAAAATATATTTCTAATATCAACAGCACGAAATTCAATTCGCGAGAATCATAGTTAACATTTGATATTAGCTTCGCTTGCTAAAAACTCAGTGATGTAACTTTACGACTTAACCTTTTGTATTTTGAATTCAATAAAAAAAATTACCTTCATATTTTTATGGTATATGTTTTAAAACCTATACACGAGAAACATGTTGCCTAAAACCATCGGGCCATCAGGAAGTTCCATGCGGTACTTTCGGTTCTTTACAGGAAAACTTATTAAATGTGCTATTTTATTACCGTGCCACGAACCAAAATGAATGCAGTTGAAAGAATTTTTGGAATAAGTAGCTGACATACCGATTTCTGTCCAAATTCTTTTCGTGATCATCGTAGAGCTAATTCAATTAAAGGATGTGATGTTTATACACTTCGTCGAATGACAGCTATTAGATCCATGATGTCAGTTCGTGGTCCTAGGCTCTTTTCTTTTATTCCAAACACTGATGATATCGTGAATCCGTTGAGGAATTGCTTTGTTCGGTAAGTATTTTCAAGTAAACAAAGCAATAAATTCTTCTGGAGGAGTTGAGAGCAAAGTGTCAATAGGATTACGTCAAAAATGAAAGCATTTGATGGCGATTATTATTATTGTTGGAGTACTTTTTTATAAATAAATAGTATTTCGTGTAATGGTGGCTATCTTAAAGTTGCTGTAAAGCTTATCAGGAAGGTTAAAGCAACTTTTTCGATTGCATTTTCGCTGGAGCTAATTCTGTGCATCAGAGCCGGAATAACGTAAGTCACATTATGGTAATTTTGCAGGAGAGAGGAAAAACTTTTTCTGGCACATGCAAAGGATGGGAAGCGCGCTCTTTTTACCTCGTTAAAAATTGAAAATGATTTTTTTTTCACAAATTTCGTTTGATGCGCAATAAACTTCCATACACATTGCACTAAAAAAACGGAGACCGCAATTTTTGGATTTACGTCAGTCTGGCTCTGAGGTACAAAATTATCTAGTTACAAAAATAACTTGATCTTTCACGTAAGAACTATTTTTCAGTCTTTTTCGTTAATAACGCATTATAGTAAGTAAATGGGAATCTATTTTTTTCTCAAACAATTTTTGAATGATTAAGATGAATTTCCTTACGTCTTTGGTTTCGCTACTTGATTTAGAATTAAATAACAATAAAAAAAATGTGCATGATATTCCGTTATTCCGTCCTACAAATGCGTTTCTTAAAATCTCCCAAAAACTCATTTCTGCAGGTACTGCGCATTACCTTCTCACGGCAGTAATTACTTTTGCACTGTATTATACGTATAATCTTAGGGCTGACAAATAGTTTATCCCTTTATATTTTTATTAAGAAGTTGTAGAGTGCTTTTAAAAGTATATATGCTTTTCTTAGAAAAATACCTTGTTAAACATAAAGACCTAGGTCGCAGCTTAAGTAGCGAAACGGTAGCCATCTTGCATCTAAACTCGCTTTCTTCCTATGTTTTCTATGATGAACTAGCCTGCTTTGCTTCTTGACTGGTTTCTTCTTAACTCGATGTTAATCCACAATAAAGAAGCAAAGTAGGCTAGTTCGTCATAGAAAACATAGGAAGAAAGCGAGTTTAGCCCCAACATGGCGGATTTGTCACTACTTAATCAGCAATCTAGGGCTTTAGTTTAACATGCTGCCGAATAGACATTGGTTCACTCTTGATAATTTAATAGTTAAGTTCCAAGTTAAAATCGCATTTATCACCAATTTAGTTTTACCTAAACAATCAAAAAGCAGTCATTACTTATTCATAACTACAAGACTTAAAAATTTTCTCTGCAACCAAATAATTTTTCAGTTGAATTATTTTATGAATTCATTCAAAACTAATTAATTTTGAGGGTCAATTTTTCCTCTCATTGCGTTATTAATTCATGCTTCTAATGATGATTTTGATTGAGATACAAACGGATCGTTAAATTCATAATATAAGATAAAACAAAATTATCGTTGTCTTCAGGTTCTTAGAAATTGTCACTGTTCCAAGTCACAACACACTCCGCTATATGCTCAAGATTCTGAGACTAAATAAATTAAAATTCTGTTTGATCTGAGATAAACAAAGCTGACATAAATTTTGCATTCTATTTTCTTCCCTAAAACATAAGTTATTATCTTCACTGTATTTTTTTATGTAATTAAAAATGAAAGTAATTACTTTTTTTTTTCATCTTGCAAACACGCTTCAAAATCACATTAAAACTGTTCTATTTAAAAATTCCTTCCTAATGCAGCATCATTAGGACGGTCTGATCTTTCGCGGAAATATAATGATAAATGTTTAAACTATTTATATAACTTTTGACTCCCGTTGTCGGATATTTCTTTCATTTCCACCGTCTATTTATTTTTATCCGTAATCATTAAATCTCAAAACAAATTAGTATATAAATTATGGAAAAAATTTACCAGATTCGATTATGTATGAAGCAAAAGGGGTTCTTTGAAAACGAGATGAATTTTTAATGTGGTTTCCCAGAATTTACATACGACTGTTATTTATTTTTATTATTTTTTTTATTTGAACATTTTGACTAAATACCTACAATTAAGGCAGTGAGAAACAAAGGGACTTTTTCAAGTTTTGAATAAAACGTGTTTCAAGATAACGTCCTAGGTAGGTTTCATTGATTTTTTTTTTTCTAAATCAAGCTGTACAGCACCACCTACCAGAGATACTAGTACTATTTATTTGCCTCAAGACAGAGGAGAGGTTCCCCCTACTATTTTTACCGGTTATCTCCAATTTTTTAACTTTGCCACTTACATCCCTTTGCTTCTCACTGCATCAATTGCTACCCTAAATGTAGCGATGATCATAGGAGTAAATAGAAAAAAATTAATTTGAATTTTGACATCTTGAATTCAAATTATGTTTTTCGCAATCACGAGTGTGTGTATGTAGGCGTGTGTGTTTGTGTGTACGGGTTATGTGTATGTGTGTGTATGAATGTGTGTGTGTGTGGGGGGGGGGTATGTGTATGTGTGTGTAGGCATATGTGTTTGTGTCTGTGTGCATGCATGAATGTGTGGGTAGTTGTGTATGTGTGGGTGTCCGTATGTATGCGTGTGTGTAAGTGTTTGTGTGTGTGTGTAGTTGTGTATGTATGCGTGTGTGTGTAGGACTTGGATGCAACCTGGAGACGGCTTTCGCTATAGGAGCAGCATCGTGAGGAGCCAGCCGGTCCACGGTGATGGTGCGGAGGGTGGCGGTGGGAAAAATCAGCGTAACGCCAAAAACAGTCAAATGAGAACAATAAGCAATCGTGATTGCTCAAAAAAAAAACCTCCAGCAGTGGAGAGATACAGTGAAGCACCGTTTATACGTTTTGATTATTTATACGTTTCTTAAATTGATCCCTGCAGAGTCGAGTTCATATTAACGTATACCTATTGTATGTGTTTTTCATTTATACGCTTTTTATTCACTCAGTCCCTTCAAAAACATGTAAACGGAGCTTCACTGTATTAAAAACTAAAAAACGCTGTATCATATTAAAAACAATTTCTTAAAAGATATGGATGCCTTTTTGGATAAGAAATTTAAATCGCATAATTATAGACATTTTTTTCTCATCTAATTATATACATTGTAAATTTATCTGCCATTTTGACACTACTAATGATTTAGGATGTTAGAGTAATGCATTTAATTGCTTTATCCGAATGAAATAATTCACACTCAGTGCGTATTTTCTCTAAAACGATCAAAATTTACTCAAAAAATATTCCAGGATATTTGATAGTCTGTAAACGTAGAAACTGAAATCATTACTTCTGTAGAATTCAGTTGAAAGCACACGGAGCAAAAATAAAACGGAAATTTAAATGTTCATAAAATTCTGTCCGTATATCGTCGTTAAATCCTGACAATAGAATTTTTTAATGGCATTTGAATATCTAGGATATTTTTTCCAACTTTGCAGTATCTACAATAAAGGTAAACTCTAAATCAAGTATGATCAGGTCATATTTCATTGGAGAAAACTTCGGAAACATTAAAAAGATCATTTTAAGTCTGAATAATTTTCCCGAAACAGCAAATTGAAAGTTGATCTCATGGAGCTGTATTTATTACTGTAACGAAATTCTTACCTAATTTTGAATTAGTTTCCCATAAAAGTAGCAAAAGATTCGGAAATTAAAATTTAAGACCACAAATGTGAGTGATAAAATGAAACTATAAAATATCATTTGTAACAACACATGACAAAAAATATATTAATTCTGAGAAGGGAATTTCTATCATTTATTTTGGTTTTGATTTTATGTTAATCCTCGTTTTTATCGTAATAGAACAGTTAGCACAGAGCGATTTTCCGTTTTATAAGTAAAATCAATAAAATTTATTTAATTGTAAATAAGTACGCGCTGGGTTGTTTAGGCATATAAATTCAGACATATTACTACCAGTAGCGTTAAAATGCATAATATTTATTTTTTTTAACTAATGCATTAAAATGGATTTTTTCCCATTTAATCCCATTATGTATAAAGGTTCATATTTAAATTCAGTTTAGCACATTTTGCTTCTTGTAAGTGCTTCGAAAAATATTTTAATTTTAGTTTTTTTCTCCGTTTTTGTTTAAAAAAAACTTTGTAAATGCGTTTTTAATTCATTTTTAATTTCAAGAAGTCCAATTCAGAAAAGTTAATTTGTTTTTAAGTTTTCTCTATATATTCATGTTTTGTTTATGTCTCGTAATTCCAATACTTGACTAGAATGAGGATTTTAGTGAACTGTTTAAGTTTTGGTTAGTCTAATTTTAAACCTCATCTTTTTTTTTTTCATTTTTAGTATATTCTAGACGGTATATATCTATATTTCACGCAGAGTTTAAATGAATGCTAGGGATTTCTTCGTGCATATATTTTATCTTTTCAATATGGGAATTTATTTATCGAAATTAAATAGTTAATTTACAATCATGAGCATTTTCAAAACACAAATATTTTTTAATTGTAATTCATGGGAATTATTTTCTTTTATTTTGTAATGAAGCAAACTACTTTCGTGACTGAAACGTTTATACATTTTCTTACGGTAAAGTTAGCTAATTAATTCATCTGGACTAAAATTATGCATGGATGTCGACGACAGATGTGTTTTATAGGCTTAATTATGGAAAGTACGTTTAATCGAAAATTCATAAATGTGTTAGAAAAAAAAATCCTACTGCTTAAAGTTTTAGTCTGTATAAAATTCTAAATTGTATAATTAGTCAATTCAATTTGTGAATTATAAGTCACATTACGTTTACATTTATCAAATGAAAACAAGTATTTATAATTAATCCCTAATTATATAATTATGTTGATAGAAAAAAGTAACTTCTCATCAAATAGCTTTTATTTAATTAGAGGATTACGTTTCACTTGGATTGTAGTATATATAAATAAATAAATATATATATATATCATGATACGTTTGCTTTATTTTGCGCTTGTGTGTTTAATCATAGTAATTGCGAAATATCCTCTTTATTTCAAAGAATTCTACCCGCTGTGAAATTAGTAAAATTTCTTTCAGTAATTCTAGTTCTTTTAAAATAGATTAGATTTCTAATGATATTGAATACTGTTTTCAAAACGTAACTCTTATACTTACTAGAGGTCCGACACCATTACCAAAGTATCGACGTTTTAAAACATCGATGTTAAAAATTAAAGCATCAATGTATTAATACATCGACCAAAAAACATCGATATTATTTTTTTCAATATACTACGTACATTTTTCAATGTGTTACATGTTTATCTACAATATTTGCTTTTAATCTCTAACAAACGTCGTTTAAATAGTTTAACATATTTTGATTGCGTAACATATTTTGACTTTTTTACCAGAATAGACGGGGACTTGGATAAGATATTCGAATCTTGGAAACTAATTAAGGCTTTAAAAATAGTTTCAAGCCAGGTAACAATAAAAACAATATAACAGAGACATTACTAAAAATAGTCATGATTATTAATTTAATAATTAGGTTGAAGTATCATAAGAAAGTCAAATACAAAGGAAGACCGTTTACAGATTCATTAATTTCAAAAATACTTATTTCAATTCAGGTTGGGAGAAAGTTTCACTGCCATGCATTTCAAATTAAGAATTATTTTTAATAATTAAATATTTAAATAATATCCTTTTTTTTCAAGTGAATAAATACAAAAGTATTATAATCAAATGGTCGTACAAGCTATTAATGAAACGTTAGATGAAAGCGTTGCATTTTCAAAATTAGCAGCACGAGAAAGTAATGCAAATCGTTTCAATGCTTTTAAATATATATGTCACTAGCAGTGAGTAAGGTAAATACTACAGAAATAATTTCATTCGCTTTAAGAGGAGAACAATTCTAATCAATTTAGTTTATTTTTTCATATTTTCATTTTTTTAAAAAAGAACTTTTTTCTCCAATAAAATCGATTCTTCAGTTAAGGGGGTCCGGGACACATTTTGATTTTTTTTTATTATATACTTTAGAGTTTTTAAATTTTTTGCACTGATTTACCATTTATTTAATAAGCAAAATCATAACATAAATACGAAAAAAAAAATTTTTTATGTAAATTTAATTATTTTTTTTTAAATGGGGTTGCTTTAAATTGCTATAACTCAAAATATTCTTGATCAATTTTCAATTTTTTTTAAATAAATTACGCACAAATATCTAATCTTTAATTTTTATTCGGCGATTTTAAAAGTATTGATTCAATGAAAAATAAAAAATATTTGAAGAAAAATTTCGAAAAATTCAAAGATACTTTTTTCAAAAAAAATCATTATTTTTGCTGTAAACGTTTTTTTTTTCAAATTCGCCGAATAAAAATTAAAGTAAACTGTTTGAAAAAGATATGCTCCAAGTTTCATTACTTTATCTTTATCGGTTCCTGACTTATAAGAGTTTGACTGCAAGAAATCGAGAAAAATTGCCTCATGGAGAAAAACGCGTTTAAAGTTTTAAAGTTAAGTACACATTAGTTAGGTGCATGCAACAAAAATAATAATATCTTTCGTTCTATTTGAGATAGAAACAAGATTCAAACGTACTCTTAAGCAGAAAAAAAGGCATAATTTTTCACATGATAAAAAAAATTGCAAAATTTGACGATTTTTGTGTCCCGGACCCCCTTAACTAACTATTGAAATCGCTTTCCATTAAGATAGATGCCGCAAACACTAATAACCGCTGAATCTCATAAAAAAATTAAAAGAACACCAACCACAAATCTTGATGTTTAAAAAATATCGAGGAATTTAAACAATATGAATGTGTGTGTGTGATAGTCGATGCCTTTTAAGCATCAAAAAATAATATGATACAATTGATATTTTTTCAAAAACATCCATGTTTCCAAAAATTGGACACAATAGTGACACTCCTAATGCTTTCTTTCCAAACTTCCATTTTGGTTTGAAAAAAGCCCGTTTATACACACATCTGAAATTTTTATATTGATTAAATTTGTAAAGTTTGTTTCTTCAAATTTACTCCATACTTTTGATACCAATTACTTTGTACTCGTGTAAAAATAAAATGATATTTTAAAATGAATTTATTGAATTCGAAAGTAATGTTCTAAAAAGAAGATTTTGAATGGCAGCATCATTAAACCGTAAAATTTCCACTTTCAATAGAAATAGTCTGTATTTCTTTTTCTTTTTTTTTTTTTTTTTGTTGGAAAACAAGTTTTGCTTAAACTTAGTTTCGGAAACTAACTCCATGTAACATTCTTCATTATTTTAAATAGGTTTTTTTTTTAAACAAGAAAAAAAATGTCTATTTTATAAGTTATTATTTTTAAGTGTAAATATTTTTGGATTTAAATGAAAACGTTTTTTTTTAAACTAAATTAGAATAATTTATATAGAATAGTACATATGCTGCCATTATATTTTTAAACGGTGTATTACCAACGAAATCAAAAACCTAAAACGATGCAATTTGCCGTGAATATATTACTTAAAGCAAATAAATATGAATATATCCCTAGATTCCAAAAACCTATTTCGATTTCTTTGGTAGATTGAACAAGATATTTTCTATTTATTCATCTTAATTTTCTTTTAAAATAAAGATGATTAAGTTAGTCGCATTTAGTCTCGATCATTTTTCAAAACGTTTATCAAGCTCAATTCCTTTTTACAAGTCTATAGATTTTGACGAAAAAAAATTATTTAAACGAATTCTATAGTATGAGACGAAATCTAATATCTTTGTTGCGCTTTGTCATTTTATAAGATCGTATCGATCATAGTCGGTATCTTTACTCAAAAATACAACTTTCTTTACGGCTTATTTATCTTCTTATGTACAAATCACACAACATAATGGAGACTTTATTGGTAAGAATTGGTATCTCAATACAATAAAGGTGCAGTTTTAAAAAAGTGAACTAATTTTTTTTAGGGCCGCTTTTTACACGTTAAACATAAATGTATACATCACAACTTACTATCCTCAGTAGCAGTTCCTACGATTATCCAGACTGAAAAACCGGATCACTGTGTTACAGATAAATGAAAAAAATAATTGCTTTTGCACACAAGCATTTTTGTTTTATTCGGTATTTAAAATGCATTTTCACAACAATATACATTTACAAATATGTACTTTTCTGTATTTTCTCTTGTCGAAATTCCGTATTTGTTTCGGAAATAAATTCCAATTTCGTATAAATGTTATAAAACCAGTTGAAGCTACTACTTAAACTAACGAAAGTGTTTGTATTTTTCATAAACTCGTTGTTACCTTATGCTACATCGTAAAGGAAGAAAAGTGCAAAAATGTTTCAATACAAATACATCATAAATTTGAAATTTATCACAATAGATAATTTTAAAATACAATACTCTAAACTACAGTTTGATTTAAATTTCAAATTTCGTGCTAAAAGTAATGCCGAATTCAAGTACTATCTACTAAAATGGCAAAACTGAAAGGATAGCTTAGAAAAAAAAAAGTGCGAAATTAAAGAAAATAAAATTGCCTAAAAGCAAATAAAAAGCTAAAAAGATCAGAAATGTCATCTTTTCTGAACCTTATCTTACAGAATTGATGTCTAGAGAGAAAAAGTTACTATTATAGTTTTGAGTAGCTTTACGAATTTTCTTCATTTATTTTACATTTAAAATTTGTCTTTTATTGGACTAGAGTTATTAACTTAGAGGGATTTCTGAGATTTATAAAACTAAAGGTTTCATACATAAAATGTCCTGTACAATTGAAACGGATACAGTCGAGAGGGTTAATTAAAAACACTCACCGTAAACAATCCTCCATTGTCCTTTCTTGTAAACTAACTCAAAATGCCGGTTGAGACCAAACACTTTGGTCGATTCCCTTCTTTCATAATGCTTGAAAGATTCACGAAATGATCCTTTCTCCACTCTCATGTTGAGTATAGCAGTTCTCCACATTTTATTTCCTTTATACCCCTGCTCCTTATGGACCAGAGGGCGAGGACATGGTCGTCCAACCAGAGTGAGGTACTGTGAGAATATCTTTATTTTCCTGATTCTACACAATGTTGTAATCGTTTATAAATGTAAAGACAAATCACTGGCACATGGCCGACGCGTGTCTGATTTTTTATATCTCGTCAGAAAGACAGCCTAGACCCATAGGAAGAGAAAAGAAGTAAAAAACAAAGGTAAGCGGATGCGTATGCTATAAAAACATAAAAAAAAAAGATTTTATTGAAAGCTAGGAGGAGATAAGGTTCACTGGGAGAATTTAGGAAGATTGCAACAGAGATGCTCAGGCATTAGCATATATCATTCTATCACAAATACATTACAATCTATACAGGACATTGACCAATCAGTATGCATCGGATGTGTTTATCTCAAATGCCCTATCCATTTCCATTCTCAAGATTTGCGCTCTTTAGATGCTTTAAATTCACGCAAAATAAATATTTAAGTGCAAACAAGCGCTTTTTTTCACATAAATGGTAGCATGCAAATCGGAAATACATTCACTTTCACGATACACAGAAGTTGATATTATGTGTTGTCGGAAAAGTAAGAACCCGATGCCAGAGCAACAACTCTCGCAGTTCCGACATCTTCGTTTCATGAGAACTGGATTAAACTATTTGATAGGAAGCTTTTTTGAAATCTTTTGAGGGAAAAAAAAATTGGCTTCTCGCCCACGCTCTCCAACAACTGCAAATATTTAACAGGTGATGCTGCATCATTTTGGAGCCAATTCACGTCAGCGTCGTATTTCCCGCCAGGGAAGATACGACGTAACGAAACGAAAGGTGGGCAAAGACGAAAAGTAAAAAGTGGGGAGAGAAAAAAAGTAAATCACACACACACACACGTGAAGGTAAACGGGACCATGCAAAGTGCGAAAGGGGTGTACTCGAGTGACGGGACACACGACAAGGCGTTCTCGGAATGGGGCGGAAAGTTCCGGGGAACTTAGGCAGGAGTTTTTTGGCGCAAAGTGGGGGGATCGATTGGATTGGGGAACCAAAAGAAATGACTCACCGTAAGCGATTCTCCATTCGCCTTTCCTGTAAATCCATTGAAAGTGGCGGACAGGTTTCTTGGCGGATTCCACGCTCCCGTAGCGCCTTAGGGATCCCCTGAAAGATCCCCTCACCCTGCGGACGCTCATGTCTGTCGCACATGCACTCTCACTCTCCCGCACAGTGAGTGGCCGAAGAGAGGCTCAGGAGCAGCATCTCTCCCCCGTGCTCGAGCCGATGTGCCTGCCTGAGGAAAGGTCGCGAAGAATGGCGCGCGAACGCGATCGATAGACCACACAGCCCCGTGCGCAGATGCCGATTCTTCGGGGGACAGACCCCCGACTTCTGCATCCCACCACTTCTTCGAATACCGCTACTCTGGACACACGCACACACCAATCGCCTCCGATGGCGCTCACTTTCAAACGCCTACCTGTTCTTTTCTCACGAGAAACTTCCTTTCCACAAGTTGGAGAATCCTTCGTTCTCCTTGACGGGATAACCTTGTGTTTCGGCTCTCAGTCGGGACGGTAGAAAGTACGCCAGTATCACTGGCTTACGGCTCAAAGACACCGCCCAAATGGACGAGTTTGGGGTCGATTCTTACTTTGTAAACCCTCATTTATTGTTATTTTTAATCCTTTATTAAGCTTTGTATTTCTGTGACATAAACACTAAATTGTATTTTATTTTGTTTCAGTACTGAGTAAAGAAAAATAACATTTTTTTAAAAAAACATTACTAATTGAAGAAATTTAAGATTTCTTCAAATGCCGCTGCTCTACATGCACACACACACCAATCGCCTCCGATGGCGCTCACTTTCAAACCCCTACCTGTTCTTTTTTCACGAGAAACTTCCTTTCCACAAGTTGGACAAATCCTTCGTTCTCCTTGACGGGATAACCTTGCGTTTCGGCTCTCAGTTGAGACGTTGGAAAGTATGCCAGTATCACTGGCTTACGGCTCAAAGATTAACCCAAATGGACGAGTTTGGTGTCAATTCTGATTATTTTGTAAAACAATGCAATGTATGCAATTCGCTCATGTATTATTTAAGCTTTGTATTTCTGTGACATAAACACTAAATTGCATTTTATTTCGGTTCAGTACTGAGTAAAAAAAAATACAACATAACAAAATTTGTTTAAAAACATTACTAATGGAAGTGCTATTTGAACAAACTCAACATTTCTTCATATACCGCTGCTCTACACACACATATACCAATCACCTCCGATGGTGCTCACTTTCAATCCCATCAGCGACTACCCTTTCTTTTTTCTCCTACGATGCTACAAGGAGGTTGTTCCTTTCCACAAGTTGGAGAATCCTTCATTCTCCTTGACGGGATAAACTTGCGTTTCGACTCGCAGTTGGGACGGTGGAAAGTAAGTCTCAATGCCAGTTTCACTGGCTTATGGCGCGAAGACACCGCCCAAATGGACGAGTTTGGTGTCAATTCTGTAAAATAATTATGCAATTCGCTCATTTATTGTTATTTTTAATCGTTTATTCTGCAGTGGGTAGGTAAACGGCAGTATCTGCAGAAATGAGTTTTCGAAATATTTGAAGAAATGCGTTTGGGATTCAATACTAACAATAAGGAAATGTTGGAATTAGACGTCATTTTCGCACCTTTTTTTTCGTCGGAAACCAAATGAGCGAGCTTGTACAATAAAGATAACGTTACATACATGACAAAATGCAAAAAAATGAGAAATGAAAATTTTGCAGTTACTGCCGTTTACCTGCACACGGCAGTGTTAAGCTTTGTATTTCTGTGACATAAACACTAAATTGCACTTTATTTTGTTTCAGTACTGAGTAAAAAAAAACTAACATTTTTTTTAAAAAAAATATTACTCCTTGAAGCGGTATTTGAAGAAACTCAAGACTTCTTCAAATATCGCTGCTCTACATGCACACATAAACCAATCACTTCCGGATGGCGCTCACTTTCAATCCCATCAACGACTACCCGTTCCTTTCCTCCTACGAGGAGGTTGTTCCTTTCCACAAGTTTTAAAATCCTTCATTATCCTTGATGAAATAAACTTTGTCTTTATCCTCAAAGTTGGGGACGTTGGAGATTAAGTCTAAATGCCAGTAACGAATATGCTCACCTGTTTAAAGCTCATAGCTACCACAACGCTACAAGAAAATTCATTTTTACAAGTTGTAAAAATACTAGATTCTATTTGACGGGATAACCTTTGTGTTAAGGGTCAATGTTAAGGACAATGGCTTGGTTAAAGATCAAACAATGTCCAAATGGTCATTTTTATTGTAAATTCTGATTATTTTCAAAAATGTATACAACTAGCTCATTTATTATTATTTTAATGAAATACACATTTATTAAGCTCTGTATTTATGTGACATAAACACTTAAAGTTCAAAAACGAACTGTTCCAGAAAAGGGGTCCTGCTTACTCCAACCAATCCTATTTTAAATTCTAATTTTCTCCTTCTAAACATGTTTTATGACTGGAAATTTTTTTAAAG
This sequence comes from Uloborus diversus, assembly GCF_026930045.1. Classification (NCBI taxonomy): domain Eukaryota; kingdom Metazoa; phylum Arthropoda; class Arachnida; order Araneae; family Uloboridae; genus Uloborus; species Uloborus diversus. The sequence continues at coordinate 196,245,232 of NC_072733.1, read as the reverse complement.
TAAGTCTTGTCATTAAATATTGTTTTGTTATTTTTAAACTGTGAAGTATAACTCTGTACAAAAAAAATTAAGAACGTGCAATTACATTCTACACAAATGTCATTAAAAAAACAGTAAAACAAATTTTTAAAAAAATATTCATCCGAAAAATCAGTGGGGAGTGCAGGGTTGCTGAACTGGTTTAACAGTCCTATAGCTAACAGCTTTAAAAATTGCTCTGGTGTTTAACACTATGTTTAAAAAAGAACTTCGGTCACTTTGTTTTTGATTGCCGATCCCCCCCCCCCCGACTCCTCATAAGTAAATGAACCCTTCGGTACATCTTGTACCTCTACTTGGAACATTTAACTAAAGTAGCAATTTGGCGTTGTGTTTTTACGACAACTCTGCCAGCTTTTGACCACTTGTCGTTCTACACGTGTTGAAAATTTAAAACATTCAAAATCCTCCAAACCTTGCCTCAGTCCGCGCTCATGTGAGGGAGGTGTTCGACAAAAATGATAGAAATTTTGAACAGGCAAATAAAATCAAGGTTTTTGTATTGCGGTAAAATAAAACGCTGCTTTATTAGTTATCAGCTGTAAAGTCGATTTTTTTTCCATACCCAGTTACTAGCAGAGTGTACTTTTGGACAATGCGCAAAATTGTATGCCTTAATTCATCTAAAGAAAGGGCACGATCTAAGTTTAAATCATTAAAATTCTGTTTCCCCCGACGGACCCTACTTGTTTTCGGTATTTGCGTCAAATTGCTCGTAATAAATAAAATATTAAAAGTTTGCTAATTAACAATATATGCGTTAATCACAATAAAAGAGTCTAGTCTTCTGAAACTGCCGTTAAATTTACCGTAACATGTCGCCAAAAACACGAAACGGGGGAAAAAAACCCCTCTAAATTAAGAAGTAATCCAAAACAATTGCTTTGAGATGAGAAAAGCGTACTAGTCTATCTCTATAAGTCCCCGGACTAAATTCCTGCCAGATCTTGGCGAGGACATCATAGTCCCGTAATTAATTTCTTGATAAAAACATATTTTTGCTGTTTTAATCTAGAAATATGACGTTTCAGCTATCAAAATGTTTAAGTAGGCAAGTTTTAATGACGCAATTTTTTTTTTTTTTTTGTAATGGGCTGTCTGTATGTTTTTTACAGAGCTAAAAGGAATATGCTACCGTAGAAAGGTAAAGCGCAGTAACTGCAAACTTTTTTTTTTGCTTTTTTTTCATTTACTGTATTTAAGCATTACTGTACAAGATTGCATTTTTGGTTTCCTCTGGAAACGAACCCCAAAAAACTTCAAACTCCAACATTCCCCTATCCTTAGTATGGAATCCGAAGCTCTTTTCTTTGAGCATCTTAGAAACTCTTATCTGCAGATACTGCGCTTCACCTTCCCCTGGCAGTGTTCTGTTGAACTTTTATGTGCTGAACTCGTTTTAAGTCACAATTAGAGAAGAAAAAGTTAAAAACTGTTAAATCTGTCCCACTCCTCTCGATGTTTTCAAAAGCGATGCCGTTTTTTGACAGCCACTGTAATGTGCCCCCTAATTTAACATTTATTTTATAAATTAACAAATAAAAAGTACTTAAATTATATTTTCTATGTTGTTGAAACATTGGAATCATAACGTTAGGAATCGAAAAAAATATGATTATTTCAAAAATATACTGCATTTTTTCAAGCGTCACAAATGAAATAAAATTGCGTTCCTTCCTATAATGCTCCTCGTATTTTAGATAATTAAAAATCAAGTGTAGGAAATGTCTTTATTCATTCGAATATTTCTGAGTTTAAATAACAAATAAATCAAGTTTTGAAAATATTTTTAAATTCGCATCTCTTGTGAACCTCATAGACACATATTCCCCAATAATTTACATAAAATCAACTGCACAAATTTTCACAAAACTTTTTTATACATCTTATTTACGTCACTATTTAATTATTAGTTGCATAAGAAATGTCCATCCCACATCACAAAGCGGTGATAACGGTTAAAAGCATGTGAGTAAGCTCATTATAACAAAATGTTTACCACTTTCTTCTACCACTATTGTGAAAAGCATGTCGAGTTTACACAACAATGCTTGCAATAATCTGCAGACTGGCAATATTTGGTTACCTTATTATTTGTACGTAACCTTCAATAATATTACATAACCCTCACATTTGTCACGCGTGTAGTTAGGCATTATTAGATTCACAATCATATTTATTTTATTTTTTTTATTATTGGATTGAATCGTCCACGATGTACATTTTAAAAAATGTGAAAGACGCTGAACCAATGTCTCGTGTTTCTCTTCTTTTCAAAATTTTCCGACCAAATTTTTAAACTTTCGCTTTGAGATGCACATTCTCGGCTTTCAGAATACCTCTGAGCTAAGTTTCATAATTAAGTTCTTTAAGTCCGTCTGTATGTCACGAGTTGAAGCTTATCACATGTTATTAAAAGTTGCGGTAATTTTTTCTCCTTTGTTGTTGTTGTCTTTTTGTTCCTGTTGTTTCGTAAGTTGCATAATAATTTCCATCTATTCCGATCCAAATATACGTGCATGCAATTTACTATAGACATATATATACACATAAACATATATGTATACATGTACACACACATACATATCTGTATACATGTACACACACACACATACGTATGTGTATGTATACATGTACACATATACAGTGCGTATCAGTACAGCGTTTACTGACTTTATACCTAGACGATGGGGAATCGCATAACATGGTCGGAAACGCTTTCCTGGCCCGGTAGTGAGGACACAAATCACCAAAGAGACAAGACACGAATAAGAGAAGGAAACATGTTTATTATCCTTAGTACAGCAAAAAACTAAGGAAAAAAGACATTAAGAAGCCAATGAGCGTCATCAAAGTATGTGTTTGAAATTACGACCACCCCGGGCCGTGATGCGTGCCTCACATCTCCGGCGCATTGAATATCGAACGTTAACGTAAATACCGGGCGTGTTCCTGACATCGCGGTGTAACAAAAACTGCGTGTGCGCATGCACCGTCATCTGATGCTTCGATTTATGAACAACATCTATCAATGATGATGTTCATAATTCTGTTGAATTCTGTTGAATTTCTGTTTTATTCTGTTGAATGCAGAAAAAAACAGTATTTTTGCTGCATTAAAAATAATAAACATGTTTTCTCTCATTCGTGTCATGTCTTTTTTGTGCTTTGTGTCGTCACTATCGCGTCAGGAAAGCGTTTCCGACCATGCATTGCTACGTGATTTCTCATCGTCTAGGTGCACTCTATCTGCCCTGAAAGTCTGTAAACGCTGGACTGATACACCCTGTATACATATGCTATTTATGTGTACATGCATACACATACACATATACATATATGTATGTATACATGTATACGCATATGTGTATGTGTACATGGATACACATGTACATAGATGTATGCATGTATACAATATTCTGCGTCCCCACCGTACATTTAGTAACTAGTATGCACCCAAACCATGCAATTGGTTTGCAATTTGAACTCATACCTTGTATAAAATAAAATGGATGCTTGAAGATTTGGTCTTTTACCCTTAAATTATTTTACTTCATTCTTTAATTTCTTCGAAATTAAAACTAGATTACAACTCACCCACAGTGAAATTAATACAAGTCAAAACTATTATGATTTTTTTAAATAATTTATACAATTATACAATTAACGGATTTTTTCAACGCCCATGTGACTGACCAATTGCCGGCATAAACCTTCTTTCGGGTCCGTAAACTGCTTCTTGTGAATGGAAAGTGTAAAAGTTATTTTTAAGTTCTCTTGAGTCTAGAAAAAAGTCGATGGATGACTGCGCGTAACGTTTGGAGTGAGTATATAAATAAAGTCTTGTGTGAAGTGATTAAGAGTTGTGATATCTTACTTTTTGATATTCTTTCCAAATAAAAGCTTGTTTATGAATTAGGTTTCTAGCAAATAATCAAAATGAGGTCAAGGTGAAATATGTTCTTTATAAATTATCAAGCAACTGCAAAGAAAGTAAACAACTAGCAATTTCATTAATATTGCAGCTTAAAAATGGAAATGCTTCATGGTTTTTTCTTAGCTCTTGATTTTAATGACGAATCAGGTTTTCAAAATGTGGGAAACTACCGTAGTATTAAATATTGGAAATGATAAAATAAATTGAAGTATTTTCACACCTCAAGCTCCATTTTCGATGAGTTGAATGTGACTTACTTAATCGAAATTTATATTAATACCGTCTTTCCTAATATTGATTAACGAAATTCTGTTGAATGTTGAAATAGATCCTCTTAATGTTCTTCCGGTTGATTTGAATATCAAGTTCATTATTACATTTGATTGGAAAGGAAAACGTTTCACAGCTACTTGGAGAGCAGAAACATTAATGAATTATCTGTGTTCTGTGCAAGTTAAAAAATACTGCTGAACAAGGGGTAATAAACGTCCGAAATACATACCAATAATTCTTTAATTTTAGACACTTAACGTAGCTATTATTTCATGGAATTCAGTTTTGCCACACCGGAGCTTTTGTTGAAAAGGGACTAAAATAATAGCGTTATCTCAATCTGGCATTCAATATTTCAAAAAAATCGTCACAATTTTTCTATTAAAGGATGTAGGTTAGACCGACCAGTGAGTGAACACCACCCAGTGATTGAACAGCGCGTCATTTTTTTAAAAAAATAAGTTTCCAAAATTTTTTATGCTGAATAAATTCACTACAAAAGCGTTCTTTATTGATATTCTAAGCTATCTGATACCTGATTGGTTACTTTGGATACGTATTTTTTTCCTGGAAAAAATTTTAAATTTTTACTACCGTGAATCGCTCTTTCTCTCTTTCAAAATAATAAGGCTGGTTTCGTGCTAGCAATTATTTTGATACATATTATTTTTATCGATAAATTTTATTTTTTAACTCTACGAAAGAAAAATTAAGTATACATATTTAGGCTATGGATTTAAACTGTTTCAGTCAATGCAGAATGCTTAGATTTTCAGGTAGAGGGGTGTTCAGTCACTGGGTACGAAAAATTGCGAAAACCCAGTGAATGAACAATGCAAAATTTCTTTTGATTTAAAAAGAAATTTGAAGTTTCTTTGAGATATTTTCATTTTCGCACTTAATTCTAATGCAGATAGTTTATATGCTTATTTATTTATGTATTTCATTATATATTTTATAATTTCTTAATTTTTGTCTTTGCAAAAAATGCACTTTTTACTGAGTTTTATCTTTTATCTATCTATATCTCTATCTGTATATTAACCTACCTACCTACATCTATCTTTCTATATCTTTATCTCTCTTGATAGATAGACAGGTAGATAGAGAGATAGAGAAATAGAAATATATACACAAAGAGAGAGAATAGATATGTATGTATGTTTGTATATAGATAAGGAAATAGATAGAGGAAGATATAGAGATAGATATATAAAAAATAAGTGGTAAATAGATATATAGGTAGATAAATATAGAGATAGAATAGGTAGGTAGATCGATAGATTTTTTGACAGATGAATGGATAGGTAGTGGTTAATAGATAGATAGGTAGATAGAGAGACTAATATAGAGATAGATAGCTGTGTAGAGAGACTGATATAGAGATGGATAGTAGATATATAGACAGGGAGATAGACCGATAGATATAGATAGGCGGATAGATATAGATAGGTAGATATATTGTTAAGGAGATAGTTAGATGGATAGGTAGATAGATAGACAGGTAAAAAAGCAGGTAGATAGATAAATAGATTAAGATAATAGATTGGTGGATATTTAGATGTACAGACAGATAAATAGGTAGATAGTTTGGTAGATAGACAGAGAAATAGATAGATAAGTATATAGATAGATAGATAAGTAGATAGGTAGATAGATAAGTAGATAAGTATATAGATTAGTAGATAGATAGGTAGATATATTGATATATCGATGGATAGATAAGTAGATAGATAGATAGATAAGGTATATAAATAGACAAAGAGATAGACCGATAGATGTGTAGATAGAAGAATAGATAGAAAGGTATATTGATAGATGGATAGAGATATAAAAAGATAGATATAGATAGACAGATAGATAGTTATATAAATAGATAGATAAATAGATATAGATAGTTATATAGAGAGATAGATAGATCTCAAAGAAACTTGGTTTCTTTTTGAATCAAAATTTATCATGTTCATTCACTGGACCAATTTTGTGTTCATTTACTGGTTCGAGGTGTTCATTCATTGGGTCGTTGTGCCATTTTTTCTTTAAACACCTAAAAAAGTCGGAAGCGGTACCATTTAAGTTCCCGCGATTTTTTAGAGATATTTACATAGATCAATTAAAATGTTTTAACTATCACGATCTGTATAGTATAGAATTCAAAATTACTAGAATTTTTGAAAAATGAAATTGTGCTTAACTATTCATTCACTGGTCGGTCTACCCTAATATTGAAAACAACCTAATAAAAAAAACAATAAGGGTTCAGGTTGCTGTGGCTTTCTTTTTCCTTCCAAATTCTGCTCAATTTTAACTATTTGAATTTGTGAATTGTATATGTTGAAATTGTGACTGTATATGTGGATTTGAACTATTTGAACTAATTCACATAATTTGAAATATTCACATTCCTTTATTTAATAATTCACATATTAATTTATTCTTTCACTTATTTTCTTTTTCATTCACTATTTTATTCACTTATTTATTTTCCGAATGTATTAATTAATAAATTAACTAATTTATTAGTTTATTGGTTAATTATATTTTCATTTATTAAATTATCCCTTTAATTGCTTATTTTGTTCAAAAATATTTTTCCCAATCTAATAGAAAATATTTCATTCGAAAAGTATTTCATTTTTCACTTTGTCCCATGAAAAAAAAAAGTGAAAAATGTCCCCCCCCCCTTTTTTTCGAAGGCATAATTTTACTGCCAAAAATAAAAAAATAATGTTTCAATACCAGTTTTATTATAAAATACAATATTCTTTCTTCATATGATTTATTGTAATTTTCAAAACAAATTTCCAATTCATTCACTTTGAAAAAGTTTAATCATCTTAACTATTTCACTTTGCCCGACATTCCTCTACTTTATTTAATTTAATTGCGTGTTGCGAACAAAAATGCAACAAAATTCCCTTGAATATAAAAAAAATATCTAGGATTGCGAATTTTCGAGCAGCGTCATCTTCGCGATTACAATTTTTGCTAATTGTAGCTTTTTTTTTTTAAATTATTATCAATGGATTTTCACTTTTAAATTTTATGTAGCCTTATTACAATAATTGTTTGAAAAATTAGTGATAATTTTCATATGATTAACTATATATACAAAATAGGGGAGGGAGGTCCAAAGCGGGTAGGCTTTCGTATGGCTCCCCATGGTGTGAAAGCGGCAATGCATACGCATGTATTGTTTACCTGAACACTCCCGGGTTTTAATCAGTCCTAACGAAGCAGTAGTGAAGCGGCATGTCGCAACCAGGTTTAAAATTTTAAAAAGTGATAAATTTCTATAAAAAATTAAGTTTTGTAACTTGTGATTAATCGAAGACTAGCTAATTTTTTTGATTGTCAATAATATAATGTTATTCTGACACCATCTACTTACAAACTACGATAGTCATTTCGTTTGTCCCCTTTTTTTTTTTTTGGAATTTAACGTTATAATTATTGAAACAAAAAACGTGCCTTCAGGCAAAACGGGTATAGGATTTAATTATATTCTTATTTATAATTTCTTGACTCGTTTGCTGACTTAGATTTTCTATTTCAATAGGATAAGTACAACTTTAAAAAGTTACTTTTTAGGATGGCAATTAATTAGTCTATTAATTTAATCAGTTATTTCTTTATGTTTTATAAACAAATGTGCTGACTTTAAATTGTATCAGTACAACTTTTTTATATATTTTTTTTATAACGGCAGGTGGCTAGTCAATTATTTTAATCATTTATATCTTCATATTTGATTGGAAAATGTACCAAATCACAATTAGTTAAGCTTACACGCTTTGGGCTGCCTGGTAGGGCAAAGCGGGGATTTCAAAGGTTTGTGAAGTTTGATGATAAATAAATATTGGGTTTGAAACAATACAAAAATAAATTTTTATTTTGAAGTTCACGAACCCTGCTAGGGAATAAAATTGAAATTGTTGCGATAAAAATTCCAAAAATACAGTTTTTGAGCGGTCTTCGAAAACATACCCTATTTGGGTCACTCTCCCCTATTCATGAATCCGGTGTTTTCCACATTTTCGTGTGATCGGGCTCTCATTTTGACTGGACTTCAGTTTACAGTCAGAGAAATAAATTTAGATTATATTATTTTAGTGTTTATTCTTTTGGTTTTTATTTTAAATTAATTGGACCGAAACGGGAATATGTCCAGGTTTTCATGTTTTTTAAGGGTAATTGGCGAAACATTTCGGAAAATTTGCCCTGCTTATTTGTGCATGAATCCTCTATGCTTGTACATAATGTGTACAGTAGGTTAAGTAATTTACCGTTCGTACATTGGGTGTTTTTTTTTTTTTTTGCACAGAAATTTTAGAAATCTTGTTTGACGCGATATTTTAGTATGCAGACTATCAATACTATAAATCCAGGCTTGCTATCTCCCCGCTTGTGCGGTAATATTCCTGCCCACTAATTTTCCCTCTTTTTGATAATTTTAATGATTTTTTCCAAATTTTTAAAAATACTTCATATGTTTTAATTTTTGCTTAAAAAATATTTTTAACTACTACATCCTTTTCAGCAATTGAACCGTTTATTTCAAAAACCATTCAAGCGAAAAGCTCTAAAATTTCAAAAAAGCATTTTTACCTTCGTATTAAGATTTTTCTGTAATGTTTTTATCTAAAAGGGATACATATTTAGGTATATTTCTTTCAATAAGCAATGTTGTAATTATGATTCAATAATTTTATATGGTGATTAAGCAATTTTATCGCTTGACTGCTATTTGAAATAAACACTTCAATGGGTCGTTTCCGTAATTTCAAAAGTATTTTTTTTTTCTGAAAGAGTGTGCATGGAGGACGTGGGATCTGACCCTTTTTTAAATAATTTGACGAAGTTTAATATTTTTAAAAAATCATTTTAATCGTTGCGCAAATTCAATTTCATTTTTTACGCTTCTGCACATGACACTACTAGTAATGAAATGCCATTCACTGATGCCATTAGCGCAGAGCACAATATTTAATTAGCATTTTTACTCACATGTACTGGTAGCGATATGGTTGATAACAAGCTTAAAGCGCAATATTTAATTCGCTTCCGAATTATCATAACGTGGAAACGCGGTAGCCAGCAAGCGTAAGCATTCAGCGGGTCAATGGATTTCGCGCCAAAGTTCATCACGTGTGTCGTCATAAAGACCACGCCTTGTTTGAGAAATCGGACATTTAAAAAAATTAATTAAAAATTAAACGTTTTGAAAATAAGATTTTCCTCGCTCCATGTTATTTGTTTTGCTCATTTTATCAACTTCAGTGACCAGAAGTAGTACTTTTGACTGATGGAAACAACCGCATTAGGCATTAAATTAAATTACTTTTTTTTGACGTTTTTATACGGCAGCCCCATTTTTTAAAACATTTCGAAACCGACTGCATCTGCCAATCTGCCACTCGTTAACTCGTCCGTTTTTGCTTACTTTGTGATCTAACTCTTGAACGTTTATAATATTATACTTACCGTTATTTTCTCATATTATACATTTCTTATAAGAATACTTGCTTGTGTTCTTGTCATTTGTCCACGCTCACTCAAAAATTTCGATCCAGTTTCATCTGAGTTGATACAAGTCACTCTTTAAAATGATCATAATTTTCACCAGTGTTATAACGATTTTAGACAATAGAATTGGTCTAAAAAATTGTTTAAAGACGTTAAGGATAGGAATAGAATGTAGAAATTGGTAATGTTTCTTGGTAAAACTTTGAAAAATTGTTAATGAAAAACTGTTAGGAATTAATCAAATTTAGAAAGTATTTCCTTGTGTTTAACCTTTCTTAAAATTTTGATCATCATATCAGTTAATTATAATTTATAAGTGTCAATAGTTAACATTTTTCAAAGTAAAATCATGAAAAACTTAACATTAAACTACGAGTGGCTCATTCAGCCTCTTGGTCCATTCATATCCTATTTATTAAACCACAATGACCTATTTATTAAACATTGATAGCCTAGTGAAGTATCAGTATTTTGCAATTATTTTTTTATTAACTTTTCTTTAATTAATTTTTGAAGAACAGTAAAAAATGGAACTTTCATCGCTTCAAACTTGATTTTTACTCTGTCATTTGTAATAATACTACATCAAAAAGCTTAAAATGTAAATAACATCTTATTTTTATTTAAAAAATTTAGCAAAACATTTTGTGCTTAAAAATTGAGAAGTTAAGAGACAGTGTCTTTCTAAATTGCAGGTATTCTGGAAGTTAGAAAAATTTATGCTCGATTTAATAGTAAATTGATGTAAATGATTTTGTCATTGTACAAATCATTGTTCAAAAAATATTTTTAAAACTCAAACATTTAAAAAAAATTAAGTTGCATGCTGATGCCAATAAATGTAACCAACACACAATTTTGTTAATGTAGTAGTGTTTATCAACGTAGCATAATTTAAAAAAATTCATCTACTTAGTTAATTTCAAAATCTTAATTTAATTGCTTACGTCAGAAACCTATACGGATGTCAGGGACTTAACGTTTTTAGCATCCTGTGGCTTAGTATTTGCCCTTAAAACCCTTTTCCCAGAAAGAAGATGAGGTGTTGAGCCCCGGTTATTGATCCATGCTTATAGATTAAGATTAAGCCTGGGTATTGACATATGTTTCACATTTACAGAAAAATACAGCAAAAATTAGGTTAAGAAACTCTTACTAGATGTTACGTTGTGTGATATCGTTTGAATTTAAAGAAGAAAAAATATTTTGTAACTAACAAAAGTTTAAAAAAAAAAACAGGGTTGATTAAGGAATTATTTTTATTTTCTTTTATTTATGAATTAAATTACACGTTGTTTAAAGTGTATACTTTTTACATTTTACTTCCTTTTACAAAAAAGGATGTATTGTATTCGCGAAAAAATTTTCACTCAAAATTCGGCCTTAATTTCCATTTTGCTCAACCCCGAATTAATGATGAGTTTTTTTTTTTTTTTTCAACCCGACCACACTCGGATAAGTGCCTAAGAACGTATAAAAACTCGATCGTGACGTGTGTATGTGTGTCGTATAACTCAAGAACGGTATGTCCTAGAAAGTTGAAATTTGGTACGTAAACTCCTAGTGGGGTCTAGTTGGGCACCTCCTCTTTTGGTTGCATTCCGGTGTTTCTAAGGGGGTCTTTTTCCCTTTTGGGGGGAATCATTGCTAATTTCGATGTATACTCAAGTGGTGTTATAATTTGGCGGACACTTGGCGATAGATCACCAGTCTTTTGGTTGCCAAGTTTTGTCGCCAAGTTGGCGACACACGCACAAAGATTTCATTTAAGAGTTGCAAGTGTTAGCAATATTTAGTATCTAAATCTTATTTGAAATAAAATAATAGTTCAAAAAACTGAAAATGCACGCTTTTGTAGCAAAATGAACTAAAAAATAAAATAATAGTTTAAAAAATTAAAAAAACACGCTTTAGTAGCAAAATGAACTAAAAAGTTAAAAATAATCTTTGGATAACCAGTATATAAAGTAATTGACTAAACACTTAATTTTACTGTAATAAAAAGAAAGTGTGGGGGGGGCTGCCTATTTAAAGTTTTGCATGGATAACAAGTGGGGGAAATTTAGGGCAACTGATAAGAAGCCCCCCCCCCACGCTTTTTTTATTACAGTACAATTAAGTGTTTGGTCAATTACTTTATATACTTGTCATCCAAAGATTATTTTTAACATTTTAGTTCATTTTGCTGCTAAAGCGTGTTTTTTTAGATTTTTAAACTATTATTTTTTCCCCTTGATCAATCTCAATGAAAATATCCGTCAGTTCGCTGAAGAAAAAAGAAGGCAGAAATAATCTGCATCGACGGCTGTTGTTTTTTTAACTGTTCATTATATGATATACACCGATCAACACAATACATTAATCATATTTATACTGAAAATTACCTTTATGTTATAGCTCAATATGCTTTGTGCTCTATAGTAATGAGAAAATAAAGAGAATTAATTTATACTGTAAGCAGACGCTTAAAGATTGCTGCACGATTACAACAAAACGCTAATATTACGCATGACACTTGGCATCGAAGAAGCGTAAAAAGAAGCCGTACGCTATGTATTTTCAAGAAATAAATAACTATGAACAAAATCTTTATAATTAAAGAGTTATCGAAGATGTTTAAAAAAAAAAAAAAAACTTAACGAGAAAAAGCTCTCTATCTTCCAGACTCCGGGATTCCCAAATTCGAGTACCCTTGCGTAAAAATTATTACCAAGCGTATTAATATTTTAAAAATAATATCAAATTGATGTCTTTAAATTTTAAAAATTAACTGAAAACCCCGTAAAAGTCAGGACATTTTATTGAAAATCTGAAAAATCAATTTTCTTAGTTTTTGTCCACACTTTTTAAGTACTTTTGAGTTTCAAAAATAGATGGGTTTAAAAATTTATGGATTATTTTATTGAAAAATCTTTGTTCTTTTTTTTAATTAGTTAAGTATTTACAAAGATTATTGAAATTTCTCAGTAAGTAGAATTTAATTCAAATTGAATAGCGATAAGGTTTTGATTTACAATATTCCAAGATAGATAAATTACTTAAAGTTATTAGTTTTAGTGATGTAAATGAAGAAAATGCTCAAGGACAGGACAGAGGTCTAAAAAGTAGAGCTTTTTTCAAGTTTTTCTAGTGTGCTTGCTTAACTTGATTGTACACACCATTGAGCAGAAACTGCAGCTGTATTAAGTCTCCTCCCTCGCAATGGAATTTGAACAAATCATCCTTGCTAGACACAGTCACTGGAACCAACTGTTGAGCATACAGGTATACTGCCGTGTGCATGTAATTTGCGGTATTAGCAAAAATGAGTTTTCGAGATATTTGAAAAAACGAGTTTCGGATTGATTACTAACAGAAGGGAAATGTTGGAATTTGAGTTTTTATGTTTTTTTTTCATCGGAAACTAGATAAGCAAGCTTGTACATTAAAAATTTAGTACAATGAATGACAAAAATGCAAAAGAAAAAAAAAAGGAAAAAAATATGAAAAGTTTGCAGTTACTGCCGTTTACCTGAACAGCTACCTACGGCAGTATAAAATCCTATATGGTAGCAGGCGATTATTCTGTTATATTGAGTAGTATTAGTAGGAGCATTTAAAATAACTATTACCTTTTTCACATAGATTAGTTAATGTTTCTGAACTTAAAAATTTTTCTGAAATTTTGATTGATGTTTGACATCAATATTACCTCTTTATTTTATCGGTATTGATCGTCCAAATCCTTTATACAATAACATTGATAGTTTTAAGAGCGAAGTTTCGATTATTTGTTAATAAAATTTAAGTTAATATTTATATGAAAGCAGCAAGATAAATTATCCGTACTGTGTTACTCAAGGATATAGCCAAAACACGAAAGTATTTATCAAAGGTATTGAGCAAAAAAATATTGAACTAAAATAGAGTTATTTCATTGATCTGACATGGGAATCTACTGTTTGGTTTTAAAGATGATTTTTCCAGTTTCTGGTCAGGTTTTTGGTTAAGGTTGTAGTGCAGCTTCATTCAGCTTAGTCAAAATACTTAAAATTCATTGGTATTATGTCACGAATAGTAAGAAGCTAAAACGCACTGCTGTAGGTTTATCAACAGGAAACTGATTGAATTCTAGCACTTTTAGCGTATTTGGAAATGATTCGTAAACAATCTTCTTTTAAGTTAGTGCTGATACTTGATATTAATTGCTGATGCTTGGATGTACTTTTATGGTTTTCTACAAATGGAACGCTATTAACCCAGTTCAGCTTTATTTAAAGAAATTCTTGCATTTGGAACAGATTTAATTTCCTGTTGTTTAACTTTGTCTTAGCTTGAATGACGACACGCACTGGTCATTCGCTACTCGTCGTCAAATATACCTCATGTACCCAATGGGTACAACGTGTTTTCCTTCATAGCTGTTTTTGCTTCCGAAATTTTAGTTTTCCTTCTCTAAGGATTCTGACAATATAAAAATTAAATAATATGTTACATAACACCTTTAATTTTGAAAATTTGAGAGAACGAGCATCTTTTGGATGATTTATACACCATTCCTTTTGCTATTTTAGATGGTATGTTCAAGGCCCTGTGTGCAACCAAAATACCCAATATAAGGATTTTAACCCCTTGTATTATCTTCAAGAAAATGGTCATATAAAAGTGCCTAGTTTTCTTATTCAAGAAAACTATGTATAATACGGTGTAAATACACTATATGCATTCAGTTTTTATTTTTCAGTTTTTTTTTTTTTTAACTTGAAATCTAAAAAGTAATTTTTTTAGGTGAAGTTATCATTGATACTTAAATAAGAATCCAATTTACTTTCAGATTAATGTACACAATATTTTTGTAAAAAATTCTTAGCACAGCATACAAATCACGTGCATTCAAACAGCATAAGTATCTGAGCCAGGAGTACAAAGTACATGTCACAAATACAAATTTGAATATACCTGACATATATTTTTCATACGTACTAACTTGCAAGAGTAGCTGGTGACCTTTAACAACATATGCTTTGCTGGATCATGTAAAAAAAATTAAGATTCCAGATTAGCTCTCGCTTAAATACGCCGGCTAAGTTTGGTTTGACTTTAGTGACTAAATTGTGTTCTTGGAAACTTCCAATTCTAAATCTAATTCAAATTTCAGTTTTTTTTTTCTGTCTTTCTCTTTTGAACACAGTTTAGCTGCGCTCGTTGGAAATTATAAAATAACATTTTTGAAAATGATATTGATAATATGAACAGTAGTAAAATGATGTTATGGTGTTTCGTGCGGTATCAAAAATTGAAGCAGAATTGCAACTAAATGGAAAAGAATTTGAACTGAAAATTAACACAAAATTGAATGCAACATTGCTCCCGTTTTCAGCAAAAAAAAAAAAAAGCTCGTTCACACTACTTTTTAGTGATAAAGTTCTAGCCTTTTTCAGAGTATGTGTTATTAAAATGAAGGATTAAATTAATTTTATTCAACGAGATAAATACATAAAAACAGAGATCTAAATGAAATTTACATTTGTTTGTTCAGCGTTTTATCACTAACATATTAAATGAAATTAATTAAGTTTATGTTTAGAACATTGTGCCTTGAAGTGTTGCACTCATAATTAAGTAATCGATATACCTCACTTGATAGTTCCAATGGAGATAATATTTAGTTGTAAGTGAACAAAAGAAGTTGATTTAAAGATTTATTGATTTACATTTTGTTTTAACGTTCGTCCATAATACAAATTGTAATCAATTTTCACAAAATGCGATCAGAGTTAAAAGTTATTTTCGGTTTTGCTTGTATATGCGCATTGATTCCGACACATAATTATTATATTGATAAAATATAAGCAATTTTAAGTCGAAAATTCAGAAATATGACATAACAGTATTTCTTGAAATAGATTCTTCTCTTTTGCTCAGACTTTACATGGCTGTTTACATTTTACATAACTGTGCATTTTGACTTCTAATGTGGTTCACTAACAATCACTGAATATTTATTGTTATTCAGGGATTGTTTGTATGACTTGATTTTAGCATAACGTGTCCCAAATTGAGGTTGTAATTTTTAGTAATAAAGGGCGAGGTTTAAAATTATTACTTTTTCATGATATTTTGCGACAGCAAATCTTCAAGAAAATTCCTTGCTTTTAATAATTCAGCGATTTTCACTTATTTTTAGGAGTATTTCAACAACTGAGAAATTACATTTTAAGCTCCCTTCAGCTCATAAATTTGAAAATTTAGTTCATGAATATTTCGGAAAGAAACAAAAGAAAATGTTGAACTCCTAGAAAAAAAAAAGAGTGTGTATCGTAATGGTTTGTATCATTTTTATCCTCATGCTTTTCATATGGATTAAATTATTTGTAATAAATTTCAAATTTTCGAAGCAAAAACAGTGGTTTTCCCGTAGGGCTTATGCCCTCAAGCTTCAAAAATTTTCATATAATGACATATTACGTTAATGATCGCATAAACATATTGTGTGCAATAGATTACTGGGAGTATAACCTCAGAAAATAGATGAACATCAATAAGTAAAAATGATTCTGACTAGAATCTGCTAGCCTTCAACTCAAGTTATTCTCAAAAACATTCAAAATCCATTGGTCATTTTCTTCTTTCTGATATGCCTTTTTTTAAATATATTAACTGATTCCTTACTTTCATGAATGAAATACTAAGCATAGAAATATACCTGTACCGATCTTTCGAAAAAAAATGTCTTAACCAAAGATATACGCATTATACAGTCATTTTATTCTGTTTCGGTTTTTTTCCAAAGAAAAGTTATTTTCGTGATGCGATTTCAACTGCCATTTTTGCATGTTCATATCAGTTCCAACTGATATCTTTGTTTAACTCTTATAACTTACAAGTAAACCTACATGAGTGTGAATCATCGATAAGGATAAAACTTTGCACATCGATAGAATACTTAAAAATATCAAACCCATGTTTTTTTTTTTTTTTTTTTTTTGACGGCAACAAATAACTTTAACTGGGTGAAGTTTGCCCCCAACTATTGGATGATTGGGAATTAGAGGGTACAATATATTCTTTTTTTTTTCTTAATTTTAATAGCAAAAATTCAAATAATGAACAATAATCAGAAAAAACTAAACAAACTAAAGTTGACGTATTTCAGGAATTTTCTGAAAATACTATATATAGGGGTAAACCATCCCTCACAATCTTACCCTGTCGCCTATGAGCAATTTCATGTCAGGAAAAAAGACCTTCTTGACTTCAGCATTTCCCATTTCAACAAAACTTGGCATGAAGGACATAATGACAAGATACGTAATCGTGCTAATTTTTAGATTTCTATTCTGAAAATTGTTCAAAATATACGCCAGTAAAAAAACTCAATGTGCGAAAAAATAAAAAGTATGGTCTTAAAATAACTAAATTCTCTCCTAAATATAGTAGAATGAAAATTCAAAAAATATTGTAAAGCTAAGACACAGAGCTTTCGATTGATATATATCATGACCTTCTTATGACAGATTTAAGTTTTATGGTGATTCACCGTGACGGGGTAATATTGCGAATGATGGTTTACCCTATCAATAATATTTTCAGAAAATTCCTGCAACTCTTCAACTTTAGTTTTAGCTTTTTCAAATTTTCAATCATTAAAGCTTCTCTTAATTCTGCATCATTATATCCCATGTTAGGTTCCAAGCTATGTGCTTCAAATATATTGTACTTTATTGAACTACTTTTGTTCGGTGTTATTTATGTAAAAATACTTTATTCCCATGTATATTATGTTTCATTTTTATTCTTTTACAAAGCAAAATATCCACAATCTACTTAAAATGTACTTATGTCTGTAGGTAGTATAGTTACTCCCACGCTTGAAACAGTCTTTTCTTTCCTTTTGATCATAACAGGATTCTAATTATAACTAGAAATTTTCTTTATAGACACACCATATATACGTACATAACAGAATTCGTACTGCAAGCAATCCTTGGTAAATTCTGTTAACTGCTCGGAGTCCGTTTAATCTCATTTATAGATGTGACTAATGGATACTTTGTACAAATGGCTAATGGATGCTTTGTACAAATGGCAAATGGATACTTTGTACAAAGCTCTAACGACATGTTTTCGATGGATTTGACCACAGAACAACCAGTATCTCTAACTTTTCTAATATTCCAAGAAAAATGGTCACATTTTAGAAATGTTTCTCACCTAGAAAAAGCGCAAAGGTTTATTTGAGTATTCACTGCAAATCTTCAGATACTTTTTAAACAATTTTTGAGCACTGGCACCTGTCCCCTTTTTTATAGCACTTTCAAGCTTATTTTTCTAAAAACTTCGCAAAACACTTCTGAGAACACTTTTACGAACTTTGTTGGTTCAGAACACTTTCCTTTTTTGAGCTCTGACACGTATCCCTTCCCTTAGAACACTTCGTGGCACACATTTTACAGCACTTACGGAGCACTCTTTCATTTATACCAACAGTTTTTGCTGTTAATTTTACAGCAATCTCTCGTGTCACTTGTCAACTATATTACCCATCCTTTTTACTTCCTTTTACACAAAGAAGGAAGTATTGTATTCGCAAAAAAAAAAAAAAAAAAACACTCAAAAATTGGCCTAAATTTCCATTTTGCTCGCCCCCGAATGAATATTGATTTTTTTTTTCAACTCGACCAAACGTGGATACATGTTAAGAACGTATAGACACCTGAAGAATCCATTTTGACGATCCCCGAGTTAATTACAACGAATTTTCTCGTGACGTCCGTATGTATGTATGTATGTGTGTATGTTTGTGTGTATCTCGCATAACTCAAGAACGGAATGTCCTAGAAAGTTGAAATTTGGTACATAGACTTCAAATAGGGTCTAATTGAGTATCTTCTCTTTTAGTTGCATTCGGATGCTCCAAAGGGAGTCTTTTACACCTTTTTGGGGTAAAATCATTGTTAACTTCAATGTAAACTCAAACTGTGCTATAATTTGACAAACACTTGGCGATATATTGCCAAGTTTTGTCGCCAATTTGGTGACGAATTTGGCGGTTTTTTTTTTTTTTTTAAATCTGGTTTCAGTTTGGCCATATTTAGAGAGTTGACCATTGAATCACATTAAAACTGCCAATATTGCGAAAATTTATCTGTATAAAACGTTTTCTTTCCTTCGGTTCGCAACAGACTTGGAATGAAAGTATTTAAAGTGTTTTTTTGCTCACTCTGAGGCACTATTATCTTTAAATTGGTGTAAAAGGAAGTCACGTGATGCACACATCAGCTCGTTTTGACGGCATTTGCGGCACCAAAAGTCAGCAACAAAATTAGTTGTATCCTATTGAGATGTATGAGATGTACTATTAGTTAGAGAAAGTAGTTAGAGAGTAGTTAAAGAAAACTGTTGAAGTTATTTTTTTAGAGAAAAAAAAACGATGATTTCTCAAAAGTGTGCCCAAATGTGTCCCTAATATGCTCTCAAATGTATTCCTCAGTTTGAATTTAGCAAATATCCTTAACGGAACATATTCGAAGCACATTTTAAGTGCACTTTTTTAACGGAGTTCATTCCAAACATAGTATAGTGCACTTTCAGGTAACTAGAACACTTTTTCTGAACTAAAGGTTGTTCCAAACATGCTTCTTAAAGCAAGATCATATAACAAACATTTTTTTTAATTCACTCAGTTATTTTGTAATTGCTACTATTGTAGTGGTCAATTATTAATCTTAAAAATTATCTGTGTTCAAATAAGTTTTAAAAAGTTTTCAAGAGATGACTCCAACTAGTATTAAATCGAAACTGACAATGCTGCAACTAACTTCATTTTATAATCCCATCGTTAGGCTTTCACTTTCAGTATGTGATATTTTGCTGAAGTGGAAAAACTTAGGTTTTGTGGGCTCTGAATACGTCAACTTTTGTACCAACAAATCGTAATTTTCGGGAAAGTTTTTTATTTTTCTGCTTTCATTTGAAGAAAAGTGCAGCTGAAGGTCATCGAATGCTGCAAGAAGCTTAGGGGAACATGATTCATCCATTTCACCATGTAAGTTTTGGTACAGACGTTTTAAAAGTGGTGATTTTAATACCAATGACAAAGAGCGGGATGGACGGCCACAAAAGTTTGAGGAAGCCGAATCGGAGGCTATATTGGATGAAGACTCTTACCAAATGCAAGAAGAACTAGCAGGAACATTAGGAGTGACTCAACAAGCCCTATTCGTTCGCTTAAAATCCATGGGAATGATCCAGAAGGTATGATATTCGGTTCCATATGAATTGAAGAGGAGGGACGGCGTTGTTTCACTTATGAGTAGCTGCTTCAAAGGCAAAAAAGAAAAGGTTTTTGCAACGTATTGTTACTGGTGAAAAAAAAGGGGTCCAATACGATATCCGCAGGCACAAAAAATCATATGGGTCGCCCGGCCATGGGCCAAAATGGACGCCAAAGCCGAATATTCAAGATGGCAAGGTCCAATTAAGCCTAGTGTACAATGAGCTGCTACTGCTAGGTGAAACCATCCCAGGACAACTATACCGAACTCAATTGATGTGTTTGAGCCGACTTCTACGGGAAAACTGCCAAAGGTAATTTTGAAACATGATAACGCTCTACCAATCGTTGCGCAGCCGGTCAAATCATAGCTTGATACGCCGAAATAGAAAGTTCTACTCCGCCCACCATAGAGCCCAGACATTGCCCCTTTAGACTACTATTTGTTTTCGTCGATGAAGCATGCTCTTGAGGATCAGTACTTCGGCTCTTTGGAAGAAGTCCAAAATCAGATCGATTCGTGGATTGCATCAAAAGATGCATCGTGTTTTCGAGATGGCATCCGAAAATTGCCAGAAAGATGGGAAAAGGTAGTGGCCAACGGTGGACAATACTTTGAAAAATGAAGATGCAATCATTTTTTCCCAATAAAACGTCAAACTAGAAAAAAAATCCTTTAAAACTTAATTGTACACCAGATATGTGGTTCAAAAATAAGATAGTAAGTGCTAAAATTGATCTCATAATAAATATTTCTTTTGAATAATGTAAAGAAAACGTACAAAATTCATCTGCTTCACTAATGTATTGATCGTAAAACTTTCTTTTTTCTAAAAAATGACTTTAAAAAAAAAAAAAAATCATTGTCGATCAGTACTATTGAGCACTACATTCTCAAAAGAAAATATTACGCTTTTTCGTTTAACAGGTTTTGGAGGCATTCAGGCATTTCAAAAAGAATAAGGGTTTTTCAGGAACTCTATGTTAGAGTAGCTTAAAAGTTCAACATTTGGCAGTAAAAGGCCAGTAGACATTTTTAATTCAGCTATAAAGCTCCATTTTAATTTTTAGTTGCTGCTTCATCCAGAATTTTATTGTTTATGAAAACAAGAACGTAGACTTCAGTCAATTTGCTGGGCCGAAACATTTCTCCACCCTTTACCTTTCAGTTTAATACCAAAAGATTCGTTTGGCGTCGCGTCTTCTTGTTTTCGTAAAAATAGAAATCATGGGTACAGTGGTTAAAGAAATTGAAAATGTGGCTATATAACTAAATTCAAATTGGCTCCTGTCAATTTGCTGCCAAATATATATTTTTTTAATTTTCAAGTCTACCTTTATACAGAACTCCTGAAAAACCCTCATTTTTTTTTCTAATGTCACTAAAACCTATTAAATGAAAAAATGGAAACTCTTCTTTTCAGAGAATGTAGTGCTCAATAATACTGATCGCCAGTGAAAAAATAAAAATAAACAAACATTTTTGAGAAAAATCAAA
The DNA here is from genome assembly GCF_026930045.1 of Uloborus diversus. Lineage (NCBI taxonomy): Eukaryota > Metazoa > Arthropoda > Arachnida > Araneae > Uloboridae > Uloborus > Uloborus diversus. The sequence continues at coordinate 196,223,704 of NC_072733.1, read as the reverse complement.
GAAAATGATTTAAAAATTATTTTTTTCAAAAGACTAGAAAGAACAAACAAACACACATTGCAAAATGGTCCATATCTTTTCAAACAGAAAAAAAAAACTTTTAAATAAAACAAACCTCAAGAAAATATGCTGAACCACTCTAGAGAAAAAAAAGTTTAAAATTTTGTCGAAAGACGTAAGTGAGAAATAATGCTCGGATTTCCATCTTCGGCAGCCTGAATCTTTTTCCAGGATTTTGTTTTCTTTTTTTTTTCTTTTTTTGACCAAACTAAAATACACATTGTACTTTTTATGAATTTTAACATTGTATGTTACGTTCAAAAACTTCCGAGACAATCCAAGTAACCCACTGCCTGAATTGACATGGATTCTACCTGATACAATTATATAAATACCGGTAGTACAGGGCAGATAAAATGGAAAGCTGAGACACACAATAAACATATTTTGGTCACATAATAGTAGCATGACAGACGCATTTTAAACACATTTGTTGTTCAAGTTTTCCAAAAAAATATATTTTAGTAAAAAAAATTCGTTTTATCGTTAAAATATTTCAAAAATGTGTCCAAAAGGAATTATCGCCGAAACCCAATATTTTCAGTAAAAGTTCCAAGAACCCAAGATCTTGGGAAGAAACACAAGCTTTAGCATTTCTAGGATTGAAGACCAAAAAAATAAACAACACTTTCCTACAGCAGTCAAAAAGTCTCTAAAATTTTGCTTTTTGGTCAGACAATCTGCTGATGACTGACAAACTTTTATATGTTTTGGCTATTTCATGTAAATATAATGCTGTTTCTACACAAGTAAAGTATAAAAATAAAATACTTAATGACAAGAGCTTAATCTCGTGATTGTTTTAATATGAAGCAATGAAATAAGTACAGCAAAATAAAAGTTTCGAGGTAGAATGGGTGTAAATTTTTTAAGATGGTAAAGAATCGAAATGGAGAAAGATGCATTTCAAAGGAAGTTTCAATATCATAATTAATTCAGGAAATCATTAAGTTCGTTTTTAATGTCAGAAATTCAATTACTTCGCTTGAAACTGACATTAATCGTGAGATCTCATTACTTGAAAAAGATGAAAATGTTGAAAATGGTCTTAACAGTAAAAGAAATACATTAAAAACGCTACTAATATTGATTTTATAAAGAAAACTAAAATCTTGATACCTTTAAGAAACTATATATAAATCTCTCTTATGCGAATGCATTAAACAAATGTAGTCAAGTGTAAATGATAAAAAAAAAAACCTTACAGACAATGCTAAGAAAGCATTTTATTTGATTATTTTTTACGTTATCCTTTAGTTTAATTGAAATTAAAATAGTTTGTGTCGTTAGTCAATAAAAGCATCCAAAAACTAAATCAGTTTAAGCATTATTGCAATTTATCGAATGCAATCGAAAAGTATAAATAATGGAAATGTCCTTAATACATGCTGCCGAGAAAAACTTCCTCTAATTCTTCATAAATTTTCCTGCGTGTGTTTATTTCGTTTACTTGAAGATAACATTTAATTAGGTTCGGAGCAGATATCAGAGAGAGAGCTCAGTCAACATGATACAGAACATATTGAATTAGTGGTACGAGCATGTGACTTTAGTCAGAAATATTCACAGTTCATATTCAGTAGCGGATAACGTTTTCAACTAGAAAATAATATGCGGCCATGCGTTAGCTTCTGACTATCTAACCGAAAATCGTACCGGGATATTCAGGATGTTAACGCTTGGTGTCTTATATATATATTATAATATATATAAGGATCATTCTCACAGAAACGGTCATTTTTTCAGGATCGAGTTTAACAAGATCATTTATATAAAGTTAACTTTCTATACTTTATTTTAAGTGTCTTTAATGCAAGTCTAAAATACCCAAATGTCATTCCCTCGCTTGTCCCCACTGTTAGTAAAAAATAAGCGAAAATTATTTCTTAGCAAACAAACAATGAGTTCACCTTTTTGTGTTTTATTTTAAAATATTGAAGCATCAAGTAAAAAAAACACTTAAAATTAAAATTGTATTAGAAATTAGTTCACATAATTATTTTTAAGTTTCTCCCCAGTGTTTGATGTCATTACCTCTTGACTGTAAGTTTCCTTCTCGGATTCACAACGAAATAAATGTTTTTCAGCAAAAAGTAGTAATTTAGAGCTGGAAACCCAGAAAAATATTAAAACATATTTGCGTCTTTAATTTGTCGGAAATTAGTACTTGGAAACTATGTGAAAGCATAAAACTAGATAAGGTTTTTGTATCTGTCATTCCCTCAAATGTGTTCTTACAAAAAAATAAAATAAAACAATGCATGAAAACTGCATAATGATATGTTGCTTCCGGTTTGAAAATATTTGTATGTAAATAAACTCAAAATATCCGTTACGTATAACAACTAGAATCTTATTTTAATGAATTCGTTCATTCCCTCACTAGTGAGGAAATGACGCTTAAGAGAGTATATAATGCTGAAGGTATAATGCTATTCAAAAAATATTTTTGTTTAAGAGAAACAATATTTTTTTCTTAAAGCCCTTACATTTATATCTATCTCTAAACAAGGTTTCCATATGATTCCACCCACTTTAATCTTTCTGGACTTAATTTGCTCAAAATGACTGTTATGAGATTGACCCATATATAACATCGCAATCTCTCAAAAGCGGCCACCTACTGTATATTAAATTACAACGTTATTTTAAGGGCTTTTGATGCAGTAAACAGTATGAAAAGTTGCTCGTAGTAGGAACAACCCCAGTGTATTGGGCCTTCTGAGATTTATTTTCAGTGTGTGCTCAACGCAAATATAATCCCCAAAAATTATGTAAATAGCTTGAGAGTTAATTGAATTCCTTTTAGAATTAAAATATTTGCTCTGCTTTTAAAACATTTGCTATTACTTTTGTAAAGAAAAAAAGCATCAAATCAAATTAAGCGTTCTCTTTTTTTTCCGCTTTTGACGATTTAATAAAGAAAAATCGATTTTCTTTTTGCAAATCTTGATAAAAATATAACTTAATTCGCAAAGAATGTTCATGTTGAGCCCACTTTATAATTATTCATTAAGTTTATCCGATAATTATGTTAATCGTGTCATTATTCTAGAGACATTAAAACATTTTTATGCAGTGTGCAAAAGTTTCATCAATAAGTGTGGTAAAAACGTCTAGCATTATTAGTATTCTAATCAAGTGCGTTATGCTCTGAGTGTTTTTAAAATTAAGTAAATTTGTAATAAGGTATCTTAGGAATAATGTGCAGTCAAAGAAAACATTTCATAACTAAAACATATTAATGAAGCTCTTTTCTTTTTTTTTTTTTTTTCAAAGACATAATGACATTTTCTTGCACTAATGTTAGCAAGACAAGGCAAAAGTAGCGTACCCTCAAAGTGAAGCATAAATAAGTTTATTTAAATATCAGAACGCATATCAAATATGGTAGGGGAATGTGGGGCAAAGTAAAAAACCGGGGCAAAGTGAAATGGTGAAATATTTACTCCGTTCTAAGTGCCACTTAGTGATATTTTAATTATGTAATAACGTATGTAGTCTATTCCAGTTAAGAAAAAAATACCTCTGAAAATCAAAGCATATGATAATATAAGCACTTTTCAAAAAATCATACATAAGTTGTAATATGTTGTAAGACAATACTTGTTTTGATACTATTAAATGATACCGTTCTTGTTATTAAAATTTTAAATATTAATTGGGACCTTCTAATATGCGGTGCAGTATTTATTTATTTAAGATTTAGCTTATGTGCATTTTTAATATTTTTCGCAATTAGTCAAGTGCATGCGGGGCAAAGTGGACGGGGCAAAATGAATTAGTTCATTTCGTTTACTCATTTAATCAGTTACTAAATTACTTACGTATTCATTTATTAACTAATTTATTCGCATTCCTTAATTTAACAATTCACTTATTAATTCATTCTTTCACTTAGTTTCTTATTCATTATCTATTTTATTCGCTGATTTATTTTTCTTCGAGTAACAATTAAAAAATTTATTTATTTATTAGTTTATTGTTTCATTATCATTTCATTTATTAAATTATGTTTTTATTTGGTCATTATTTTGTTCAAAAATATTTTTCACAATCGAATAGAAAAAAATTTCATTCGAAATTTTTTTTCTTTTTCACTTTGCCCCATAAAAGGAAAAAGTGAACATTCCCCCCCCCTCCCCTTTTTTTTTCGAGGCATAATTTACTGCCAAGAACTAAAAATGTTTCAATGCAAGTTTTATTATAAAATGCAATGTACTTTCTTTATATACTATAATTTTCAAAATAAATTTCCAATTTGTTCATTTTGAAAAAGTTTAGTCATCTTAACTATTTCACTTTGCCTCACATTCCCCTATTCTTAGGTTTTTAAATTTTTACTTAAATTTTTACTTTATGTTCCTAAAGCAGTTTTAAAAAGGACTAATTATATTTTTCGAAAATCAACTGAAGGATCTCTTAAACAGATAACCAATTGTAAAATATTTGGTTTGGGAGTAAACTTCAGTTATTATACGGAATTATAATCATTTTGAAGTGCAATATAGCAAAGAACAATTTTAAACTTCGATGACGATTTTTCTAGCATTCTTTGAAGATACTATGTTGGTTTTTAAGTTTACCAATATGATTTTTAATGTCATTTTTGCTATAAATAATGGAGTTATTTTACTCAGATTTTTAATAAAAGTTCCAATATTAGTGTAGCAGGCGATCTACTACGGTTAATAAAGAACTCAAGAAATTAAGGAAAGTGAGCGAAGGGTGACTATAGTTAAGCTTTCATGATTTTTCATAACTTTTTCGTCACGTGTATATCACTGAATTCTTTTAATTTAAATTTCGCACTAATATGTTTCTTATCAAGTACAAGTTTTTGGTAAAATAAAGTTTAACTGTTTTTGCAGCCCAATTTCAAATTGTTTTTTTTTTTTTTCGCGAGCCGCCTTCGTAGAATAATGCTCCAGAGGTGGTCTATCTGTTAAAATCACTTTTAAAATGTGGCAAAGTTTGCCGGCGAACTATTTTTACTTTTCGAAGAGAATTTCAATTAAAAGAAAATTATTAATTGCAAGGAAATCACATGATAAAAAATACAATACACATTTTTTCGACTATACCGTGTCATGGCTTTGCTTGGTCTACGATTAAAAAAAAAAGATAGCAGAACAATGTAGAAAAATTATACGATACGCTGGATCCCTAAAATTACCTTACTACATTAGTTTACTTGTTTTGTTTTTTTCCTTAAGGTGGTCACTTTGGGAAATTATAAACAGCCATCATTTACATTACTTAAAACTATTAATCTCTTAAATAGAGTTAAAGTGAATATAAAGATAATGTGGTTAAGGAAAATGAAATAATCTTTTCAAAAACGTATCTTAACTGAAAGTCCTAAGAGTTTGAAACACATGTATATTAAACTACAGTCGAGTCCCGACTTACGCGAAGGATGCGTTCCAAGACTCCTATCGTAAGTTGAAATTTCGCGTTGTCGAAAAATATATGTAAAACATTTTTTTAAAGCATACCAAATTTTTTTAAACACTTATAAACACCCTTCAAACTGCTTTAAAAAAATTCCTTAACTACACACTACAATTTCTTAAATAAAGAACTGAACTTTTACCGTGTTTAAAAAATAAAAAAAAACTTTTATTCAACATGAAATATTTTAAATGCTCAAAATGAATGGGAGATGTAGACATAAAATAAAACAACTCGGTACGCAAAGTATGTATTAATAATAAAATGCTGAACTATAATAGTACTGTACAGTAGATACAGTAATAATATTTATGAGTTAAAAAATGAAGATAATGATGGTTTATGCTCCATGATCAGATCGTTATTCTCATCTAATGCATTTTTAAATAAAGTTGCCTCGCCTTTTCTTTTATAACGTTTCAATTTGGGACAACAGCCCCTCTTTCTTATCTCTTTAATCCACAATACAAGAGCAGCTTCTATTTTAATAATATTTACTTTGCTAGACTGCTCTGCAAGCTTCAGTATTGAAAATAAGTTCTGAACTTTTACGGTTATCTTTTTGTTTGACTTTTAATTGTACGTATGGAAGATTCACTCATATTAATGTCGTGCTACCGTCGACTTTTTGTAGTTGTTCGAGCATATCGAGAATCTAAGACTTTTTTTAAAAAATTCAGAAACTTTCTTTTTCTTTTCGTCTTCACAAACTTTAGATAAAGGTGACACTGAGGTGCTAGAAATTTCATACACTTTAATATTTAGAATTAAAAAAATGTACAAATGAAAGATGCTGAGTGGTTTTACTGTTACTGATGATCTTACTCCAGGGCCATTCCACGGTCACGTGCGGGACGAAAATACGCTTAAATTTCATTAACATTTTGTCATATCTCTTAATATTTTAATAAATCAGGGGTAAGCAATTTTTTTAATCTTTACACTTGATACAAAGATACTCCCGACACAATTATATTTTTATTAAACAATTTTGTTACTTAAAATGAAATTTATTAACATGCGTCACGTGCGGGACATCCAAAGTCAACCTCTAGTAACTTGCTTATGCTAATATTTTTACTCTATTAATACAGCAATGACGGAAAAAGTTGTAGATTTTGAAAGTTATGGTTCCCATTTAAAGGAAACATATCTCATTAGTTTAGAAATAATTATTTAAACCATTGAAAAAAAAACATGTATATGCCCATTCCATTGAAAATGGTCATTTTGTCCCGCACGTGACGGTTCCTATATTTCATAAAAAATAAATAATTTTTGAAGAAAGTTTTTGCTTGAGAAGTCACACATGCATTTGTGATTTCTTTAGCAAAAAAATTTTGTTCATCATCCCTTTAAATTATTTTTTTATGAAATGTATCAAGTGTCACGTGCGGGACAAAATTACCGTTTTCCGTGGAATGACCTGCTACCTCTTTTTGTTCTCTTTTTTTAAAATCAGACTCCCATCAAATTTCTTTGCTGAAATTTCGAAAAGTTTTCTAGCTTAAAAATGTATTTCTTAAAATCCTGATTTATCGCTTATCGTATTTGAACACTTGTAACCATTACACTATCTCATTTAAATTTACATATTTTGACGATCAACAGACATAATTTATTGCTGAGATCAAACTTTTACAAATGCAAATTTTAACCTTTCATTGCCTTATTATCATAATTAGAAAATTGCTTTAATTTTATACACAAAAACTACTTTTAAAAGTGGTAATTTTTTACTTTTCTTTTTTTTCTTTATCTCCAGTAGAGACACACAAATCCATGGGCACAGAGCAGTGAAACAGCAATACAAAGACATTATCTAAAATTACACAGACAATATACAAAAGTTTTTAACAGACAACATAAATTAAAATCAATAACATTAAAGGCACTTAAAAAGTCAATGTGTTCGGTGATGCTTGGTGTTCATTGCAAATCGTACTAGTTGGGAAAACGTTTTCTCCCGACATGAACATAAGTGTCATAGTGTATCCTGTATGTAGTCTTCATAAACATGAGGCATACAAGAGCCACTCAATGCTGAACCAATCATGGTTTCACGCCTGAAAATTTTTTACTTTTCTTTTTTTTTTCTTTATCTCCAGTAGAGATACACAAATCCATGGGCACAGAGCATTGAAACAGCAATACAAAGACATTATCTAAAATTACACAGATAATATACAAAAGTTTTTTAAAGACAACACAAAATAAAATCAATAACATTAAAGGCACTTAAAAAGTCAAGAATGTGTTCGGTGATGCTTGGTGTTCATTGCAAATCGTACTAGTTGGGAAAACGTTATCTCCCGACATGAACATAAGTGTCATAGTGTATCCTGGGCGGTCATTCCAAGCTCGTCAGCTTGCGAGATCAAGATTTTCGTTCACGTGATTGGTTGTTACGTAGAAATGTCACAAAGTAGCATTTTAATCTACTCGAACTTAGCTTGTGGCTATTTTTTAAAAACCTGAGGCATTTCTTTAACTTCCAATAATGTTTTGCAAGTAACATACACGCAAAAAATGAAGAATGCGTAAGTCAATTTTTCATGTTTTTTTTTTTTTTTTTTTTTTTTTTTTTGCATTCAAGAGTTAACATTTTTTTCTCAAATAAGTGGCTTCTAATTTGTTTTTCTACTCGTTTTTTCGTTTGTTTTTATCTTGCTTACATGCAATATTCCAAATGAATGTCCCAAGTGAAAAAGAAATCTTTCTCATTAGTATTGAAAAAACTAATCTAATTTTCAGTCTCTGTAAAAACTTTTAGGCTGTTTTGAACAAAGCTTCCAAAATTCCCTTCTTTTCATGAACTTGTTAAAATATTCATCAGGTTTGTTACTAATTATGTTATCTAATTTAGAAAAAAGGAAAAGTTAAAACGTAAAATGACTTTCTCCAAGCAGCGTTTCATAAATAATTCAAGGAGAAATTTCCTTATTTAGGGTATTGATCATTAAAACATAATGTAATGCTTAAGGTTTATGTAAGTTTGAAAACTCTTTCACTGAATTTACTTACGACTCCTAATGGGCACAAACCACCATTCTAAACCTAGTCCAGAAATTAATGGCTTATTTTTAATTCATCAATGGTAATTTCTATTGATTGCCAAACGTAGTTTCGTTATTAAATAACCGAGCCTTTTAAAACTGTGTTTACAGTGGAACTATTGATGCAGATGGCTTAATTAATAGCTAAATATGAATAATTGAATTTAAAAATATTGAAATTTATTTTCGCGTCTAAGATCAATTAAATTTTTTCTTCATGTGAATTCATTTCAATGAGAGGTGAATTAATTTGTAATGTACTTAAACGATAAGAAAAATTCCGATGCACTTGAACTTTCTTTATTCTATACATTAACTTTGTTTTGTCATTTAGTCATGTTTTGATAGCTTTATAGTAACAAATCGTAATTATGAAAACACAAAGCGAAAATTTTCAATAATTCATTCATTAATAAACTGCATAAATTAATGTAAATGACTAGTTATGGGCATGCATTAGAGTTTTTTTTTTTAATTTGGATACAAATGTTGCAGTTTTAGTTCGTGGAAAAAACTAACGTTAGAACTTAGAAATGGCATTTTTATAATTGTGGTATCTGCATTAATTTTCAATTATTATTTATAGATATATTTCTTGAAACAAATTGGAAAACATTTGTTTAACTAGTTATGGTCCCCCTCGCTTAGTTATGGTCATAATAAAAACTAAACATTATCATGCTAACTGAATTAAATTATTTTCAGGAAATACACAACACACTTGTAATGAAACACAATAAAAACACTTATTTTTCCTAAAATGTAATTAAATTACCTTGTCTTGCCAATTTGAACAACATTAAAATCAAGAAATCTATAACTACCAAATCGTGCTTGAAAGGTTTGTCTGAACAACAACTACAAAAGTGAATAAATAAAATAAAAATGAACTAATCCACTGCTGCATTTTTTTATTTATCGTTGGCTAAATTTAACTTATGTTTTTCCATCAATTCTAAATAATAATAAATGCTTCCTTTTAATTAACTAGTTAGAGGCACATTGGCTTGATAGGATCTTAATTATTTTAATAAATGACAAAAACATTACTTTATGAGAGAAAAAATCTAAGAGGAGTACGTATCTATAAATCTGTAAAACTCCTATCTAATTATTAAAAAATAAAAACCACACAGAAATCACAGGTCTTGAAGACTGAACCCCTTCAAAAGCTTAAATTAACAAAATAAATAACAAATAAAAGCTCATGATTGGAAAAAAAATGTGACGGAGGGGTTCTTGAAAATTTGCATTTTTTAGATTACACTGTTAGTGTTCCTGAAACATTGATTAAAAACTTAATTTTGACAATACAATACAAACCTGCCTATTACTGGTTGTATGCTCATAACTAGCCGTTTACCCTGTATTGAAAATAAGTTTTAACTGTTAAAACATACAAATGATCCTGTAAAGAAAGATTTGGAGATGTATAAGTTTTATTATCAGCTCGAAAATGACGTATATCAAGCCTATTTTAAAGAGTCGAGCTAAAGGTGAACCTGCCTATAATAATAATTTAAAATGCCTCAACAGTAAAATAAAGTTAACATAAAAGATATCAAAGTTGAGCAAGCGTGAACTTGTGTCTACTTAGATCAAGACAAATTTGTGCCTAACAACGTAATAATAATAATAATAATTTCTAATGCCTCAGCAGTTAAATAAAGTTTACATAAAAGGTATCGAAGTTGAGCAAGCGTAAACTTGTGTCTACTTAGATCGAGAGAAATTTGTGCCTAACAGTATAATAATTTCCAATGCCTCAGCAGTAAAATAAAGTTAACATAAAAGATATCGGAAGTTGAGCAAGCGTGAATTTATGTCTACTTAGATCATGACAAATTTGTGCCTAACAACATTACGAATGAAATAGCAAGTACTAAGTAGGATGAGTTCCGATTTGCCAAAAAAAAAAAAAAAAAAGTGTTACAGAAAAAACCTCATTTTTCGGGGAAATGAAAATTCTTTAGTATCTCTCATGGAGCAGAAATTCGGAACCTCATCAGATGTTCGCTCCAAAATATTGTCGAAGGATACGATGGACGGTTATTTGCTTAAAAACTGGAAGAGACTTATATACAAGATAAATGAAACTAGTGCGGAAATGCACTGAAAAATATTTAACGTATGAAACAATTTTTGCTAATTCTAACATAAAGAAGATAAAAATTATATTTAAAGAAGTCTTACATGTGACCTTGAGTTACAAAGAACTCTTCAAAGCAAAGCAATTAACAGATTTGAAGAGAAAATAACAAAATCGTTGTACAGAAATACGTTATACTATTGGCAAAGAAATGATACTGGATTTATGTGTGGATTATAAGAAACTACACTTCATTTTTTTTAGGAAATAAGTTGTTTACTTTGGGTTAGTCGTATTATTTTGCAGTAAGTTACCGCCCTAAGCCAGGGCTAAGGCAGAAATACATAAAATACACCAACAGCTCAGGTATTCCATCTGAGCACTGCAGTTTCGTGCTTTTTAGCACTCATCAGCCCGGAATAGGAAGTAACTGAGCTGGGCACGGAAAACCTCTTAAAGGAGTCAAGAGAGCCAAAATAAACTGGTAGCTAATGTAGAATTAGCACACCAACAAGAGTGACAGCAGCAATGGTGCGGTTCAACTCAAATATTGAAGGCTAAGCTAGGTATTTTGCAGTTGGTATATTTTATGTATTTCTGCCTTAGCCCTGGCTTAGAGCGGTAACTTACTGCAAAATACTTTTGATAATATTTCCTGGCAATGTTTGACCACGCAGGGAAATGCCCTTTTTTTTTCTTTTTTCTTTTTTTTTTTTTTTTGATAAGGCTAAATTAGATCCGGCAACTAAACCATTTTACTGGTAAGACTTTAATTTTAGGAGCATGAAAAACGAAAAAGTGGTCAACAATGAACGCTATCTACTGGAGTTTAGGATGAAGCCACTGGAGTTAGGGTTTTAATGTCAACTATCAAAATATCACCAAACAGGCAATTGCTTCGTTCAAATGTAGAAGCAGTTTTCACCCGTCATACCTTGTCGGGCGATTTTTTAGTTATTAAAGAAAAACGAGCCTACTAGCCCCGTTCTACTCCACTTGTTTTGGTTATCAGTATTATGTGACCCTTTATTCGTGTCACCAGCAATTGGAAAGAAATAGGTTGGGAACACCAAGTGCTCCCAACCAAAAAAAAAAAACGGCACACAAAAAATTAAGACACATAAGGAACAAAAAACGAATATTTCTTTCGAAGTTCATGGCTCGGACACTTCATTTCCACTATTTAACTTTTGATTGGACCGTTTTCATTCCATTTTGATAAGCTGCAAAAACTTAACATGAACACTTATGGAGAAAGTTGAAGAATAGATAACGTCAAGTTTGCACGGGCAAACTTGGTTGGAAGGGCTGTTCAGCCGAGTTTTTTTTTATTTAATATATTGAAGAGTATTTTTTGAACAATTAAAAAAACTAGACATTGTTGTATCGAGAATGCTTCAAACCTTTACAACTAATAAGAGGGGGAAATACTTTTCTTGGATGACTTTTCATCCTATAGCTTACTTTTTTTTAATGAAAAAGAGGTTGCTTGAAACCCCAAAACACGTGCTATGTTTGCTAGTGTTACTTTGTTTTGTCTACACAAATTACATGCACTCATCACTGCATTATGGTATAATTCATTTTTTATTACTTTTTTATTTGAGTGATTATTTTCTGCAAAGGCATTTTATTTCCAAACGCGTGTCGTTTTTTATCCGTAGATATTCCAAATTTATGCTAATTTAGATTTCTTGAAGTCCTTAGATACAAATTAAGTAATATAATTGCATAAAAAATCAACGATAATTCTGTTTGATATTTTTTTCTATTTACATAATTCTTTCTCGCTTTCTGATAAAACAAAGAGATCCGAAGTGCTTTCAGCTTTGAATTTTGAAGAACAAACTCTTTGAGAGCAAACTGTGTTTCCTTTTCAAAAATCTCTTTTATGTTAGAAAAGTATACGGAGCTCTTTTAGAGGTTTCTCGCTGCACATAGATCTTCAATCAACAAATCAATATCGCTTAATGGGTTAGAGGGATAAAGTTCTATTTTTAGACAAGTATTCCACAAGCGTATTTTAGTATTAGCATATTGCTTTGACTAGCAGTTTTTATCAGTATACGACGTCATTTGTTTCGGTCATTAGTCACACTCTGGAACAAGTGGGCTAGTCCAAATGATCCATTTCAGAAAGCCTAAAGAATAATGGCTTCAGCTATCGAATTTTGCATTAACACTTTTCATTCCTTCTGCATTTGCTTAAATATGTGTATAATTTATTGCAATGCATGAATTTAGGATTGGTTTTTTATTGGGTTTTCTTCAGATCTTCTGCATGAAGCGTAAGTTTTGTTATCTGGAAAGTTTGTTTTTCATGTTGTGTGAACTCGTACTCAATAAGCAAAAGCAAAGACGTTATAAATGTTTAAGACGATGAGGGTCTTTATGTCCTCAGTCATCAGTATGGACGAACCCTTTTTGCACGATCTTTGTGGATTGACGAGTTCAAATTTTCTCTTGTCTTAGTAAGATACATGTTTTTTTTTTTTTTTTTTCAATTGAACATGCATTATCGCACTTGCAACAAAAAGCTCAATCTTTCTTGCGACAGTGCGGCAGATAAAAGGGGACAAGGAACATGAAATTTTAATAACCTTATACGATGCATCCTCCTTTTAACTCCATGATTTCTCGCCATATTTATGGCAGAAGATGGAATTCACATAGGTAAAAGTAATGCGTTGGAGAGAGAGATGGTAGTTTCATATCAGTAAATCATCAGATTTTTTCAGTTGATCAACTAACACATGAAATTAGTCTAAGTCAGCGAAAGAAAAGAGATGGTAGGGTGATCAATTATATACCCATTACATTTGGACAACAGAATGAAAATCCTGTTTTGTGTTGAAACCTATTTAATGTACTTCGGGATGTTTTTCACGATTAAATTAAGAGCCTCTCCTTCAACAAGTAAAACCAAGCTACTTTTTACCTCATATTGAAAGGTTGGTCTCCTTCTCAGAGTTTCTGAACTCGTTAACTACATATGCCATCATTAATCGCGTCCTCACCATCAAACTGAATTTTACTACATTACTGCATGCTTCAGCCTCTCCAGAACTTTAGCAACGAGCAATGCTTCACGTGTGCATAAGCTTTCCATGTTGCAATGCGTCAAATGGTTTTACAAATGCTGCGTCATCAAAACAAGCGGGCATGTAATATATCCTTTATCTACATGCTTCATTACACAACGACTTTGGTCCTACCTGAAGCGCGACCTGATTTTAACTGGAATTTTTTAACATTAAAAATTTGTAGAACTATTGTTTAAATGTGACGAAATTTCGGTTTTGTACTATTTTGATGCGTATTTATATGTAGGGGAATGTGTGGGGCAAAGGACAAAGTTTTCGTTCATTTTAGATACGGCATAACTTGCTGTTTTCAAAATGAGCAAATTGTAAATGTGTTTTGAAAATTAAAACGTACGTTCGGAATAAACAATATAATTTATAAAAAAAAAACTTGCCTTGGAGTTTTTTATTACTATAAGGGACAGGTGGTGTAAAATGAGGCAAAAGACAGCAACTTTGCAATCATACTCTGATAGCAAAGAATATATGTATTCAACCAGTGAATAAAATGCTCAGGACATGCAAATAAATAATCTTTAGGACATTTGAAGTAAAATAACTTTTGATAAAACGAAATATTGATGCTGATAAATAAGTTTTTAAAAATGTTGACAATGATTTATTTTATCCCATAGTGTGGGGGTAAAGGAGGTCACTAGCGGGAAAAATTCAATTTCACAATTTATCAAATAGTAATTGAGCAATCACGATTGCTTATTGTTCTCATTTGACAGTCCTGGACGTTACGGTTCCTTTTTCAGCTTGGACCAAGGCTGCAGCACCACCGTCCACCGGCGACGGCACGGCTGGTCCTGAGCACTGTCCACCGGAATCCACTTTTACTGGGCGGTGGCGTCCATGTCCTACACACGCATGCTCATACACACTCCCCTACGCGCGCACGCCTTTACACACATACACACGCCTACGTGCACACACGTAGATGAAATGTTATGGATCTGGGTGTCTTTATAAATCAGGACTTCAAGTTTAGTCAACAGTGCAGTATTGCTAGTAACAAAGCCAACAAAATGCTTGGGTTCATCAATAGATCTATTTCAAACAAATCTAAGAAAGTTCTTCTGCCTTTATATAGGAGTTTAGTAAGACCTCATTTGGAGTATGCTGTTCAGTTTTGGTCGCCTTATCTGAAGAAAGATATTTTCGTATTGGAAAGGGTTCAAAGAAGGGTAACTAAATTAGTAAGGGGACTCTCAGATTTAGATTATGATACCAGACTTAATAGGCTTAACATGTATAGCCTGGAGCAAAGGAGAGTCAGAGGGGACATGATTCAGTTATTTAAATTTATCAAAATGAAAGATGTAAATGGATTAAATTTTTGCAGGGAAAGCAGGACAAGGGGTCATTGTTTTAAGCCATTTAAATCTCAGGCTAACTTGGAAATCAGGAAAAACTACTACTTTAGCAGGGTCGTGGGCACTTGGAATAGCTTACCGGAAGAGGCGGTAATGAGCAAGGGAGTGGATAGCTTTAAGAGGGCCACTGATCTTCATTGGGGACTAATTAATTGACTCGGACCAGCCTAGCTGGGCCCAGAGCCTGTTGCTGGTCGTCACATTTGTATTTGTATTTGTAAGCCTACACAAACTATACACACGTAACCACCCAGAAGGAGGGAATGCTTGGGGGGGAGCCATTTCTGGAAACAATAACTCTAATCAGTAGGGTCTTGCCGCAACTCGTGATTGCGAAAAACATAATTTGAATTGAAAGTTTCGGAATTCAAGATAGTTTTTTTTTCTACTTTTATTCATTAATGAGAGAACAATTAATCAATGAATATTTGAGGCAGTGAGAAACAAAGGGATGTAAGTGGACATTTTCAAGTTTTGAGTAAAACGCGTTTAAAGATAACATCCTCGGCAGGCTTTCATTGAATTTTTTTTCTCTAAATCATGCTGTATAGCAGCAACTACCAGGCTATGGTACCATCTCTTGCCCCAAGACCGAGGAGAGGTTCACCTACCATGTGTACTGGTTATCTCCAAATTTTTAATTTTGTCACTTACATCCCTTTGCTTCTTACTTCCTCATTTCTAGAAAATAATTTTGTCCTCTGATTCATCTCAGTGTCAGGAATGACTTTCACTATTTACGATGCATCAACCTTCAAAACATCTCTCTTCGGAAAAAAGAAAAATCTTTTATTTTCTTTCCAAGTTTCATTGCACATTGGAAATATACTGGCATGAAGTAGACTGCTTTGGTTTTTTTCCCAAAAACTCGTCCTCTATCCACCACTATCAAAATGCACTCTGAATAGTAGCACAATTTCTTAATTTTCTTCCGAAGAAAAGGTTTCTTTTTTATTTATTTATTCATTTAGTAGATTTGTGTGTGTGTTCCTTCAAAGATAGTTTAATTGACTTATTGCCTTTGGATTGGTTTCGTGAGCAATCTTTAGAAAGATATCGGGCTTGTTGAAATTTTACCAGTTTCTGCATACATGTACTTTTTCTTCTAGCATTCTTCAAAGCTTCTTTACTTACTTAAGGTATGTAGGTAACAGTGTGCTTATAATAGAAGCTGTTTAAAAAATTAATCTATACTTGATTTTTTGAAGTAAGTTACCGCCCTAAAGCCAGGGCTAAGGCAGAAATACTTAAAATACACCGCCAGCTCAGTCATTCCATCCGAGGACTGCAGTTTCGTGCTCACACATGGGGAATCACATGAGCTGGAGGCTCTTGTGATTCCTATTCCGGGCTGATGAGTGCTAAAAAGCACGAAACTGCAGTCCTCGGATGGAATGACTGAGCTGGCGGTGTATTTTAAGTATACTTGACTTGCCTTGTTCCTATACTAAAGGAAAAGCTACACTTTTTGTCGAGGTCCTCGATGTTGATACCACTGTTTCAACTGCATTACTTAAAATCAGCTCTGTAGAATGGGATTCGTTTGCTCAAAATTTCTTTCTTTAGACAAAAAATGCCGGTTCTGATGGTTCTGCACACTATAGCAACATTTTCTACGGAAAATTCTTCGAACAAAAAGCTGTATTCTTAATACTGACTTTTTAATTATTTTTTTTAACATCTTAATTTTATATTTATTTATGCATAAAAATAATGACAAGGCAATGTATAGCTTAGTTTTAGTTAGTACACACACATGCGAAAACAAAAAGTAATTTAAAAGGCAAAATGTATAATTTGCTATATAATATATACTAAGCCTAACTTAATGCAAAACATGACCTATATTTACCCAAATAATTTATTTTTGGCTTTTTTTACTTCAAAATTTTAGGAAATTAATTTTGAAAACGTGCTTTTTGTAGTAAGTTGAAAAAATATTGTACACAGCGCTATATTTTTTTTCAATCAAAAGTTTTTATGATGAACACATTCAAGCTTCTATTACAAAAACATTAAATTGGTAATATCTGTAATTTTAAAAGCAGAAAGTAGAGTTAATTTTGCATATAAAATGATGTCTGGTGTTAATAATACATGAAACTCGGAAAGAAAATATTATTTGTATATTTTTTAAAGATTTTTTTAAAAACTGACCAATTTTACCCATTGACTTTATTTACCCCACTTGACCCTTTGGGCAGTTAATTTGTGCCCTCAAAAAAGTTGGATTTTTTTTTCTTTCGAAACTGAAAATGAAATATTTTTCTGATAAAGTATTTTTTATTTCGTTATTAAAAATATTTTTATCGAATGAATAAATAACATAAATAATAACCGAATTTATAAATATCTTAATTTGTAAATATACGAAAAAAAATTCTAAATGAATAAAAAAAACAAATGAATGAATGAAGAAATGTTAATGAATTAAGATATGAATGATAACGTAAGTGACTGAATAAATAAATAAATAAATAAATGAGTAAGTAAACAAAAGGAGATATTTCTCTTCGCCCCGCATGCGCTAGACAAATTGCATTAAACATTTAGTCCTAAAAATGCCTAATATTAACTAAGTAAGTACCGCACTTGACTTCAGTAGATTTCAATCGATATTTAAAACCTTAACTGATTGGCTCTCAGACTCTTCGGTTTACTTTACCTTGAATATGGTTGTAATAGGGAAGTTGCAACCTATTAAATGTTCATATTTTGACTATTGGATATTGTTAATTGACCCTCAAAACTAAAAAATTCACCATCGCCGAATTTAAAAACACCGTGATTGATTTTTAATGAATTTTTAAAAATCCATGTGCAAAAGTGCGCTCTTCTGAAACGTCACGAGCTTACGTCACAGGGCACTAATGGGCAGCCTTCCGCCGGAGATCCCTTGTTTCCGCTACGGACATTTCGAGCGCGCTGATATTATAATTTTTTAGAAATTCAATAATCCTTTTAAACACACTATGGAGGCCGGATTCGTTAAAGTACAATTTAATAATCTTCATCAAGTAACATAAATGATGGTATTCGAATATTTCCGAGAGGGGTGAGAAGTTTAATGTTCCAGAAACGAGCGGAGTTAAACACGAGGAGGTAAGCCTTACGTTTCGTCTTCGAAGTCAACTGCACGTCCTTCGGCTTCTAGCGCGGCGGAAGAGCGCATCACGTCACTTCCTGTGCCATTTGACATCACAAGCGCTTGAACTTTAAAATTTAATTTAAAAAAACTACTTATCGAATCGCAAAAAAATTTTCACCTATGATGTTCATACATGTTACTCTATCATATAAAAGTAAAATTGAAAAATCGAAAACTTCCCTATTACTACAATTTTCCTAGAAGCACTGAAATGCCCGAAGTCTAGTGAGTGATTAAGAGCCACTGTCTGTAAGAATCAGGCAGTTTACGGCATTTGTGATTGTTGACATTTTTAATTTCTCTTATTTTCACAGATGTTGTTCCTTATCATGAATGTAACGTTTGTGCAAAATATGAGCTTTGTCTGCGTTACCGTTTTTGGGAAATTAAATTTTTAAATTTAGGGGGCGTGGCACATTTTTGCGTGTTTTTCAAATTTGCAGATTTTAAAATTCTTGTGGCTTTAAGCGCCCCTATAATGACATGGATTTTTAAATTTTATACTATTATAAGGTCTTCTTAGATACTATTACAGCTGTCAAATCGGTGTCACTAGGAGGGCGACGGCCACAAACTCCGTTTAAAAATGACCGAAAATTATTTTTTTTACTACATTCAATGTCAATTTTCTCAAAGCGCCTTCATGATGACACCATCGTTTTTACATAAATTTCTAGCTACACTTGAATACATCAAAAATATGTAATAAAATTGGTGTCACTATAAGGGCGCCAGAAGATATTGGAACTTTTATGTGATAAATTTCACAAAAATGCAAATGTTTTAAATCTAACTACTACTCTCGCCCTCATAGAGATCTGAAACTAATTAAGTTTGATAACCAACATATTCGTCTAACATATGAACTAAAAAAATCGGTGTCACTCCTATTACTTTCGGAAATATAATTATTCGAAATTAGTATGTTATGGAGTTATTTAAAAAAAGACTTTTCTAATTCGAATGACTTTTTGCACGGTTTGTTTTAAAGTTTAATATAAAATTACAGTAGTGACACCTAAAATAATGTTTCTAATGCTTTTTATAAAAAAGCTTAATAAAAAGCATTAGAAACACAGTAAATCGATAGAGGTACAGATAGACGTATTGTGTAGTGTGCGTTATAGGCTAAAATAGTCGTACCAATATTCATATTTTTTCAACCATACTAATTTTTTATCTGTTATTTATATTAAAAATGCAACTATTTATAACATAATGTCTTAAATAGTTATGAACATAATGTATTATTATATAGCGAGCATTCAGAATCTGAAACATAATTTGAGGATGACGTAGACTAAAATAAAGAAAACATAAAAAATCAAATCACCCAGTTTCAGAAAGACAGTCATCTCTTATTGATATCTGGTAATTTTGTAGCACTAAAGCTTGGGAAAACATGGTATCCCGGAGAAATAGTAGAAGTTGACCATTTGCCAGTAAAGGTCAAATGCATGGCAAAGAGGATAGGAATAAATAAATTTAATTGACCGGAAAAAGGCGAGTATTCGCATGTTAATATAAACATATTATGCACAATAGATCCACCTGGGGTACCTATATCAAAACGAGCATTTTCTATTTAAGATAAAGACGCTCTTACTGCCCAAAGCTGTTTATGTTAAACGTTACTTCTTTGTAATAAATTTAAAATAAATATGGTCAAAAACACTATCTGGGTATGATAAGTTTAAATTAAAAAAATACATAAATAAACAAATAAAATAAATTTAAAAAATAATAATAAATGAAAAAAATACACCACCACATACTAACTTCGAATGATTATATTTCCAAAAGTAGTAGGAATGACACCAATTTTATTAGTGCAAATGTTAAACAAACATGTTGGTTATCAAGCTTAATTAGTTTCAGATCTCTGCTATGAGGGAGCTAGTTGTATTCAGATTAGCAATTCGTCAACTTCTACTACTTCTCCGGGATACGATGTTTTCCCATTTTTAGTGCTACAAAATTACCAGATATCAATAAGAGATGACCGTCTTTCTGAAACTGGGTGATTTGATTTTTATGTTTTCTTTGTTTTAGTCTACGTCATTCTCAAATTATGTTTGATTCTGAATGCTCGTTATATAATACATTATGTTCATAACTATTTAAGACATTATGTTATAAATAGTTGCATTATTAATATAAATAACAGATAAAAAATTAGTAAGATTGAAAAAATATGAATATTAGTACGACTATTTTAGCCTATAACGCACATTACACATTACGTCCATCTGTACCTCTATCGATTTACTGTGTTTCTAATGCTTTTTAAAAAGCTTTTTTTATAAAAAACATTAGAAATATATTAAATTAGGTGTCGCTACTGTAATTTTATATTAAAGTTTAAAACAAACCGTGCAAAAAGCCATTCGAATTAGAGATGTCTTTTTTAAAATAACTCCATAACATACTAATTTCGAATGATTATATTTCCGAAAGTAATAGGAGTGACACCGATTTTTTTTAGTTCATATGTTAGACGAATATGTTGGTTATCAAACTTAATTAGTTTCAGATCTCTATGAGGGCGAGAGTAGTAGTTAGATTTTAAACATTTGCATTTTTGTGAAATTTATCACATAAAAGTTCCAATATCTTCTGGCGCCCCTTATAGTGACACCAATTTTATTACATATTTTTGATGTATGCAAGTGTAGCTAGGAATTTATGTAAAAACGTTGGTGTCATCATGAAGGCGCTTTGAGAAAATTGACATTGAATATGGTAAAAAAATTCATTTTCGGTCATTTTTAAACGGAGTTTGTGGCCGTCGCCCTCCTAGTGGCACCGATTTGACAGCTGTAATAGTATCTAAGAAGACCATATAATAGTATAGCATTTAAAACTCCATGTCATTATAGGAGCGCTTAAAGCAACAAGAACTTTAAAATCTGCAAAATTGAAAAACACGCAAAAATGTGCCACGCCCCCTAAATTAAAAAATTTATTTCCCAAAAACGGTAACGCAGACAAAGCTCATATTTTGCACAAACATTACATTCATGATAAGGAACAACATATGTGAAAATAAGAAAAATTAAAAATGTCAACAATCACAACCTGCCTGATCCTGACTATACAGACAATGTCTCTTAATCAAAACTGTGAGTGAAAAAAAGTGCGTTTGAATAGTTTCTTGAGAATAGTGTGTGTCGCCATAAATGCTCGGGCTTTTCTTAACCTTGGCTTTTTTACCTATTACATCAAGCGCTTAAAATTTCTGTGTATCCTAGAAACTCATTCCTTCAAATGTAAATGGCTTCAACTATCTCTAGCTCACAAATGATCGATGCAATGTATCCTTATATGACAATTCCGCCAAATTGGCCATTAAGTTGGACTTCATACAAAAAGAAAACTTTTAAAGCTTGCAAAAACGGAAGGGAAAGAATCGTGAATCAAAAATGTGTCGAATAAATAAATGCCTTAAAAAGTCAATGAATGAAAACTATATGTTTAAACTGTTTGATATTTCGAAAAAGTAAAGCTTTTGAAACAATATACATTATTTAACAAACATAGTGATTAATAAAACTGAATTAGGATAGAATTTTTCTGTAGACAAAAGTAATTTATGCTCCTGAAGTGGAATTAACTATTCTTTAAATGTTTAATGTGTATTTTACTTTTGAAAGATGCTGTCTTGTAAAAATTTAAAGGTATCTGAATTAAAATTTTTAATGTTGAAAGTCAAAAATTGAACCATACATTTATTGTACTTTTCCAGCATAGGGGGTTTTTCAATTAAAATTAACTTAAAATAGAAATTTATACATTTACATCCGTCATTTCGAATGACACTTACCAGTGAGGCAGATATTTTGATAACATCTACGGAATTCATGGTTAGAAAGGAGTTAGGTTATTAAATTGAAGCTACAAGAGATTTTATTTTATTTTTTTTTATTCACTAGCTGCGTTGCCCGGCTTTGCACGGTCTACCTCGGAAATAAAAGTTATGTCAAGTGACGCATGTTCAACAATCAGGCTTCAGTTGGTCAAAAAAAGAAAAAAAATACTGTAAAATTTCGCGTCAAAATAATCATTCTTAATGAAAGAAAACGGCAAATCAGAAACTCCTGAATAAGTTAAAAAACAGCCTTCCTGATTGTCTTCTGCTGGTAGTACAAAAAAAAAAAAAAAAAAAAAAAAACGAAGATAAATCGCCAGATGATAATCAAAAAGTGAAATTTTTATCTCAAAACAAAAACAAAATTATTTAATCTAGTCAGAGTGGAGAAATAAAAGTGGCAACCATCTAAATGATTTTATTCACGCTATTTAAAATCAGATGGCGCAAACGATAATTTTCCGATATGAAATTCTGTTCGGTGAGGCTTAATAATTCTTTTAAATTTTACCGATAATTTTACAGCCTTGGTAATTTTGGAAATTTGAAGAAGTTAATTCAATTTCAGGGGTATTTTTCACGGGCTTTCGAATGGCGCTAAATTTGAACTGATCAGGTAATTATTTCGGGTACAAAGAGCCGTTTAATGCCATTTTCGAGTTCTAAAAACAAAATCCGAACGGTTCGGGACTTTTTTGGCATTCGAACCCCCCCCCCCCCCCCCCCCCCCCCCCCCCCACCACACATCCACCCACCCCTACGTTCCTTCTCGGGTGCTGAAGTACCTCCCTGCCAATTTAGGGTCGAGATCCCACGTAAACTGGGGATTTGTACGGGGAACATATACACACATATATTCTTCGTTTTTTTTTTAATAAAGATTCATTATTTTTATTTATTTAATTACTTTTATTGCCACCCGCCTGATCTAGTGGTCAGGGGAGTCTGACTGCGAAAAGGAGGTCCCGGGTTCAAATCCTGTCTCGGGCATGGATGTATTTTCTCTCTCCTGTTCTTGTCCTTTCTTTGTGTGAATGTGCTGTTGTGTTGTGACTAGTTGCCTACCCTATAAAAGGGTCCTTAATGGCATGTGTGTGGAGAAGTCGGACTTCACACCAAATTACGGTACAGTTGAAAAAGTGAAGCAGCGCACCCCAGAATGCCAGCCTTGCCGGAACATGACAACAACAACTTTTCTTTCTGGCAATCCAAGAAACATTATTTTTTCTCTGCTACTAGGGGCCATGGTAGCCCGATCGGTAGAGTGTCGGATTCGGGGCTGGAGGGTCCTGAGTTCGAACCTCGATGGTCAAAGACCCACCGTCGTCATTAAAGGGGACTGGGCGACATTAAATATGCTCGTGGTCTCAATGTCCTCCAAGTGAAACGATACCTCTAAGGGTGCTAGCACCAGGTAGCTATCGGCTCCTGGTCTAGTTCTAAATTCTCATTAACTGTTCGATCCGGTGATGGTGCTGCCATCTATCGGTATGAAAAATAATGGAGGCAAGGCACTTAGTATGCAGTCCTCGACATAAATACAGTTGTAGTCAGTTGTGACTCCGAATCGAATTCTCTGCTACTCTGGACTTTTCAGCGTCAAACTGATTCCAAATATCTCAAATGAGACAGTGAGAAGCAAAGGGATGTAAGTAACACTTTCATGTTTTGAGTAAAACGCGTTTAAAGATTAAGTCCTAGGTAGGCTTTCATTGATTTTTTTTTCTAAATCATGCTGTACCGCAGCACCTAGCAGGGTTACTAGTGCTATCTTTTGCATCAAGACAGAGGAGAGGTTCACTTACCATTTGTACTGGTTATCTCCAAATTTTTAATTTTGCCAATTACTTCCTTTTGCTTCTCACTACCTCATATGTTCTAATGCTTAAAAACTACTTACTTTGTATCCTGATGCATTTAGTATCATTTTGCATTTCTACATTTTAGTCGATAATTTTATAAGCAAAATAGAAAGTTTTTCCCTTTAACAAAGTATTTTATTGTTCAATTTCAAAATATCGCAGTTATTTTAACATTTATCTTCAAAAATGTTCCCTTATGGTGGTGTAAATCTGTTTTAGCATCTTCTTTGGAAATGCTGAAATAAAAAATAACCCTTGAAATGTGGATAGATATCAGTAGTTTACTCATTTTATGAATCCACATAAAAAGTGATTACTCCGCTGAAACCCATCAGACATCTTTAGATTGCTTTTTTTTTTTCTTGTTTTCTTTTTTTTTTGTAAAACTTTTATTTTCTCTGGAAAAGAATCAAATTCTTCTATCATCTCTTTTCTTCAGAACAATCTAAGCTTCATTGTTTCCTCTTCAAGTAAATGAGAGGAATGAGTGCGCTCTAATGTTTCATAAAAGATGCATGTAGGTTTGTACAGATGAAGAAAGGTTACCATTAAGAGTAAAACTTTTACTAAGCCTTTTATTTGCCAGAAAAATTACATCAAGTTGATAGAGAAATGCTATTAAGCATTAATAGGTAGATTTTCTTTACGTTTTGTTCTGCGATATTATATGCTGAAACAGATTTCGCCTTATTTTGGCTGGTTTTATGTCGAAATGAATTTTACAAAGATCAAGATAAAGAGTATGCTATGTTTGTTTTCCCCATCCAATACTTAAAACTTGGTACGGAATTTTTCATTTATTGCGGGTTTCCGTTTGTAAACGAAATTGGTCCTTATTCAAACAATACAGATACCACTTTCCAGAATTGAAGGGTCGCAGCAACAAAAAGTTAACTCCATTTTTTGACTGCTGAGAAATCTCCTGGAGTTAACTCCGTTTTGCCTCAAGCAGATGAAGCAGCTAACTCATTCTAGCGAATAACTTGAGAACTATCAACATTAGATAACTCCTTGTTGATCCAAACGAACTGGGGGACTACCAACCGGAGATAACTCCTTGTTGATCCAAACGAACTGGGGGACTACTAACCGGAGATAACTCCTTGTTGAACCAAACGACCAAAAAGGAAGTTAACTATTTGTTACTGCAAACCCTTCAATATCCTTTTCTTCTTGGAAAGGTTTTCCTTTCACGGGGAGAAAACGGTTGGTATTTTTGTACTTCTTTTCCCAGTTGGTTGCTGACAACCAGGATTAGAAACTTATTTCCGCGTATACTGACTCCAAGCTTGTTTAACAATCCTGTTAAACCCGGATCTTATTAAGATAAATAAATACCTTTGTGCTGAACAATAAAGTAAGACAAAACAACGTTAGAAGAAGCACAAATTTGTAAATTACAGCAATTGCTGTAATTTACAAATTTGTGCTTCTTCTAACGTTGTTTTGTCTTACTTTACCGGATCTTATTATTTTCTGCAGGAACACTGCTTCAAGCTCTATCTGCTAATCTATAGAAAGAAATAAACTGTGGCAATGAATTTTGATTCAAATAATAACAAACCTGTCAATCTGTTTTAAGACACAAGCAAAACGAGAAAAGCAATTTACTTTTCACTGTGCTTTCAATCCGTAAAGAAATTACTCTTAACAATGGAATACGTTATTCAACGGATATTACTAGTGATCGCAAAACCGGTGTGCCGGAATACCGAATGAAAATGTTTCGAACTATTTTCCAATTTCATAATGTCGGTATTTGCTGAGGTAAATTGCCGGTAATTTCGGTATTATCTAAAAATAATGAAACATTTTTAATTAAAGAGCTTTCAATTTAGCTTGTTAGTTTATCTACTGTTATTTCAGATGTTCACTTCTCTTTTGATGAGACGGGACAAAAATCAATCTATTGATGTAAAAAAATTGAAAAAAAAAAGCATTAAATTTGCAGTAAGAACACAACTTTTGAATCGTATTTGCATGCAATTATGTGCATCATAAATGCATGCAAATACCTAGAGAAGAAATTAGAAGAGCCCTTCATCCCAGGAGGTCCCAAAATAACGAACAGAAGTCTACCCCATCTGAACCATTAGGGAAAGTATTCTTACCTTACCTACACAGAGTTACTGACCGAATTGGAAAACTCCTTGAAAAACACAACATCAAAACCATTTTCAAGCCCACCACTCAACTTAGGAATTTTTATCGCCCTGTGAAGGACCCCCGTGACTCTTTCTCCACAACTGGAGTTTACAAAATTCCGTGCTCCTGTGGATCAGTTTATGTCGGAACTACGAAGCGCAGCATCAATACACGCCTTTCTGAGCATGTTCGTCATTGCCGTTTAAGAAACTATGATAAGTCAGCCGTAGCCAAACACAGCCAACAAGAAGGAGTTCACAACATCAGTTTTAAAGACACAGAAATCTTGGCTACAACACCTCATTACTTTGCCCGTCTTCATCGCGAAGCAATAGAAATTTTCAAACACCCCTTTAATTTCAACAGAAAAGAGGAGAAATTCAATTTATCAAAAACATGGCACCCTACCCTTAGATCCGCTCGCCGCAACAGTCTAAAACATATTGTGGTCCCGTCCAACCAGAAACCGGTAGACACCACGGCTTGTGAATCCCATCCAATCAGGTACCAGGATCACCCAGGATCATCCAGCGGCTTGAATCTCATCCAATCAGGAACCTTATTCCACCAGCGGCTTGAGAACGCCTCCCAATCAGGACCAGCAGCCCAGCAGCAGTTTGCTTAAATACCAGAGCCACCGAAGCCAGGAATCAGTCTCACCAAACTCATACCACTGATGATGGCTGCAGCAAAGCAAGCCGAAACGTCTGGAATTTCTACTCCAATTATACCACGGCCAATAAGCCCGGAAATGTTATCTCCCTATATGTGCATCATGTTTTCACTTCTTCCATTTATTTGATTAAAGTTATTTTTTTATAAAAATTAATTTCAAGCATTATAACAAATATATTTGTACCATGAGTAATTTATTCCAACCAACAATTGCAGCAATATTTTATGGTATTTTTTAAAATTTGTCTCAACTGTATTGAATTTTGAGATAAAACATTTCTGTTAATATAACAAATGGTAATTTTTTGCCGCCAGTATTGATTTACTGTTCTTTCTCGCTATTTGTCTGTATACTTGGCGGGATAACCTTTTGCAATTATATAGTGCTTTGGAAATTTGCATATCGGAAAAGCACAGTCAACTGGAAAAAATTTCAGATATTTACTTAAATGTGAATAATTTTTTCAATAAAACGAAAGCGCACGAAAGAAACTAACAAACATCTAATTTAGTTACGTTCATCGTGAATTTCGTACCAAAGCGTTAAAAAGCTAACACAACCCTACATTGATCAAGAGGAAATCGTTGAAGATTATATTAATATTGGTAAAGAAAACTCATTCGAAGAGAAATTACGACTAGCTATAAATGAAACAAATACTGCACACATTACAAGAAACATCCACACAAAAAAGCAATGTATCCGAAACCAGTATGCAAGAGAACATAATATTTGAGAAGGAATTACTTCGTGGCAGTTAGATTAAGTGTAACGTGCATTATTAACTGCAACACCGATCAGCGTGAATCAGAAAGAGTATATCAATTCAAGAAATTTGTGCACTAAATTGAATTCCACGCTCAATGAAAATTCAATAGAGGTGTTTCATACTGCCGATTTTCATTATAACATTTGTTTCTTCATTTTATATTTGTTTACAGTCGATATTCATTTTTCGCACTTTATCATAAAGTTATGAAAAATGGCAACGAAACAAGAATCTTTTTTTATCCTTTTTTATGAAATTTCTAATACCGGTATTCCCGTATCACATTCCAAAAAATATCGAATACCGGTATTGCATTTTTGGTCCGGTATTGCAGTCACTAGATATTACTAACAATTTGAAATGTCAAAGTAAAACTAAAATGATTTTGTTTTGAGGCCGCATATCAATCTTATTGTGCTTACAACGCTACCTTCGTTAGTAAGTCGTTGAGAAACCGTATCATCAGAAATGCTTTACCTTTGATGCACGTAGATTGACTATTCCGGGAGAAAATGGCCCATTTCTAGCATTATCTATCATGCTGATTTTTATATTGATCTTCTACCCAAAGTATTGATTAATGCATCTCGTAAGTATCTATTAAGCATCCCATCGGTATCCCACTCAATAAGTCTTCTTTTGTTTCGAGGTTCAAACAGTGGCACAGTCAAAGGGATTCGGGGGATCCTCCCCGATTCATTGACTTTAACATACATCATCAGTTTAAGAGTGTAGTTTATATAAATGTGAGTAGGAGAATGTGGGGCAAAGTGAAGTAGTTAAGATCGCGTAGCTTTCTCAAAATGGAAAAAAAAATTGAAATTTGTTTCAAAAATTGCATTACATAAAGAAAGAGCATTGTATTTTATGATAAAACTTGCATTGAAACATTATTTTTTATTATTGTCGGCAAATTTGTGATTTCAAAAAAAAAGGAGGAAAATGTTCACTTTTTTTCATGGAGCATTGTGAAAAATAAAATATTTAATAATGAAATATTTTCTATTCGGTTGTAAAAAAAATTTTTTTGCCCAAATGGCTGAAAAACCAAAGGATGAATTAATAAATTAAAAGATAACGAAACAATAAACTAATAAATTAATTAATTAGTAATTGAAGAAAAAATAAGTGAGTGAACAAAACATTGAATGAATAAGAAAATAAGTGAATGAACGAATAAATAAGTGAATTATTAAATGAAGGAATATAATTTAATTAATTAATAAAGAAATACGTAAGTGATTTAGTAAATGCTTGAATGAGTAAACGAAAGAAACTATTTCACTTTGTCCCATCCACTTTTCCCCGCATGCACTTGACTAATTGTGCAAAACATCTAAAACGCAAATAAACTTAATATTAATAAAATAAATACTGTACCAAAAATGAGTAGTATTCTGTTCATATTTAAAATGTTAACAATAAGAACGTTATCGTGTTACAATAACGATTTTTTTTTTACTCTCAGCGAAATAGTACAATTTGAAAATCAATTTCTGAAACTTTCTTGTGTAATTATAAGCTTTGATCTTTAGAGGCATTTTTTTCCCTGATTGGAATAGACTGCATGTGTACCGCGTAATTAAAACATTGCCAAATAGATGGCGCGAAAAGCAAGGTAAAACTTTCACCATTCACTTTGCCACACTATTTCACTTTAAATAATTTTTCATATTTAGACTTTTTTCATATTTGTCTCACATTCCTCTACTTAAGACCAAATAATGTCCCCAGAAAGTAAACTCTAGTTGCGCTATTGGTCTCACAAAATCTTAATTACTTAAAAGATGAATGGTGCGATTATTTACAGAACTTTTCAAATATCACGATTTATTTGTGCTCTTTTTGTAAAGTTATGCGCAATTATCTGGAATTCGGATATTGCAATTATTTACCTAAGGCAGAACTTTTCAAATGTTAGGATTTATTTCTGATCTTTTTGCATGATAATTTGCATGAAAAAAATAAATTTAAAAAGGTAGACTAAAAGTTATACATTATTATTTGCAAGCCGAATGATGCAGTAATTTATAAAAGGCAGAACTTTTCAAATGTTAGGATTTATTTCTGATCTTTTTGCATGATAATTTGCATGAAAAAATAAATTTAAAAAGGTAGACTAAAAGTTATACATTATTATTTGCAAGCCGAATGATGCAGTAATTTATAAAAGGCAGAACTTTTCAAATGTTAGGATTTATTTCTGATCTTTTTGCATGATAATTTGCATGAAAAAATAAATTTAAAAAGGTAGACTAAAAGTTATACATTATTATTCGCAAGCCGAATGATGCAGTAATTTATAAAAGGCAGAACTTTTCAAATGTTACGATTTATATGCGTTCTTTTTGCATAACAGTTAGAAGGAATTTAAAATAAATTAAAATGTTGACTAAAATTATGCCAAACTATACTTTAAGATACATGAAATAATAAATTGCATGCCGCAGAAATTTTTTTTAAAAAAGAGTGTTTCAAAAAAATAAAACTTTAAATACCAAGCTGCTACCCTAGATTTCAAAAGCTTTCTTTTATCAGAAACATATTTTTTTTAATATTGCATTCCTTTTTCTTTCTAAAACATAATGCTTGATTATTTTTTTAAATTTTAAATACCCAGTAATGGACAGTTTATGCGTGTAATATCAAAACAAGCTCAATCTGAGAATTTCTAAAAGTTATTTTATTGCATAATTCGATGAATACAAGCAAGCTGCTAAGCGACTTGGATTGCATCCAGCAAATAAGGTACAAAGCTGCTGTTAAAATCAGGTTTTCTTTGAAAAAGTGGATTGAACTGGTTTTGATACTACATGCCTCAGTTGTAACTCAAACTTATTTGCAGCATTAACCGATAATTTATAAAAACAGAATCACGGCAAAAAGACTTTAATATGAATCTATTAACAATTTATTTTTCAAAAAATGACCGCTCCTCCGTTTTCGCTCATCTTACAACGTGGTTACAAAAACAATACAAATATTCTATTTTTTTCCCATTCACTTAGTTCCATATTAAACTTAATCAAACTGAAGCAATAACAAAGCAGGAAATTAGTTTTGTTTTAAAGCTTTTTTTAAAATGCAATAAAGGTTAAAATACATAATGGTGCTGCCTTTTACAAACGAAAAATCGAGCAAAACGAAAGAGCATAACAAAAGTATTAAAACACATCTCTTAAATAATATGTTAAGTGTTTATTATTAAGATAGGGATTATCTTCAATATTTTATTGCCTGAGACCTCAGACTTGCTAGAAAACAAAACAAATTTTAAAAACAGTAAAACTAAGCAATTTTTGAAAAGGAGTAAAGCAAAGACTGGAAATACACATGCATTTTATCTATTTTATATAATTATTATCTATAAAGAAGTACTCTTCATCATTTTTATAGGTGTGTTATCTTGCTCAAATGCATGCATTCGAAGCAAACAGATAAAAGGTTCAAGTTTCTCTTTTTACTACTGAAAATGTCTAATAGTGCATCGTTCTTAAACACGAAACGTGTACATGATATTTCCCTTTGATAAAGCTAATGTAAATGACATGCATTACTTTTACACTGAAAAGGAACTCCATGCAGCAAAAATCAGGATTTGCGAAGGGATAGACTATTTTCCGAATGTTCTTCTCTTGATTTTTTTTTCTTTAATAATTTGCAAAAATAAGAATCAACTAATATTTTCTTTCCGCTTTTATTTTACTTCCCTGAAAAAGTTTAAATATGAAAAATTATTTAAAGTTCTAACTGAATTTTATATATATATATATATATATATATATATATATATATATAATGTAAATTAGAGAGAAAGGTAAAACATTTTCCTAGAAATTTTCAATAAGCAACTGTTTAAAGGAACATGCTTATTTTACGTCGCATAATTCACTATATTAAACTAAATGAAAACTGGAGTAAAGTAGAATTACTTTAATCCAAACCATACAGTGTAAATAAAATTAATTCTACTCTATTACATTATTTCTACAGTAATACTGTCTACGTTCCATTTTTACGGTAAGTTCAACTGTCTTCTCTATAACTTATGAACACTTTTAGCCAAAGAGAAATAAATAAATAGGGTGTAGACCGGGCCACGTTCACGCGGATTTTTTTCAATGAATTTTCTATTTTTTCTGTTTTAACTTAGAAAATATTACACATTGTGGTTTTATGAAGCAGTTAATGAAGTCAAAATCTGTATATTCAGTTGTTGCTGAGCTTGTGTTTTTCAGCACAAAAAAATGTTTTTTACCTCCAAGTTGTTTGCGTAAACTTGCCCTGAACACGAGGCAAGTTTACGCATCGAGTGGGGCACGTTTGCACACATTAAAAATGATAGCAAGGAGTAAGTGAAATATATATTTAATCAAATTTAAATATTTTTAACCGACTTCAAAAAGGAGGCGGTTATCAATTCGTACCGTATGTATGTTTTTTTTTTTTTTTTTTTTTTGTCCACTCATAGCGTCTCACCTAGTGAACCGATTTTGATGATTCTTTTTTTAATGGATAGGGGATGGCTCAACTTAGGTCCCATTACTTTGTTTGACCATATTTGTTCTTTAGAAAAAAAGTTATGGGCAAAAAACAGTAAATTTTATGCAATTTCCCTATTAAATGATTAAAATGATATTGTAGCGAAGTTCGCACTTTTCATCCGTGGATAACGGTGGCTCAGTGGTAGAATTATCGCCTTCCTCACGAGCGACCCGGGTTCAAATCCCGACTAGGACAAAGTGAATTATACTAAAATTTCGTTTCTACTGTTTCCCGTATTTTCTCGATTGTTCTATTAATTTCTGTATCTTTCCAAGTCTGGAAAGTTCCAGCACTTTCTCAAGTTGTATATAAGGAGATGTAACGTTCATTCGTGGTTCTGAATAAAGATATCGAGTTGAGACTAACGAGTATTCGCTTCATTTGGCTTTCACATTGTCTTCGCTATCTTCATCTACGCGACAATATGAAACTCTTTGTTATAAAAGTTTGGTGCCATATAACAGTAACATTAATAGTAATTGTAATGATAATTTTGAACGAAGGCTTCTCTGAAGCAAGCATCAAATTTCGATAATGGGGAATCTGGCGCTGTCGTCTCATTTTTGGCGTACATAATTTTATTTTAGTAACCCTGCTGATTTATAATAACCCTATGTGAATTCTCAAAATCTTCCTTTCTTCAGTGCTATTGCTTCATACTAGGGGTAAACCTAACCTGGAAGCGAGCTGATGCAGTGATTAGGATCTGCTTAGCCTTTACAATGCTACCATTAGGTTTGCCTCAACTACTCTGTAGTATTTTTATCGTTATCATCTATGCCGATAACAGATGATCGGGGCTAAGTAAGAAAATATAGGATTGCATCATGAGCAACTTAGATGCTGTGGAATGTAAATTAGTTAGAAAAAACACAATACTTAAATGGCTATAATTAAATTACCTACGCATGATTTCCAGAGAGGAACAAAGATAAGTTTTTAGTGCCAATCGCTTAAAGTTTAACGTGTGTCAATAGTTTTTTTTTTTAGTATGGAGCATTTTTAAGAAAAAAATGTGAAGTTTCGTGATGGTAACTTCTTACTATTTCTGAAATACCTACATTTACACTAAAAAGAATAAAATAAAAAAATTTTGAAAAAAAAAAAATAGAACCGACTTCAAAATTGCTCTGAAAAGTGAAAAATAATTTTTATTCTTTAAACACCATCGATAATGCTTTTAAACATAATTTTTGAAGTTGGCGCAAAAACGATAGATAAAATCATTCACAGCCATAACTCAAATACAACTATAAATTTAACCAGGCCCAGTTTCTTCACTATCACATACATTATGCATTGATGACAGCATATTTGAATAACGATATAAATGTTTCGTTAGTAACTTTGGATGCTTTTCTGAAAAAAAAATATGAACGAAGCATGGTTACACTGGATTTTACGTTTTGTTTTTGCGCCAACTTCAAAAATTATGTTTAAAAGCATTATCGATGGTGTTTAAAGAATAAAATTATTTTTCACTTTTCAGAGCAATTTTTGAAGTCGGTTCTATTTTTTTTTTCAAAATTTTTTTATATTCCTCTTAAAACACTTTGAAAGTAAGAAAATTACCAATAATTAAAGAACATTTTATAGGCTAAATTAAAATCATAGGGCTTACTGTTTATTAAAAACAAGCTATTTAGTCATCTTCTTCATCACTGTTAGATTTTAATTACAAAAATAAAGTATTTCTTTTCACGTACTTGTCATGGAACCGCGTTTTGACATCTAAGACATTGAACGCTGTATTGTCCTTTTTTTGGATTGGTTGTGTACTTTCAAAGAATAAATGCAAGCACAATTTTCGAGTTCGCCATCAGAATCTTTTTTACAGAATGTACTTTTTCCCTGCTCACGTTAAACTTTTTTTTTTGCTATCTTCAACTTCAACTTCAATGAAAACTTGTAAATTTTTATGTACTTTCTTTCTTTTTTTTTTTTTTTTTTTTGTTTTGTTCTGCCCATAATGTTTCTTTGTGGCTTCTAACTGCTCTTGTCTGAGGGCTTCTTTAATCGGAGTATCAGTTAGGATTGCGAGCATCCTCTTTTTTTCCCTCTCCTTGTTCCTAAGCTTTTTTAAATGGTCTCAGTTGGGGTAGTCTATATGTGACGAAATGGAAGGCCTACTAAGAGAAATACTTGGATTATCGATAAGCCTTTTCATTTTTTTAACATCTAACATGGTTCTGTTAATGTTTTGAACGTAATATCTTACCATCTTTAAAATAAAGAAAATGTACTACAAGCTGAATGGTGCATAAAGTTAAAGATGTGAACAAGCATGAAGACAACACTGGATAATTATAAGCTATAAGATACGAATCTGTTACTCAGTTAAAAATGAATAGTGGTTTTTAAAACTAAATATCCTGAAAATACTAAAGCTTTGAGACCGTACGGAGTGAAAAAAGCCTCAGGGGCATGTTTAGAAGTGGGACACAGTAAGAACGTGCATAAATGTGCCCTGATGTCAATGCGTAAACTTGCCCCGTCGCCAAGTTTGGATTTATTTTTAACTTGTAACACAATTTACTGTTAAACTGTTCATACAACTACAAATCTCAAAAAAGGATAAAATTCTGCTAATTTTTATATATTCGTTTTTTCTTAACTAGATATTTTACTGGATGTCTTTACATCCAAAAGCTCACTACTTTTGCATTGAAAAAAGAGGTTTAACGCTTATACGTTACACCTGTTTAATCAGTTAAGTTACTCCATTGCTATGGAGGATACTAGCCGCCGGAAAAAGGTTACACAAAGTGCAAAATGCTGCCACCGTATTTACGGAGAGAGGTTACACATTTTCTTTACAATGCTAACCACAGTTTCTCATAAACCTAGTGACATCTTAAATATTAGTGATGTTATATAGCTTCAGCAAATTGCTTGTAACATCATCTGGAATGTACCACCTGTTAGGCTTAAAAAATGACGATTAATGCTGTTGGATCAGTTTCAAAAATATCTCCATTCAGATTCTCAAAGTGGAATAGGAATCTGAGCTCTATAACAAATAATGTTTTCTCGGACATCTCATGAATAGTACCACCTCAAAAATTCATATTTAGCCAAAAACGCCAACGCCAAGCTATAGTATCTGACATTGGCTTTCATTGCTCAATGCTCATATACTATTATGTTAAACGTGTATATCATGAGACGTTTGGTGTTCGAAACAAAAGACCTACAAACACGTTATTGAGTCTCCTTTACGAAAGTTAAGAAAAGTGAGATATTCAAACTAGTCCAAGCAGTGACTAAACAGTTCATATCTTTTATTTTCTTTTTTTTTTTTTCATTAAGGTTTCAATAGATTTGAATTTTTGAATTGACACTACGAGTTCCGATAAGTCGGATTTCGGTAACCAGACCGGATCCAGAAAACTCAGTCACACCCTGGCAGGATGTTTGATAAACCTATCGGTGTACTACTCGGAGGGTACGGATAGGGCTTGCAGCTCTTCTCGATAATTCCAAAAATTTATGAAGGTAATTTATTCTCTTTTCTACACCGTTGCGTAACCACATCATGAGAATTTTTTTTACAAAAGAAAACAAAGTATAAAATGACAAAATTAGAAGAAAGTAAAAAGAGAAAAAGGATTCAACTAAAAATTACGCATTACTAGCTTCCGTCGAAACCAAGATTTGGTTTTACATGAAAAACAATTATTTTTCAAAATATATTAAAGGGCTTACTTTTAGTTTATGTATTTTTTTTTTTTTTTTTAATTCACAATATTTCGATTTCTTCATATTCTGAAAGGACGTTGTTCTCTAAAAACATGTCAATCAATACATTTATTAAAAATTGGAAAATATGCATCCTTGGCTTTAAGCCATGGCTACGCCTCAGTTTCAAGCCATATTATCTGTTCAAACATATTAATTTAGGTAAATGAAAGGACTTGTGATCCAAGCACTCCCCACCACTGAGGACTTACGATCTAACCACCCCCATCGTCAAGGAAAATCTTTGCTGTCCTACTCAGTCTAGAGTTGATGACAACGAACTCCTAACATTTATTTACAGAAGGAACGTCATATCCCTCCTCCCCCTCCCTTAAAAGCTCGGACAAGTTGTTGCTCTTGTCTTTTTTTCCTTAAAAGAAATCCCCTTTTTTTTAAACTAATCACTATCTGTATCTGTTAATGGTCACACAGTAAGACTTCTGCTTCTCATTTTAAGTATTTTCTGTGGAATGAAAATGATTAAAAGCGATCCCCCCCCGCGCCCCCTGTCTCCCATCCCTTCCCTCCACCTCTCTCTTGTTTTTCAAATTTCTGTGGGGAGGGAAAGGCGGAAACTCGGTTTATACACTGCTCGACATTGAAAATGCAACACCAAAGAAGGAGTGTTCAGAAAATGATGAAATTTGAAAAAAAGACAGAGACAGCGAGGAATATTAAATGCTCTAAATTTCAAAATGATAGGCAGAATACAGAGCGAGAACGGCGTCGGCTCAGTAGGATGTAGGACCACCGCGGACAGCGATACACGAACAAACACGATTAGGCATAGAGTCAATAAGGGTGCGGATGGTGTCCAGAGGGATGGCTCTCCATTCCCTTCCAACCATTTGCCACAGTTCGTTTTCTGAATGAGGCAGGGGCAGAGTCTGCAAACGGCGTCCAATCACATCCCACACATGATCGATTGGTGACAGGTTAGGAGAGTATGGTGGTCAGGGAAGCATCTGTGTGCCTTGGAGAGCATTTTGGCAGATGGGAGCACTGTGTGGTCGGGCGTTATCCTGCTGAAAAAATGCATTAGGTAGCCCTTGAAGGTAAGGGATTGCTACCGGCCGCAGCACATTATCCAAGTATCGTTGGGCCGTCATAGTGCCCTGAATACGAACTAGAGGCGATATGGAATTGTACGCAATTGCGCCCCAAACCATTATGCCACGTTGTCGTGCGATGGAAAGTTTCCACAGTTACTGCTGGATTAGATCTGTCTCCACGTCGACGCCACACACGTATGCGGCGATTATCACTGGATAAACAGAAGCGGGATTCATCTGAGAACACGACATTTCGCCATTCTGTCATCCACGTCGCTCTAGTCTGGCACCATACTAAACGTTGCTGTCTATGTTGTGAGGTCAATGGCAGTCTTCTAAGCGGAAGCCGTGATTGCAGACCACGTGCGACCAAACGACGGGAAATGGTTCTGGTTGACACGGGAACATGCAGGGTATCTTTCATCTGCTGCAGAATCGAGGAACATGTGACTTGTGGGTCTGCTACAGCTTGTCGGTGGATGCGTCGATCCACGCGTTCTGACGTCACTCTGGCTGCTCCTACACCCCTCAATCTTGCCACATTTCGTTGTTCCAACCATCTTCGGCACAGCCGATGCACCTTGCTCGCATCCATGTGGGTATCAGCTGCGATTTGACGTACGGACCAACTTCCCCTTCTCAGTCCGATCACCATACCCCTTGTAAAATCGTCTATCTGCTGGAAGTGCCTTCGTTGAATGCAGCCTGGCATTCTCTCGTGTTACACGTATCCTCCAAGACAAAAACGAAATTTCTTCGATAATTCTCCAGTCAGAAATAACAACACGAATATTGCCCATTCTGCAAGTTCCTTCCCTTATATCTTACTTCACGTGCGTCGGAGAGCTGCGCATTTCACATCATTTACATAACTCAGTGATGTACGTCTACTCTAAAATTTGCACAAATTTCTGAAAACTCCTTCTTGGTGTTGCATTTTCAATGTCGAGCAGTGTAATTAAGTTTCTCCGATCTTTGTTTTAGTGTAACAAAAACTTACTTTTTTTATATTCGCCAAATTCAGCGCATTCATTTGCAGTAAGAAAATTCGTAAGCAGATATCTCTGATTTGTCATCTTGCGCATTGCAAATACTGTACAATTCTCATTTGCGTTATATGGCATTACGTTACTTATAGATGGCTACCGCAATTTACACAGACCAAATCCAGACACCCTCATCATAATTAGAGAGGGGAAGTGGGAAAAGTGAGTTACTGGCATAATATTCCGCCGATCGGATTGGCTATCTGAATCTACCTCAATTATATTACCCTGATATTCTGAAATTGTGATATGCAATACCGATGAGCGGTCGGTATCGTTGGTTATACTGCTTTTATTAAACGAGTACAGGTTAGACCTAAATTTCTAGAAAAACTAAGTAGTATGAATCTTATTGACTAAAACATTTAGGAAAGATTTTTTTTTAAGTAAAGAAGCAATTATTTACTCCTATATAAAATCCTGCTTTTGGTAGTGCAGAGAATGTAGGGGAATGTGGGGCAAAGTGAAATGGTTAAGATGACTGTGTTTTTTCAAAAAGAACAAATCGGGAATTCGTCTTGAAAATTACAGTACATAAAGAAAAAACACTGTATTTCAAAATAAAACTTGTGTTGAAACATTATTTTATATTTTTGGCAGTAAATTTGAGCCTTAAAAGAAAAGTAGAAAATTTTCCCTTTTTTTCTTTTAATGGGGCAAAGTGAAAAATAAAATATTTTTCTAGTGAAATATTTTCTTTTTGATTATAAAACATATCTTTTATCAAAATAATCAGTAATTAAAAGGTTGAATGGAAAAATGAAAAGATAATGAAACAATAAAAGAATAATTAAATGAATAAATCAATTAATATATGAAGTAAAATAAAAGAGCGAGTAAAAAAATGAATAAATGAGAAAATAAGTGAATGAATGAACAAATATATAAGTGAATTACTAAATGAGGGATTGTAAATGAATTAAGAAATGAAAACGTAAGTGATTTACATTAAATGATTGAATGAGTAAATGAAACAGACTATTTCACTTTGTCCCATCCACTTCGCCCCGTATTAAATTTGATACTGACTAAATTAGTACTGCATTGAATATTAGGAGGTTTCGATTAATTGTTAAAATTTTTATAACAAAAACTTTATCATTTTATAGTAACAAAAATAACTTTTGACTTACAACAAAATATTACGATAAGAGTATCATTTTTTAAAAATTTCCTGTATTAACAAATGTTTTAATCTTCGGCGGTATTTTTTTCCTGACTGGAATAGACTACATATGGTACTACATAGCTAAAAAATAACAGCTAGGTGGAGCTAAAAGCAGAGAAAATATTTCACCATTTCACTTTGCCCCATGTTCCCCTACTATAAACATTCGTGGGACATAATTACAATAAAAAATTCACAAAAATTCCAAAGGTGACTAAGTTATTCCTTAGGTTGGTATTTTTGGGTATTTTTATAGTTGTTCACCTCATAACCCCAGTGTACGTAAGGTACAATTTCCCAGCTCAGAAAAAAAGTAATATATTTGGAATACCATCTTCAAGTTCGGACATTATTTAAATTAGGACATCAGGGAGGTTCGAGTTCTAACTGTTCAGACGAAATCTGACCTCTGGTAACCCTACTCATAGGTAGTTTTGTACTTGGACAGTGTCCTTAGCTTATTAAGATTACATTCTTTCTGAGGACATTTAATTTTGCAAAGACACTTTTAGAGAAAAAAAAGGATTAAAAGCTTAAATACTCAGTAAAAAAAGAATTACTATATCATGCTTAATTTTTTTAAAACACAGTTGACATTACAAATAAACATTAGTTTTTTGAGCAATCACGACTGCTTATTGCTTTCATTTGACTGTTTTGATGTTGTAGCACTCCGAATATAAAATAACGGTGTAAAAATAAAACATTTTATTCAAACATTCTAAATTGCTAAACACTGACAAAAGGTTAAAATTGAAACTTGTAAAATCTAAAAGCGAGTCACAGCTTCACAATTTCATCGCAGCTGATAAATATCACATCTCGGCCAGGTCTCTTGGAAATCGTTTTTCACCCGTGTTTAAACTTGGGTTTGCCTTATTTTCCCCGTCGCCAACTGGCGGCCGAATGGTAGCAGTTCGCTGGACTTGGCTTCTTCTCGCTGCGTCCGGCGGTTGGTCGCTGCACACTCCCCCCACAGTTCCATCGAATATACCGTATCTAGACGGTTGTCGAACTGTCCTTCCAAAGCGTGTAGTCACAACATTAGACGCAGATTGTTCGCCCCTATTCTTAACCACAGGTAAACAGTCTGTAGACAAAAAAGCTGGTTTCAGCCTGTCGATAGATATCGTCTGTTTCCTTCCTTTAATTTCCAGATCAAAAGTTTTCTCTTTTTTCGATATCACTCTATACGGTCCATCGTATGGTGCCTGCAAGGTTTTTTTTACTCCGTCGTGGCGAACAAAGGCGTGAGAACAGTCTTTTAGGTGTGGATGTACAAACACGGACTTATGTCCGTGGCAACTCGTTGGGATAGGTCGCATGTTGTCAAAATGTGTCTTGAGTTCCTCTACCAGCTCCTTTGGGGTACCTTCAATACCCGTCTTTACGAAGAACTCTCCTGGCAGTCGGAGTGTCCTCCCATATACAAGCTCTGCTGTTGTTGCGCCCAAATCTTCCTTAAATGCAGCCCGGAATCCAAGAAGAACTGTGGGCAGTGCATTTGCCCACTCTTGAGTGTTATATGCCTTTAAAGAGGCCTTTGACGGTCTGTGAAATTCTTCCACTAAGCCATTTGCTTGTGGGTGGTATGGAGAGGATCGAATTCTCCTAACACCCAGAAAGCAAGAGAGAGCGTGAAACAGTGCACTTTCAAACTGTCTACCCTGGTCGGTAGTTATACGAGCAGGGCATCCGAAACGAGCAATCCAGTTAACAAAAAAACACCTTGCTACCGTCTGTGCCGATATGTCAGGTATCGGCACAGCCTCTGGCCAACGTGTGCACCTATCTATCATAGTTAAACAATAATAGTTTCCCTGCGATGGGGGTAGAGGACCTACGAGGTCGAGATGCACATGTTCAAATCTCTGTGACTGGTCCAAAAATTTCCCTATTGGTGCTTTTGTATGTCGGGTTATCTTTGATCTCTGGCAAGGAATGCAACATCTAGCCCATTTAACGCAATCTTTTCGAATAGAAGGCCATACAAATCTTGATCTTATTAATTTTGATGTACTGCGGATACCCAAATGTGATAAATTGTGCAGGGTGGAAAAAACTATCTCGCGGAACTGCTGGGGTACAAACGGCCGAGGCGTACCGGTTGCTATATCGCAAAAAATAGGTATTTCACATTCTGGTATGGTAATTCTCTTTAATTTTAATACTCCCGATTTTTCTATCAACAGTTTTAGCTCTGCATCGCTTTGTTGTGCTTGAGCAAGTTCTGTGTAATTAATGGGGTTCGGCATGACTATAGCGTCTATCCGAGAAAGTGCATCTGCAACAATATTATCAGGTCCCCTTATATGTCGTATATCTGTGGTGAACTGGGATATAAAATCTAACTGCCTCGCCTGTCTTGGGCTACATTTATCCGAACTTTGCTGGAAAGCAAACGTTAACGGCTTATGATCAGTAAACAAGGAAACCTTTCTCGCCTCGACCATATGCCGAAAATGTTTTATGTTAGCATAAGCTGCCAACAGTTCCCTATCATAAGCACTATATTTTCTTTCTGCCGGTGACAGCTTCCTAGAGAAAAAAGCAAGCGGTTGTAAGTGCTTGTTTACTATTTGCGATAATGATCCCCCAATTGCGAAATCCGATGCGTCGACTTGTAATATCAACTCTGCATCCGGCTTTGGGTGTGCCAAAAGAACCGCATCTGCAATCAATTTTTTGCAATGTTGAAACTCTTCATTTGCTTTATCTGACCAATCGAGCTTAGTCTTATCGTTTTTCTTGGCCCCTCTTAAATACGCCGTTAAATACACCTGATGCCGGGCTATTTGTGGCAAGAATCTACGAAAAAAATTCAAGAATCCCAAAAATCTTTGCAGTTCCTTAACATTTCTTGGCTGTGGGTACTTTAAAATTGGCTCGACCTTATCCGGCAGGGGCCTTGTGCCACTACTCGTAATTAAGTGTCCTAAGAAAGAAATCTCTGCGACCCCGAATATACATTTTGACACATTTATAGTTAGCCCATAATCGTTTAGTCTTTCCAAAACCGCTCTTACATGAGTTTTGTGTTTTTCCTCACTATTACTAAATAT
This sequence comes from Uloborus diversus, assembly GCF_026930045.1. Classification (NCBI taxonomy): domain Eukaryota; kingdom Metazoa; phylum Arthropoda; class Arachnida; order Araneae; family Uloboridae; genus Uloborus; species Uloborus diversus. Next base: position 196,181,504 of record NC_072733.1, on the reverse strand, counting down.
CAAAATATCATCCAAATAAACATAACAAAAATCAAGGTCACCGAGAATACTGTTCATAAATCTCTGGAATGTTTGAGCAGCTCCACACAAACCAAAATTTAAAAAAGGAAACTCGAAAAGTCCGAACGGAGTGCAAATAGCAGTTTTTTGTATGTGCTCTGGGTGCACAGGTATATGAAAATAAGCTCGCACTATATCAAGCTTCGAAAAAATAGTACTACCGTAAAGTGCGTTAGAAAAGTCTTGTATGTGCGGTATGGGATATCGATCTGGTATAGTTTGAGCATTTAACCTCCTATAGTCTCCAACTGGTCGAATACCCCCTAAAGCCTTTGAAACAACATGGAGGGGTGATGACCAAGGAGATTTTGATGGCCGGCAGATGCCTTGATTAACCATAAGCTGAAACTCCTTTTTCACTGCCTCATGTAATTCTGGATTAAGTCTCCTAGGTTTGCTATGTATTGGCGGACCGGTAGTTTCAATATAATGAACCGTATCATGTTTAACCAACTTTGCCCCGGGGGCCAATTTCGTGAGTTCTGGAAATTCTGCTAGGATACGGTGATACATTGAATCGTTTGAAATAAGTTTTACTGAAAAATAGTTAGCTGATTTGTAAATTATACCTGCTTGCGTATAGTGACTGGTATTATCAATGAGTTTGCGTCGTTTGAGGTCTATTAAAAGATCAAAATGTCTCAAAAAATCGGCCCCTATAATAGGAACAGGAACGTTAGCAATTAAAAATTTCCAAGTGAAAACTCTCTTCAGCCCCAAATCTAGGTTAATTGTTTTAGATCCGTAAGTGTAAATTTTTGAATTATTAGCAGCTACTAGTTGGAGGGGATCAGGTTTGCGGATTTTCCAATTACTTGGAGGGGGCAAGCAGGATACATCGCTACCAGAATCAATAAGAAACCTATAATTGTACTTTCTATCATAGACATGCAAACGAGGCGACTGAGCGGCTGACGTCGAAATACTTCGATCGGCAGCCGCTACTGCAAGGCAGCCCTGCCTGCATAAGAACAGGGGGGTTGGCATTTTCGTGCCCTATTTCCAAATCGCGCGTGGTAAAAACAATAATTCTCATCGCTGTTATAATTCTCCCGTGACCGAACACGCCGCCTGTAAGGAACTCCTTCAGTAGAAGGGTCTCGTTTCCCCCCATTAGTCAGTCCTTCCATCTGTTTTCTCAAAGCCGTGACCTCATTTCGTAGCTTACAAAAATCCTCCTCCGCGGTGACACTCTGTACCACACAAGTGGCTGCAGTCGATTGCCCGACACCAAAAATACCACTGTCCGATGAGGCAGCACGCACCTCTGCAATCCTATCTGCCCTTTCAGCCAACTTGTCCAACGTCTCTGAGCTAATTGCTAAAATAGCATGCATTTCCGACGGTAGATTTTGAAGCCACAAGTTTTTTATAAAATTATCGGTAACATTTGCACCCCCCAATTCTCGCATCTTTCGCAGCAAATAAGATGGTTTGTTATCTCCTAATTGCAGGCCTGAGACCAATTGACGAATCTGTTCCCCCTCGGACTCGGAATATACCGCTATTAACCGAGATTTCAATGCACCGTATTTATCTGCTGCCGGCGGTGCGAACAAAATATCTGATACGACTGATAAAGTTTCTGGATCAATAGCTGCAACAATGTAGTTATATTTAGTTGTGTCATTCGTGATTTTCGCGAGTTCAAAATTACTTTCGACCTGAATAAACCACAACTTAATTCCAGTTTTCCATATTGGTGGAATCTTCACTGCTAAATGTGATATTTGCGTCGTCACGCCGACACTATTGTTGTCTTCAACACTCATGTTAACCAATTTGTGCGACCGAACTCTATCTTAACTAAATACAATTGAAAAAGGTTTTGGGGCCTGAGGAATATCCTACAACAACACAAAACAAACAGCACCAGAACTTAAAACAACATTTGCTAAACTCCTGCATTTCCTCTAATTGTACCAAACAGGTTGACCAATCACAGAGAATCGAACAAAAAAGAATCTCAACCGCATACGTACCTCTTTATGAAAAATTCCAAATTTATATCATATTTCTCAATTAGCTTCTGTCCGGGTCACCAGTTTGTAGCACTCCGAATATAAAATAACGGTGTAAAAATAAAACATTTTATTCAAACATTCTAAATTGCTAAACACTGACAAAAGGTTAAAATTGAAACTTGTAAAATCTAAAAGCGAGTCACAGCTTCACAATTTCATCGCAGCTGATAAATATCACATCTCGGCCAGGTCTCTTGGAAATCGTTTTTCACCCGTGTTTAAACTTGGGTTTGCCTTATTTTCCCCGTCGCCAACTGGCGGCCGAATGGTAGCAGTTCGCTGGACTTGGCTTCTTCTCGCTGCGTCCGGCGGTTGGTCGCTGCAATGTGCTATGATTTTATTTTCCCACCAGCACCCTCTGCAGCACCACCGTCGACCGGGTGTCGCACCTCACGATGCTGCTCCTCTAGCAAAAACAGTCTCCAGGTTGCGTCAATATCCTACACTTACACTTATACATACACGCACGTACGCACACACATACATACACGTACACACACAAACACACACACACATACATACACCTACACATACACACACGCCTACACGCAACTACCCACACACTCATGCCTGCATACAAACACATATGCCTACACACACATACACATTCCCCCCCCCACACACACAAACACTCATACACACAACTACCCACGCACTCATACCTGCACGCAGACATGCCTACACACATACACATACCCCCTACACACATACACCACACACACACATCAACACACACGCCTACACACACACACACACTCGTGATTGCGAAAAACATAATTTGAGTTCAAGACGTCAAAATTCAAATTAATTTTTTTTTCCGGCAAGGCTCTTAAAATATTGGCGTGTTGTTTGATTAGGAGAATTTGAAAGTAAAGATTCGACGTCGTGTGAACGTTTGTAAAAGGTTTGTAACATTACCTTTTCTTTGCTGTTAAATTTTTTCGAATGACATCGAGGCTTTTCTGGCATCTGTTAAAGAGAGCAAATTAATTGTAATTAATTTCTGTTAATGAAAATAAAAAGCATATTTGTGATTAGCTTGGTCCTTTGTCAACACACACTGTAAAAAAAAAATGTGTAACCTTGTGGCAGCATTTTGCACTTTGTGTAACCTTATTCCGGTGGCAAGCTTCCTTCCTACCAATGGAGTTACTTTTCTGATAAAACTGGTGTAACGTATGAGCGTTACACCAGTGTTATCAGTTACGTTACTCTATTGCTATGGAGACAGCTAAGCTCCCACCGCTTTTACAGAGTAAGGTTACACATTTTTTTACAGTGCACTTTGTTCGGCGATGATACAAACTTCATCTGTTTTAAGCTACCACTGAATATTATTAAAATAGTATAAAATATTGTCCGTTTACTTTCTAATGCGTTAAAACCAAATGAGAAGGTAAGGACCCAAAGACTTTTTAACTTCAAAATTGGGACCACCCTGTATTGAGGTGCTCAACCATTCGTTCAAACTATTTGTTGCGGAGCAAATTATCCTGTACCTTAAGTGCGTAGAAGAAAAGTGAAATGAATGAAGGAGAGAGAACCTTAATTTCTTTCATTTTCTTAAATAATAGACTGCAACAATATGTGTAATTTTGGGCTCCCTTAAAATCTAGGGCCCTATGACGTTGGTAGTTGGTATAGTCGGTAATCAGACTGAATAATAGTATATTATACTGGAAATAAAAACTCAATGTTTTGTGTTTTGTTTGACCTAAGGATTTAAATTCAGCCTGCGCTACAAATCGTAGCGAATGGGCGTATCCCACTTTTAAGCATTTTGCAGAAAACAGATTTAAAGATTTCCAGTTTACTGTATCTATTGTGAACCGCCACCAGTATGAAGGACTAACTTTTTTACTATTTATTGTAGAGATACGCCCATTGGTCATATTATAAAATTGACTTTGGACATTTCTGTGGCGTTTATAACTCATTTTTCGATTTTTTGAGATACTAATATATTCGTCTTTTTAGCGACGATGTGTGTTCACTAAAATGTTATATTTCATAATTTTAAGCTCCTACGCAAAATCAAATGCTATACTTGAACGCAGAGCACCAAATTCTTACGAAATCTGTTCCAAATCCCCCCCCCCCGTGCAAAATGAAACTGTTGTTCTGTGTTGTTAATACATTAAGGGATTTCAGAAGTGTTTTGTTTTCCTAAAATTTTATATACGTAGGAGCAACTTTAAATCGTCAATTGTTACGTCAAATTGGAAATAAGGACTGTGAGACATAAAATAGAAAAAAAAGTGGAGGGGACATAGCATTTGTACTATATTGGTACAGAGGTAGTGAAAAACAATTCAAAACAAACATTCAAGGTGTCAGAGAGGGAAAAGTAATAATGCAATGCTTGACAGTTTCTTTAAAAGTACAGAAAATTAAAATTTAAAAAAAAAAGATTGATGCACTTCGAAGAATCAAGAAATGACAAATATTTTAGAATGAATTGTTTTCCCATGTTATCTGTCAAAAGAATTCCTCAAAAAATGATTTTCATGAAAATCTAATTAACATTTTTGAATTAGTTGTAGGATGATTTCACAAGAAAATTGCTGTTAGATTGAAAACTCATTGGCCTTTCAAACTTTTCGGATTGTTTACTTGTTTGTTTGTCGTTTTTCTCATCCTAGTCATTTTTAATTAAAGTATTAATTATTCTGACAACACTAAAATTTGAAAAGTTCATTTTAAAGTTTATTCAAATGTAAAATGTTTTCTCATAAGCTCTGTTCAAGTTTTCATTTTCTCTGCGTTTGAAAACAACTCTTTATATCCAAGTGTTTTTCAGTAATATTTATTTATGTTACATTTGAGAGTAAGTATACAGGGGTGTCCCTCGTATAACACGGTTAATTCGTTCCGTTTAGTATCGAAACCGTTTTATGCGAGACTTTTTCAAAAATAACATTTTTATTTATTTTTAATACTAGTTATGTATGTGCATAAGAAAAATCAGGTTAAGATGCATCGTGTTATGTCGAAACCGTGTTCCTAGTGTTATATCGAAATCATGTTACTCGAGACTTAGAAATAATGTAAATCAAGGAAGGTGTACCGTGTTATATCGAAACCAAGTTTCATTAAAACAAAGTAAACACTTATTAGAGTTATCAACCATTAACAGAATGTTTTAAGCAAAAATGAAATTCCATCTTTTTTAACTATAACATTCGAGTTATATCAAAACCATGAAGTATTAACTTCAATTTTCGTGCCGTGTAATACCGAAACCGTGTTATAATAATCGAAAATTTGGTATCGTGTAATATCGAAACAGAGTTGTAGAAGTACCGTGTTATACGAGGGATGCCTGTACTAGTAACGTTTAGTTTAGGATCACTGTTTCATAGCTAGAAATACAGTTATGGACAAAAATTTGAGAAATTATTCAGAATTGATTGATTTTTTTTTTTTTTTTTTGAATATTTTTCTTAAATTCGCAATTTTTTTTCGGTGGGTCACCCCGCAGACGGGTACACCCGGGACGGATTGGGGGTTTGCTTAGTAAAATGTTACCAACGAAGTTTTCTGCGATACACTTACCTTGTTTCTTCTGACATACATTGTTCCCTACGAAGAGAACTGTAACAACGGGGGTGAAATCGAGTTTTTATTAAGTGGTTTTCATACATCCAGATAGATGACGCCTATCTGGATTGTGCATCATTGCTGCAGTTCACACAATTAACTGCACTAATTCGTCACAATTTAACAGTTTCTATTCTTACCTAAATTATTCAATATTTTATTTTATTAGACAGCACTGAAAAAAAAAACGTATTGTCAAAGTATAACCTGTGAATCGTTCTTCTTCCTTCGTTTTTCAAATTTATTTGTTTTTTTCTAAAGAATTACAGCCTTTTTATAATTTTACCTTTACATCCTTTTACATTTTTTCTATAATTTTATTACTGTTCGCGAATCCAAGTTTCCTGTGATTATTTTCTTTAAATGCGGGATAGTTTTTAGATTCAGGACAGTACTGAAAAATCCAATGTGCATGATCAAAACATCTATATCTGCCTCCTTAAACTTCAAAATAAGAGAATCATTGTAAAAATCTATCAACTCGATAATTGCAAGAAAATTCGACCATTTTATATACACCAATAAAAGCATCCATTACAAAAAAGAAAGTTATCTAGCCCCAGGATGTTTCTTAAATGGCATTAGCAGTCTTACAATCTTCTAGAGGAATAAATCAAAAAATAAAACGCGATATTTAGGAATTCTCGCTGAGTGATCGTTTCGTTGAGCCCTTGGGATATAAGTGAATCATTTCTTGCTTTTGTCCTCTTTAGCGAAGAGAAATGCGTCTAGATAGTTTAGCTTGCTTAGATGAATACTTGGTCACGTGCAAAGATCCTCGACATATGGAGGAAAATAAGTAAAAAAGCGTATTACACTGTTATCGTTGCTACAAGATCATGGTATAGGATTCGGTTTTTATAAGAGTGGAAGATTTAAATCTGAATAGCTTTGCTTAGAAAGTACATAAAATAAATATATGGCTATTATATGTATAATTTTATGAGTTTTATTTATAGTTTCATGTATTGTAGCTGAACTGTACTGTTTAGAATAATAGCATGAAAAATAGGGTGGTTCAAAAAAACTTTTTTAAGCTAGAGTCCTGAACACTCACTTTTTTTTTAGACTTAATAATAGTATTATGCTGTAAAAGTTTTAGCTTCTTACTGGAATTTTAAAAGGGTGCTCAATGACCCCTTAATTTAACATTTCATTTCCCCAGCTATTTTTTTGTAAATAATTATTTTATTGCAATGTATATGCATATATTACTAATGTATATTATAATATGTAGCATGGTTTTTTTTTCTTTTTTTTTTTTTTTTGAGTTCAATGTATTTTTTAACCTCCCTCCCCATGCTTATGAAGTTTAGGATAGGGCGTTGAGTACCCTCTTTCAGTTGAAATAAGAAGCTAAAATTCTTCCAGTATATTACTATCCACAATTCTAAAAATATTGAGGGATGTCCTGTTATCTAGGATAAACTTTTTTTTACATGTATTTTGAACCACCCTAATGAAAAACTGCGCAGATGTCTATTCAAAAGGAAACGGCATGAAAGTAGTTGATCAGTTTTATGTAAAATTCATAAAGTTAATTCTTTTTCTGACCTTTATTTTAGCCACTATTGGTTCTGCGTAGATATATTCTGACAACTGTAAAAATGTTGTAAATGAGATAAGAGAAAAAAGGAATTATTTTAGTGTTTTAAAATAAAATTTCATAATATAAGAATCAAACAATATCCTGTAGTTCCTAGAGTTATGTTTCAAAAAATTATCCTAATTATAGGTGCTAAAAAGTAAAATCTTTGACCAAGTTGTGACAAAAAATCACTGAAGAATTCAATACAAAAAGAGAAAAATTCCGGAAAATTTGGGATGGGATGTTAATTGAATAAAGAAATTTCACCGAAGTATAATGGAACATTGTACGTGAGATGAAATATGTAAACAATTTTACCAAAAAAAAAAAGAAAACAAATGATAATTAACCTTAAAATAGCAACACTACTTCGAGTTCGTCTTATTCATGTTTAACTTACCCTTTAGTGAAAGTTGTCAGAAAGAGAAACCTTAAAGTTGAGGTGGAATCCATGTCATCCATTGTGGAATTTTTTGAATGTAACACATGTTAAAACTGATGAAAAAGTTGCATCGGAGTGCATTTTAGTTTTGTCCAAAAAAATACCTGCGCCGAGATACATCTTCTCACTTCCTATTTTCAACAAAATCTTAAAAATTCTTTTTCTCAGAAACGGTACAACATATTTTGCTGCAGTTTGTTTTCTTTAAAAGGTTTTTTTTTATTTCAATAGATATGCAACATTTTGAAATATGTGGTTAAGTTTTCCTTCCACAGTCTTTTAAAATAAAAAATTTTAATAAATTTTTTGATTTTTCTCAAAAATGCCAATTTTAAAAATGTTTATTTTTTTACTGTTGATTAGTACCATTGAGCACTAAATACTCTATAAAGAGAGAGAACTTCCATTGTTTTGATTAACAGGCTTTAGAAGCTTTTGAAAAAAAATGAGGGTTTTTCAGGAACTTTATAAATAAAAGTTGACTTGAAAGTACAAAATTTCATTTGGTAGCAAGTGAGCAAAACACACTTTTAATTCAGTTTTTCCCCCATTTTAAGTTTAAGTTGCTGCTTCATCCAAGATTTTTACTTTAATGAAAACAAGAACGCAGTAACCCATTTGCTGGGTCGTAACCTTTTCCGTACGCAACCATTCAGCGAAGTGCCGAAAGATTCGTTTAGCACAATGCGATTTTGTTTTCACTAAAATCAATATCTTGGATAAAGTGGTGACTCAAAATGAAAATTTCGCTATATAACTAATTTAAAAGTTTTTTCTGACCACTTTCTACGAAATAAGTTTTTTTATTTTCAAGTCTACCTTTACATATGCAGCTCCAGAAAAACCCTCATTTTTTTTTTTTTTTAATCAAATGCCTCTAAAACTTGTTAAACAAAAAAGTGGATTCTCTCATTTTCAGGGAATGTAATGCTCAGTGGCACTGATCAATAGTAAAAAATAAATAAAAACTTTGAAATTGGCATTTTTGTGAACAATCAAAAAAATGATTTAAACTTTTTTTTTTCGAAAGATAGTGTGAAGATAACTTAAACATATATTTCAAAATGTTGCACGTCTTTTAAACAGAAAAAAAATAATCTTTTAAATGAAACAAACCGCGACAAAATCTGTAGCAACTATGTATGTTGTACCGTTCGAAAATTGCAAGCGAGAAATGATGCCATGGCCGCCGTCTTTGGTAGCCTATATCTCGGCCCAAAAATTTTTTTGAACAAAACCAAAATATACTCTAATCTTACTTTTTCATCAGTTTTAACATATGTTACATTCAAAAAATTCCAAGACTATCAAGGTAACGCTCAGGTTGAATTGGCATGGATTCCACCTAAATATGATTGTAAAATGTTGTCATAATAGGCTTCGTAAAAGTTTATCAAAATGAGTGGAAAGTTTAACTAAATATAACGATGAAGATCGGGGAACCATATACGAATTTAGGTTCAAGAATAATTGAAAACTTGTTTTTTTTTTAATTTAAAAAAGCAATAATAAACTTAGAATTCCTTTATTATACTTAGAACTTTAAACTTGGAACAGATCTATATAAAACAAAAATCAGCACAGGATCAGGGTAATAAAAATACAATGCAGAGCACTTTGCGCAATGTATTATATGAAGACGCTTTTTGAACGACGTGAGGAAGTATAATATTTTCAAGAGAGAGTTTCAGATGAATTCACTATTTTGGTGGATTATATTCATTAGAGTTACAGTTAAAGATGAAATTTTACAGTGCTGTCCCAAAAGAGCAACTTGTTAAAATTACCTGAAAGTATACCAGCACAATGCACATTGATGATACGATTTGATGTTTCAGTTCAAAAAATTTCCGATAAATGTCGCTGTGCCTATAATTATAAATAAAGCACGCATCAGATTCAAAAGTTTGTTACGTGAATGCAGGTTAGTGTTAACCGAAACACAAAAAATATAGTTTGGACTATATATTATAACGGATTCGGTGCGACTTCCACTTTCTTGAAATGAAGACACAGTTCTTGATAAAAACACAGGAGCTTTATTTACACTATGTACAGGAGAAATCGTTAACAACTGCTAAATTAATCATCAGCAATTAAGCAAATATCAGTCAACACCGTAAACTTAACGGTTACACACGTATTTACTTCCAAATACGAAAACAACACAGCGAAATGCCTCGCTATAAACAGAGCAAATACGCTCTCCGTTCGAAATCTCAATCGAAACTCACTCTTTATCCAGCGTAACGGTTTATATACACACCGAAAGAAATCTCTCAAATATTCCAAACGCTTCTGGAAAATAGTAGACCGTTATCAAATTTTATCAATGAACAAGAAAAGAAATAGGGGGGTCGTATACTTTAGCCATATGTTAAGGGGTTGTATATTCATTACGGGAAACTATTTACAGGTTACGTTACTACAATAATTACTATTTACAGGATTTGTAACAATATGTAATGATTTCATTGTGAAAAGAATCGTGTAAAGAGGGATCATGTTAAAGGCAACGTTAATCAAGCAACAATTATTGCCAACTATTCTAGACACGTGTTACATCCCTTTCTCAATAAAGAAGACGTGGACATACATGCTATTAATTTTAGTTCGCGTCTGTCTGTGTGTGTATCTGTAATAATATCTTCTGCAGACTGTCAGTGTCTACCAGGGCAATAATGGTACGGTTGAAATACAGGACATCGCGAAACAGCCATTCCGCCCTGTCTCATCCCTCTAAACCTTACGGGACCGGATATCCAGGGGTAAAATCATTAAAATCATCAACTGTCACCCGTTTCAGATGTCAAACAAGGATTGGCAAGCGAAGCGAGCAAGTGTGGAACCCCTGTGTTCAAGTTAGAACCACTGACAAAGGCAAATCTGGCAAGCTTCTGTCATTAAAAAGGTCAGGTCCAGGTCCGTTTGCATTAAATTGAAAATTCTTTTTAAGCTCTGAACACGTGTATACAATTGTTTGCATTTTTGTGTTTTGTATATATATATATATATATATATATATATATATATATATATATATATATATATATATATATTGGACTTACAGTCAGAAGCAGATAACGCCGTATTTACCCTCACTCGATGTGTCTCACCTCGTATGGTGGGCAGCAAAGCCGCCTACCAATCCGCAGACCCCGAGATCGAACTGCTGCTCGCACTTTGCGTTTTTTAACCCTCGTTTATTCTACTGTAAAATTTTACGGTAAAATAGGATTTTACGGTAATAGTTACTAGCAACATGGACGCCAGTAACTTTTACCGTAAAATTTCACGGGTTTTTTTTAACAGTGTAGAATTTGGATACATTTCCACGACCGAAGGAGGGGGGGCCAAGAGACCCAAAATTCGATCAGGATCTGATTGAACGTTTATTGAAAAACTTATAAAACTCGGTCGCAAGAGCGATAAAGTGGAGAAGAATGTAGCAGTGGCTTGATAAATAAGTTTCGTGCTATATAAGATAAGTTCTAATAGCGACACTCATCACACACCTGCTCAGTGGCAGAGAGACTTCTGAGATTTACACGATAAGCGAAGCCACCTCTGATGCTCCAGTAATTTCCTACGTTGACTGATTGATGCTAAAACTCGGTTTCTGTGATCTTAAGGTCCTGAGAGCTGGGGATATTTCTGATAGCATAGAACATTATTACTATGTCTCGCACGGAAACCCGTACTTAGCATTTTAATCGTAGTCCCTTAAAATGTTCTTTCGCTATACGGTCATGGTCATTTATAGCGAAGTCGAAGTCATCGAATGAAAACTGCCGTAATTTTATCACAAAAAATTAATAAATTGTACGCAGTAAAATGCGGAAAATAGTGAATATAAAAGACTTTTCTTTTATCAAATAAAGCAATTTTGCCCTTTTTTTTCCTAAAAATTTGAAAGTCTTAGATTTTTCTATGTAAAGCATGACTTCATTGTTTTTTTCTTCAACGAACTAATGTTTTCTGCTTTTATTTGATCCTTTTCATTTTCAGTTGAATTCTTTCACCCGAGTTACAACATGCACACGTGATGAGTATTTCAAGATTAATTCATTTTGTGTGTTCCTGTTCTCCCAGATTTTTATGCCACTCATTCTTTCTCCGAATGTAGTGACACTTCGTAAGAGAAGTTTATACTTCGCTATAAAGGAGCAGTTTGTTGTTACAAGGAGAGTTGAAAATATTACGTTATAGCCGTAAGCGTTATATCATAAGCATTAAGATATCTTCCGTCACATATATTGTTTCTCAAATGTGTTTTTTGTGACAACGCCAAAACGTTCTCAATACTTCATAAATTTCATTAGTAGGCGTCATTTTAAAAGTTTTTTCACCGATTTCGGCAAAAAATAAAGAGACAATTAACAATTTGGTCGTTTTAACGAAAAAACGATTTAATCTGTTTTTATTACGCAATGCTTTAATGCATAGCATTGCGAACTCGAGACTCATTGGCTCGGTTGGTTGGAGCGTCGTGCTAATAATATAAAAGTTGTAGGGTTGTTTGGGGCAAGTGGGTCACTGGGTTATGTGGGTCACCCCCCTAAAACTGAAATATGGATAAAGTTTCCAAACTTTTTTTGCACAGATCATGATAAATTTAATTACTGTGATTGGGTTTGCACATATTTGGGATTGGATTCGTGGAGTTATTTTTTTTCCAGGTCATAGCACTTGGTCAAAAAAAAAAAAAATCCGAAAAAAATTTTTGGGGGTAAGTGGATCCCCCTATAATAATAGGCATTTCAAAATCAAAAGCAACTTTGATTAGGTTTTTGAATTACTGAAATTCAAAACAACTATGATGACTTAGTAAGAATTGATAGTTCAGCAACAAAAACGGCTAAAGCTGGCGATTATGTATTTGTTAAACTTCCATCAAAGTAAACCATAAAGTATTAGTCGGTCTAATGAATTCTAAAAATAACTCGCAGTAAAGTTTTCTTTTTTGTTTGAGAGCCAATCGACTTCCCTTTTCAGCTGCTGTTCTTTAGCTCTGCAGATGAGTTGATCGACATTTTCTTAATATCAAATAGATTTGTGTTTCATGGAACACTCAATGAACAATAGAAATTGCAATCTCTATCTCGTGTCGCTCAATTGCTGCCCATATGACCAATTTTATTCGCTCTCTAGTCGCTTTAATACTAGAGTTACGCGTTGTAAAAGAAACTCCGCTATTTGTCATATTTCTTATCGTCTTCTCAACCAAGAGCATCTGGAATTTCTTATCAATGAATTCTTTATATATAATGGCAAAGTGTACTGACGAAAAATAAGAAAACGAAATTCAGAATGAATGTTTGAAAAAAGAGGAAGGAATTCTCCCGTTGATTTTTCTTTCAAAAATATTGACTCCACTAAGAAATGCTATAAATCCTTTTGTATCATTGAAGTGCGTAAGGATCGATGAATGAAAGCTGTTTGATTTATGATCGATCGAAATTTAAAGCATAATCTTGTTCGAGTTAGAAATGGCGTTGCTTATTTGTTCCACGGTTACTCCAACTAAGAACTGCGTAGAGGAAGATCCTCTAGTTTTAAAATTTTGCATTTGAAAAGTTACTATTAGGCAGTAATTTTTGTTAAATGCAATAAAGCTTGAATATAACACCTGATAGGGTATAGTAATACCAGTGCATAGTAATAATTCAATATAACTTCTGTTGAACAAGACTTTACTTGAATATAGTTGTATATAAGCATGACTCTTCTTGAACATTGATCTTGTTGGATACAACTCGATTTGAACGTGACCTTCTTCCAATTGAATTTTGTTACGGAAGTATTTTTCCTTGATTAAAATATATCACTTATTTCCAAATTATTTTTGTTATGAAAAGCAAAATAGACCGATAGTAAAATTTTAAATCCTTATATATATATATATATATATATATATAATAGCCAATTCACTGATCGAGTAACGCTCCTGACGTCATCAACAATGAAACTCGCGCCATAGCATGCGTGACGGTATTATTTCATTGTTGAAGCACCAAAAATTCAGTAAGCTATTATTAGTTTGATAATATTTTTTTCGCAATGTTTGACATGCAGGGAAATGCTTTATTTTGACAAGGCTGAACTGGATCCGGTAACTTAACTGTTTTACTGGTAAGACTGTAATTTAAAGTGAACGAAGAAACGAAAAAGTGGTCAACAATGTACGCTATCTACTGGAGTTTAGGGATAATCCACTAGAGTTAGGGTTGAAATTTCAAGTATCAAAATATCATCGCGCAGGCAATTTTTTCGTTCAAAATACCTTGCCAGGCGATTTTCTAGTAAATAAATGAATAAATAAATACTAAACGTTATAGAGTGAGGGCACCTGTGCTCTGCTAGTCTCCCAGAAGTCGGCCACAATGACATTAAACTGTTTTTAAACAGTTTATATTTAGCTCAAAATCGTAGTATATAACTCATTCTCCAGTTTATGCATTCTTATTATCAGCCAATCGCAGTTAAATTTTCAGTCCTTTTTCTTGGACTAGGTAATGAGGCAATATGCTTTTACAAAACTATGAATTCATTGAACAAATAATTTTTGAACACATTTGAATGATGAATTTCTGTTTAAAACCTGATGACGTATTCTTAAAGTATTTCGTACTTCAGGATTGACCTAATTTAACATCAATTTATCTCAATTTTAGCACTTAAACGAGCATTTTTTATCTACAAAAATGAAATACATTTTAAACTAAATTATTTATTTACTGTTGGTGCTTTATATAATAAAACGGTTGTAAACCTAATGACAATGAAATTTGATAAGCATTAATCTGTTTTTTTTTTTTTACACTCCATAAAAATAAAATCTATATATATAAATGAATGTTTGTCTATATGTCATCCATGAACTCAAAAACTACCCGGCAGATTTGTCTGAAACTTTCATCGTTTGTTATTTTTGGTACTGGGAATGTTTATGGACCAGTTCGAAAAAAATCCAATCGATAGTTCCTTTTTTTATTCCAATTTAAGTCACAATCCATTGGATAAATACGAATAAAATTATCGGCTGCAGAAATTAATTCGCGTGAAAGATCTCATTGATAAGAAGTTAGCTGTTGCCATTTTTCTTGAGTTTGAACAAATAAATTCTTTCTTTATTGTTTTATGGCTTTTCATGCAGCGGGGGGATTTAAAACTTTTTCTATTTGATATTTTTAGCGATTGATTGATCTTGCAAACTGCGTGAGTACAAAATTTGAGTATAGTCACGACTTCACTTGATACCTGGACCGAGTATTATGAAAATTGCTATACATATATATGTATTTTTCCACGGAGAAGGTGCATAATATGCTCATTGAAGCCACTCGCCACCAGGTGGCACTGCAGAGTAGCAACTTCTGCCCCGTTCAACCGATTGTCATGAAAATCAGTATAATGATGTATTTTTTTGGTTGACGTAGCAACGCGCGTCGGGTACAGCTAGTTATCCTCTAAAAGAGGCTAGAAGGAACATGCAAGATTCACAAGACTACACAATTAATATTAAACAAGATTCACAATTGTGAGTATATAGCTGCTTGAAGATTTAGAAACTAAAGAACTGTCTTCGCTACGTGGGTAGAAGGTTTGTTTGGGGAAGAGCTGATGCTCTTAAGTGCTGTTAATTCAAAATATTACCCTGGAGAATAAGGCCTGGTATCGAATTAAAACTGTTTGTTGTTGTGTCGATTCGATGAATTAGCAGAGAGCAAAGCAGTCTCTGAAGAGAAAATCAGTAGAGAAAACCTAAGATACTAAAAGTTTGAAAGATACCTTAATGATAGGAGGCGGTTGTTATTCAACTTTATAACATCCTTTGAGAATACTCGTCTCCAAAGTGTGTGTATTTCTATCTATTTAAGATTATCTAGTTTTTTCCCCCTTGAGACTATCTTCATAGGAAATATTTCGTACAAAAGCTGTTTGAGAGAAATATATATTTTTTAATTACTTAATTGTAACCCGGACTTAGCACATGCATACAAAAAAAAACTTTTAGTCCCAGTATATAAGTATTTGTTTTTACGCGTATTAAAGTTTTAGGATAATTTAGTCGAATTAAATGAAGAAGTTCACAGAATAAGAATTTGCTATTTTGTGTAACGGTATAAAATGAATATGAAATGAATAGAACTAAGCACGCATATCTTCTTTAAATCTAAGAAAAACCGTCTTCAGAAAAATACCAGTTCTAATGTTTCAGTCCAATTGAGTATTTTTATCATTATGTGTTGACCCAAAAAGCAAGTGCCGAGTCGACGAAGAAGCACAGTGCTCAAAAACTGTCCAAGAAAGTTTGAATTCTGGCAAAACGTTTTTTATTGGATCTTTCAAAAAAAAATGTATTCATATTTAGAGGCTTATTCGAGCACCTGCAAGGAATCATTAAAATCATTTTTAAATAAGTAATTAAATTTGTTAGAGAAAACTTTTGGATCTATCTAATTTCACTTAATATAATAATTGTTGTGATCATATTACTTCTATCGTATTTGGTCCACTTAGGCTTTGACCAAGTTGTTCTCAGTAGTGAAAAGGTTGAACACCACTGATTTCAGGCATCATAATGTTTAAGGAAATTTGGCAAAAGTAATATACTCCGATTAAAGTTTAATTAGGAAAATGAAATCTATAATGTACTTCACTAGTGTTTAGTATTTTTATTAACATTTGGAATTTGCACGTATATTTTCTCGTTGTTTCAGTTAAGCTTAAAGTTGAAGTATTTTTATGCAAATCCTCGTGCTGTATTCGTCCTTTAAATAGGCTGAGTGCCGTTTAAGTTTTCTTGACTTGATTGATTATGTTAGCCATTCTTGATGCAATCTTGGCACATTTTGTTGTCACTCTTAACCTGACTAATTTATCATGGAAGTTATGTTAAGCATTTTCTATGTTGTATATATGTAAATACACGTATTTATTTTAACATATGATGCGTGAATATCTTGAAAGCAAATTTAATTTTGCTTGAAAATTTTGACAAAATCCTGATTAGTAATAGTTCAGAAAATTTTTGGAATCTTGGAGTTCATCTTGACATGCAATAAATATTTTTTAACTAGTGAATCAGCTTCTCTGTACGAAAACTTCAAACATTTTGCCAATTTTTGAGCTCATCTCTGATTATATTTGCATTAAAGCAGAATGACTGTTTTTTGTTGCTAGACGTAGAAAATTCCACATGTGAAAACATTGGCGATTATGTGAAAAGATTATTAACACATGCAAGCTTACAAGAGAACAAAGGTTTGCGAGAAAAGCTCCAGCACAAATATCAGCCAGTCTGTATACTGCATACGTCAAAAAGGTGCACCTTAATTTTCCAGGTAAGGACTAAAAAAATGGAATACAAACTGCACCATTTTTGCCCACTTATTATGAACTTGGCTGTATTTTTTGTTTTTCCAGAGCAAGATAGGGTAAATGGCAACCAACTAGTAATGGGCAGGTTTTTCTTGTGTTATCAATATCAGGTTTGTAATCAGTATTCTAGGAACAACATGAGTGGATGCTAAGAAGTACATTCTCTTAAGAATACCCACACCACATTTTTCTCCAAATATATTTTTTTTTTATCTTCAGTGTGATCGGTTATGTTATTGCATCTCAGTCATTGGTTAATTTTCTTTGCATTTAGGTTTTTGAAATGTTTCTTTCTTAAGAAACTACCATTGCTGTGTCATCAGATCGAAGTTTCATTGGTACGTATTCATTATTTAAATGTTTTTCTATCATGAAGGTTAATTTTCCACACTAGCTAAAATATTTATGATTCTTTTAAGCTAATGTACCCATAACTAGGCAATTAAAAGTAAATATTTTAGTTATGGGCACATATAGCAATAATTAACGTTTGGCCACTTTAGTTTAAAATTATGATTATGAATTAATTTATTTTATTTTAACTAGATTCAACTTGAAGATTTTTCTTTTCTTTTTTTTTTTTTTTTTTTTTTTTTTTTTGGGGAATTAAAGAAAACACATTTTTAAAACTCCAATTGTCTTCTTGTCCGTGTTCTAGTGTTCTAAAGAGAAAAAAAATAATAACTAATTTGTTTCCAATGTGGAAACTAAAATTATGATCAAACAGAAGCTATATTTAGCAACCAATAAAGAAAAAGTGTAGCAGTAGAAAATTTCTATTTACTACATATAATTTGTTATTGTTCTTGCGTACCTTTCGAGAGAGATATGTCAGTTATGAATATTTTCATCTTGTTCGAATAGTCAAGACACGATACATTAAATTTTTGTTATAGAAAATTCTTAAAGGATTACATTGAAAGAAAAATAATGTTATTATTATTGTTGAATACGTTTTTTTTTTCGTATGTCCAGAAAATAATTGAATTCGAATAGCATTACCATTGCTGGTTTTTAATCTGACCATAACTAGTTAAACCAGTGTATTCCAGTTTATTTCAAAAAGCATATATATAAATCATAGCTGGTAGTTAATGAAAAATCAGTTATAAAAGCGCAGTTTCTAAGTTCCAACACCGTTAGAATGAGTTCTTTCAGTGAACTAGAAGTGCAACATTTGTATGTAAATTTTTTTTAAAAATGAAAAAAAAAAGAAAAAACACTCACACTTTTAATTTACCAATTCGGAACTCCAGCGCTCGAATACGCTACCTTGCGGTGATTTATAAAACTGCGAATGCAACTAAAACATTGCCACGTTGCGCTCCACGTGTATCTGATGACGTAAACGCGGTCAGTTTGTTCTGAGTAACGCATTCAACATGTCTAAGAACGCCTTCAACAACAGAAATTAATTCGTCCCTTAGTAGTATTCTCGAGCTTCTCAAAATAATGTTAGTTTTCCTTATTTCTTTCAAAAAAGTATTAAATGGTGGAAGCGTAAACAAGAAAACTCTGGATTAACAAAATTGGATAACGTTATACCAGGTAAAATTTTTTATTGTTTTGTATGAATTTGTAAGAATATGAGTTTTTTTAATTTTAAATTAATTTAACTAATCATGTTTTGCAGCAGCATTTAGTTGGAATGGACAGTATGCAAAATATTTTCTTGAATTTATTATCGTAGAACAAAATGAAAAATGTTTAACCGAGAAAGAATTTACTTTATTCCTTTTATTCTCAGCTGAAAGGTTTCGCCAAATTTGTTTAGGGTTATAGTGTTAGTATTGTGCGAGCAAAGTAGCCTTGGCGAGATTTCGCGTTTTTAGTTAAACCATTTTTAATTTTTATCATGAGTGGAATAAAATGATAGAATAGATTACAGAATTCGATAAGTAAAAAGAAATAATGGTCAATCAACTGAAAAGAAAACTACCACCATATATAAACTGTGAGTACACATTTTATTTATTTTGTTCCGAGTGAATTTGAATAAATATCAGTTTTTCAATTCGATGAAAAAAAAAACGAACTTAACAACATTGACTGGACACTTTTCCTTAACCTAATTCCGCATAAATGATTTAAATAACCTTTGTTACTACAGTATCCTACTGAAATAGAAAGTATGCAAATAAATTTTCTTGAAAATATTTATCGCAGAACAGATTGAAAAATCCAGAAAGAACGTTAAGAATTTGAACAATAAAAAATAAAAGTTCGCCAAAAATCTGTTTATAGGGTTATGGTTTTAAAATTGTATGAAAGAATAATGTATCTTGACAAGATTTCGCATATCAGGTAAATCATTTCCATGACGAATGAATTAAATGCATGATTTCTTTAGATATCCAATCATATAGTCGTAGAAATAAATTATCTAGTGTTAAACGTTACTCTTGACAGTCTGCCACGTATGTGCACTATGTGACAAAAATGTCAACAAATGCCGGAAATGTCACGAAACTGAACTTAATATGTACTAATGTATAGAAAAAACGGTACAAAATGAAAATGCCGTTCGAAGCGAACCAAAAATTTATGAATTCCGAATTCAACATCGTGAAAATGGCTGCTTCAGAACAACTTACTGTGTGTTCTGCATTAATTGTCTACTTTCGTAATACTTTTTGGTTTCTAATCTCTTTCTATATGGGTCAGAATAACCAAAAGACTTTGAAAAATCTTTTCAAATGAATAAAGCGAAAAAATCATACATAACAACAAAAATCACAACACTTTTAGCATTTTCTTCGTTACCACATGCGTTTGTTTTAGTTTTTAACCCCGCCATTAGACAGTGACTGCAGTGCCCCCTATAGTTCGTTGGAGTTGCAAATAGCGCTTTTATAATGTTTGCATTCAACAAATGATAACTATCACCTAAAGGAAATAAAATATGTATTCATTGTCTCTTTATAATCCTATGTACAAAAATAATGAATATGATCAGCAATCTCTCCATTTATCAATAATTACCCCATCTATAAGGGGCAACATTTGATATATCTCATTATAATTAACTTTAGTATTTAAAATGCATGTGGCAACACTGAACAAAAGCTTGCAGACTGTTTAGATAAACTTTAAAACGTAATACAGATAATGAAATTTTAAGAGAGGGAGGAGAAACTTTAAATACTATATACATATTTCGCAACCCATCTTTGAAATAACAAGTTTAGTAAGCAGTTTAAAAAAAAATGCCTAATTGTGTAAACTAAACAGCATATTATTATAGAGTAAACTTAGTCTTAGGGTTGACTGGGGTAATTGTGAATGGGTTTTAATGTTTCCAAGAAAAATCATTACTATAAAAAAGTGTTTGAAAATATAAACTTTTAGGATTTATATTAAAACTTCTATATCAATCAGGAAGTACCACACTAATTTTTAAATAATTCTTTGCAAAAATAAAAATTGTATGAGGCATTCACATTTATCCGGAACCGATTTGCAAATCACGTGATTTTTGGGGTAATTGTGAATGGTATGAGAGATGCTATTTAGAATGTATTATAATAGAGTGGTAGATGTAAATAAAGCTCTGTTCAAGATGCACACTTTTTACTCTACTTTGGAAATTATACCTTCATTTTTAGTGTTCACAATTCCTATTGTATAACACCGGTCACAAATTTCTAAAATTTATTAAAAATAGCATGTGGGAAATAATAAGGAAAAAAATTATAATAGATGTTTAATACATCTAAATGCACTAAAAATGACCTATTTTGCCTATTTAATAAAAATACAAACTTAAATTGTAAACTCAGACTTTGTTTTTTTTATACAAATATAAAAGTAACAAGCTTTTTTAAAGATATCAAACGTAAAAGTCTAAAACATTAACACTATGGTTTATTACTAACTCAAATAATTGTTTCATTTATTAATGAGACTTAAAGTAATGTAGCCCCCTTGTTCATTTACATCCACAAATCCATGAAAAATGTAAGTTATTCTTCGATTCTTATACCTTTCCACAGGAAATGGTAGAACACGAACAATGTCAAAAATAGTGACTGAAAATGCATCTTTGCATACAAACTCAGTTTTTGTGTTATTAGCACAACGGCGGGCGCCCCTGTACAGTGATTTTACCATCCACTTCATTAATATTTTTTATTTTGCAGACATACTTGTAGTGCGTTGTAATTGTAAACAGCGTACACAATTACCCATTTTTCAAATTCACATTTACCCCAGATTTTCGAAATGAAGGGAGGAATGGTGAATTTGTAATAAAATGCTAAAATTTAAAAAAAAAAACAGGAGAAATAAATATCCGAGCAAGTCGGCCACTTCCAAAGAAATAGATTTATGCATTAATTATTATAAAATTGAAACACGCACAAAATAAAAATAATATTTTATCCAATGCGTTGTCAAACTGGAGTACCAGAAAAAAAACTTTTTTTTCAGTAATGAAATACATATACCAGGAGTTGGATGATTGTTCCCAAGATTTAATAGCATATTAAAAAAGAACTAAAAATTATACTATTAGTTATTTTTTCATAATATTACTGTAAATATTAAAGTTATAGACGTTGCTCACAATTACCCCAGTCAACCCTACTGAAGTAAAGTGCTCAAGCATTCCAGGAAATTTTTCAATGAAAATTTATTTGTTTAATTATTTATTTAATAAAAGTTAGGCGATCATTATTTACCTTGGAAAAGTAGTGATTTGGAATTACCCCGAATCACTTTACTTTGAAAAGCATCCTAAAAATACAAGGGTTATTTTTAAAGACCTGAAAGTGGTAAATTATTTCATTTCCCTTCATCCACGTCAATAAAACAAGAAGCAACTCCTGAAAAATAATGGTAGAGAAATAGGGGTACTATTTCGTAAATGAAGGAAGAATTTTTCGGCTATAAATCAAGCTCTGTTGGAAGGAAAAGTAAAAGGGTTTATATATGAGTAATATCAGTTAAATATCCCTTCTCTCGATATTAATCGCACTTTATTTTGTGATAATGGATCAGAATTGCTGGGATGAAATAATAAGTAAAAATCTTGATTTGGATTTTCCAGTCACGTGTTCACATCCTTTCCAATCTTTTGTAGATGTTAAGCAATTTGTTAAGATCACAGAAGAAATATCAATTTTAGCACTGGATGAAGACTTTTTTTTTATTTGACTTGTAATCAAAGAATTCCGTACCCATTGGAAATAAACAAGGCATGGATACTACAACTATACGTAAAATGAAAAGGTACAGTCCTGAAAGGTAACTTTGATCCACAATTTCGCTCTTTTAAAGAGCCTCTCTCATAGTTTAATATGCAGAGTGTCCGAAAAGTTCTTCGCACATTTTTAAATTCATAGAAAAGTAACAAGTTGTCATATCAATATGCGGTTTGTGCCATAATACTTCACAGGTTCAAGAATTTTTATGACATTTCAAAAAAAGGTAAAAAAAAGGAAAAAAGCAATTATGTAGGTAACCGCTGTACCGTCACAGTAATAAAAACAAACGTCATGGGAGTGTTATCATTTTATTCAATACCTTTCATTAACGGAGTTCAATGTATGTACCGCTTGTAGACATGAAATGAGCTTGAATACCGTTCAGATGCGATTCGAGCAACATACGATTTACTGCACACATTGAACTCTATTAATAGAAGGTATTGCTTTCTGATTAATAAAATGGTTCCCTCCCATAACGTTTGTTTTTCTTACTATGACGATACAGCGACTACTTACACTTTTTTCTTCTTATTTTTTTCATTTTTTTTCTTAATGATGTCATAAAATTTGCAAAAGAATCTGAAGTGTTACGGCGCAAACTGCACATTGATACGACAATTTGTTTTTTTATGAATTTTTAAAATGGGTCAAGGATTTTTCGGACACCCTGTATTATTTCATTTATTGGTATAAAACTGCAAAAAATCCTACTTAAGTATTATAACTATTCAAAATTAAGAAATAATAATCACAAAAACCGTTTAAAATGAATTATTAACCAGGTTCAAATTTATCGTACAAATCAGCGTAGTTTTGAACCATTAAAGAAATTTGCTCTAAAATAAATTATTTTCATACAAATTTGCCCCCAAAAATAAAAATCTTAAATGTTTAAAAACACCTTATTTTTATGTCACAGAAAGACAAGCATGACATAACATGACACCATTTGTTACAAGGCATAGTTTTTTAAAATCTAGGTCGAGATATTTCAAAATTTTCATATCAGCATTAAAACGTCGTAATGGAATTATTGGATAATACAACTAGCAGTACTGACAACTCACTTGGTAAAATCAAAGCAAAAAACTTAGATTACAACTTTTCCAGTAGAAAGCAGCGTTAGGCCTCTAACAGTTTCTTTTGAAGTCAAACTAAAAAGCATGAAGGAAAAGTTAACCACATGGTTCTAAGTCATCCTAAAAACTACTTCAATCCCAATAAGCAATATCAAATGAAGTTGAAAAATTCGATTTATTACCGATGACGAAATTAAAGTACTTTCACGTGTATTTGCCGTAAATTTTGAAAAATTCAGCGCTGTTAAACTCGAATTTGCTGCGAAAAAATTGCAATTTTTACTGTAAATTTTTCTTAACTACGTTAGGTTTCTATAGATGCTTGACCAATCAATATTTCTATGGATCACAGTTCTAAGCTAGACTTGACAGATAAAAATAAGAAATCTGACCATTTCTGAAGTTTTAGACTATATGTCATTCTCAATACCTCGAGGCTCATTCGTCAAGGTTTACCATAAAGATCCTACCGGGGCAGAAGTACTAACTGCAAGTTATAAATAAGTGCTCAATGCGAAGATTAATTATAAAAAATCAAACCAAGTTTTTTAAAACAACTTCCAATTAATATTTTCTTTTTAATTTGTCTTATCACCCCTTCCGTCATATCTAAAACGTGTTTTACCCATGTAGCCATTTTTTAGCTCAATTTTATGCTCTTTTTATTTATGTACATATTAATTTTTACAAAATTGCTGTGGCTATATCGTTATACTCCAGTTATTTCAAGAGTTCTTTGTAGCTAACGTCAGTGTTATGACCAGAAAAAAAGAACTTATTTTGAAATTCAACACCAATGACCCCTTGCGGTTCATTTTTTAAAAAAGTCTTTTCTAACAACAAAATCCAAAGACACTGTAAAATGTAACTGAAGAGAATTAAAAGTCAAACAATCATCCAAGGATCCTTTCAAGAGACGGCATTTTTCGTTCACGAAAATTATACCATATCATTTCAAATTCGTGTCGAACATTGCCCAACTTAGGCCGTAATGGCAAATTTTTAATCTCAGACTTAGTTCGACGTAGGACCCCAAAGGATAAAAAATGCATATTTAGGGCAATTGAACACAAGAGACTCATAATCTTCCAAAACCCTAAATAGAGAAATTTTTGAAAACTTAATACTAAATTTTAAACCATTTCAAAACTACAAAAAAAAGTTTGAATTTATTTTCTACAGTAGAACGTAAATTAATTTTCGTTCCCTTTTTAATGAATTTCGTTCAATTGCACAAATAATCTCGGTCAAGTAATGAAGGAAATGTGTCTTTATTTGTATCATTAATGGAATGTACATCTTGTGGCTATTGATGCAATGCAAAACTTTTAACCTATATGGCGAGGCAAGTAGTCACGCTATACGTCATCAATACAATACTCACAGAAGGGAAGCATCCAAATGTTATATATACAATACTTTGCATTGTACGTCCGATTCTTGCTCAATTTCTTTTGGATGCACGTATAAAGGCAGCAGTTTGCCACGTGAAAGTTCCTAAGCGGATTACCTATTTCTCCATTTTTAGTCTTTTATGTTTTGAAATTGAAAAAAAAAAAAAGTCATTATAACGTCAAATCGAATAAGTTACGCAAATAAGCAACATTGAATGCTTAAAAGTAATAATATAGAAAAAGTTACTTTTAAAATTTTCCAGTTTCAAGTTATTTACTTAAACCGAAGATTTTTTTAATTCAAATTATTTAAATGTATCTATAAAGACTTCCGAAGTCGATAAAATTTTCAAGAAATATCAGTATTATGTATATTGAACATCATACATACAGAAACAGAAATTGCTCATATGAAATACAATTTTACAATGTAAAAATATTTCTAAGAATCACGGTTTAGTTTATTGTAACTAAACCAATGGAGAATGTGCTAAAATATTTCAATTAAACATATTTTCCACTAACATTCCAACCTCCTTCTTCATTCTAAGATTCCAACTGAGAAATTAAGAGACAGAATTTACTTGACTGCCTGCGACGATGAAAATTAATTGGATGCAGTTTAGAAGATTCAAACTTGAGCCATTACAGGTCTCCATCAGCAAAAGAGAAATCTCTTCCAAATGGGGAAAATTTTTCTCTCAAAACGTATGTTTGCTGGTAAGAAAGAAAGATGCTGTGATTGAAAGCTATCGGATTTTAATTTTCCGTTGAAATCTTGAGATCTTTGGAATGAGATCCTGAAATCAATTTTGAGTTTTGATCAGGAAATTTTTCAACTAACTACGCTCAACTAACTAATTGTCCGCAAAAAGACAATCAAAATGAAAATTTCTCCTTTATTGACGGTAATTTCAATGGTAGCTATTTTTTCCTTTCGTAGCTCTAATGTTTTATTAGGTTATATGCAGTTTTCCTGTTCAAAAATCACAAATGTGTGAATTTTCTGAAATATAACCAAAAGCAGATTAAGTTTCCAGCTCAAAAACTTAAGAAATAAAACTATAGACTGATGTCACCATTTTTTACTGCTTATATATATATATATATTATCTGCGTGTGTGCGTTGTTTGTATAGTTTGTTGAACCAAAAATTAAATAATGTTACACAATTTGTCAAAACATGTTGAACAGAGTGTTCTGAACACTTTAGTCTCTTCATTCTTTATTCTTCAACATGCCTTGCTTTTCTTTGACACGTTAAAAGATGTTGAGATATTTCTGGTTGAAGGTTATGTCATCAATGGATATGAAAGCAGCTACTGAAAAAAATTGCCTTCAATAGTCTCATAAATCATCTGAAATGCATTCTGAATTTTTCAGGCTTACAGCGGTGTTCATCAAGGGCCACTTCAAAACAATGCCATCTGTCGTGTTTAAACTTTTTTTTTTTTTTTTTTTTTTTTTTTTTGTAGTCTTGAAGGCATGGACAAGTAGCATCATCTTGCTGATTTTTTGCTGACACAAATTTATCCCGTGTGTTTTCTGCAAGTGACTTAAGAGGTTTCCTCAAGTTTCTATGTAATTTCTAAGTGTTATATCCATCATCTTGCGAAACAAACCTACTTAACCGTTGAAGCCGAAAGCATCAGTTCTAGGTAGTTCATTTAATTGTTGAATGGCAAAACAAGTTGATTTCTCTTTGGCAGTCAGCTGAAAGATAAGAAATGAGAATCCAGAGTTAAGAAGGATAGATTTGTTTAAAAATCAGTAAATGAATGGTCAAGTTATATCAATAAATAATATTTATAGTAATAGCTGTTATTTATCAAAATCATCGGTAACAATAATATTAGTTTAAATGGTTATATTAATTACATTATTTTGATTCAATAAAAATAACTTCACTCTTTTGATCTTGAAGTTCATTCAGGTGAGAGTGAGATTTGTCGGTTTTCCTCAGGTTATCACTTAAATCTTACGTTCGACGAGCACGACCGTTAGCGCCCGGTTAGTTAATCACGTGACAGCTAATGATCATGTGCTCCAATCAACCAATCAACTGCTTAGAATGGTAACCGATTCGGGAACCGGTTGATCATAGAACGCTGCGGTTTGTAACCGGTTACTTACCGGTTGACCGGTGAGGTTCGTCGAACGCAACCAAAGTAGTAGAGTCTGGTGAGGTAAAGTGGTCAATGGGGCAAAGTAGCCATACATTAAATAATTGGCTGTAAATTGAAAATAAGTATTCGAATGAGTATAAAAATTTACTTTTTGTGATTAACCATTAGGAATAACATTGTACGTTCAAAATTTTATTACTGGCAATGGTTTATTTTACGTAAAATCCTTTTTTTTTTCTTATGAAACATTTTAAAATCTAAACAATTCTTTAAACTTCTTTGGGAACATTTGTTCAGTAGAATTTTAAACAGATTAAATAAGCAGAAATATTCCCACATCTTTCTAAAACATTTCCTCATTAGAGAAAAGAGCTATATTTATTTTATATAATATTTTAAAACAATTTAAGATGGAGTATAGGGGGTCACATGGATAAGGCGTAACGTATTTCATTCTTCATAACAATTCAACAGCACTTGTTGAGTGGCTATACATTAAATAGATAATTGTAATTTGGAAATAAATGTTCGAATAAGTGTAAAGTTTTTATTTTAGAGATTAACAATTAGGAATAACACTTTTTAGTTCAGAATTTTTTTCTAGCAAAACTTCATTTAGTGAAAAAAGTCCTTTTGTTTTCTTATGAAACATTTTAAAATTTCGATAATTCTTTGACTTCTCTAGGAAATTTGGTTTATTAGAATTTATAACGGATTGATAATGCAGGAATCTTCCTTCATGTCTCAATAGCACTTCCTCATTGGCATATAGCTGTATTTATTATCATATATTATTTCTCAAAGGTTTTTTTGTTTTAAGAACGTTTAATACATTCTTTTTAATACATAATTTATGTAATTTAAACACGATTGAGATGCAATTTATAATTTATTCTTGGGTAAATTTTGTGATTCATAATTAGTAGGCTCTATTATATTAAATGCCGCATTTACCGACTGAAATTTACATTTCTATTAGGTTAAAAAATTAGGACACTCGCCATCTCTCCAAGCTCGGTGATATTTGTCAATTTCTTGCTAAATATTTAGCGATAATTAGCCACATTGGTAGAACAACAAAAATAAGGAAATGGCTTCTTTTTATTCGTAAAAGAAAATGTTATATATCGATGGATGCGAGAGTCGAGAAAAAAATTGCTTGCCTTAAATAAGAAAATAACGATTATTTGATTACAAGCAACAACTTCATATCCGAGAATCCGCCCAGACAATTGCCGCAGATTCATGGGTAATTACCATCATTTGCTGATTATAAAAAAAAATCAAAAAACTAGCTTTGTCTCACAATTTCCCACGTCTCACTATGCCCATTCCCCCCTATTCATGTACAAGTTTAGAGTTAGAATTTCACCTCTAAAAGATTCGAAACGAGCTGAGAACTTTATTGCCACTTGTTACAGCTGCACAGGATCTAGCAGTGCAGAATTCAAGGCGAAAAAGAGAAAACAAAAAAAAAAGAGTCAAAATAAAGAATGTTGAGGTTTTGACTGTGAAAAAACCACTCGTGCGACTAAAAAAAACGAAAATTATATTTCATACTAAAAATCATAAAAAGTCTTTAACTTAATCAAATGAATCTACAAACTACAAATAATCAAGATCATTTGTAA
Source organism: Uloborus diversus (assembly GCF_026930045.1). Lineage (NCBI taxonomy): Eukaryota > Metazoa > Arthropoda > Arachnida > Araneae > Uloboridae > Uloborus > Uloborus diversus. The sequence goes on along the minus strand of NC_072733.1, from coordinate 196,152,969 downwards.
CTGGTAGATTAACTACCGAAGCACTCTGTTACCATTTAGTGTTTTGTATCATTGTTAGGTGCAGTTGAAATATTACGTGCAACGTCAATAGGTACAATTAAAAACTGAGTTTAAATACTTGAGAACCGACTCTAAAACCAAGCAGGTTTCAGCATTTGATGAGCACCGATTTTTGGTTGATATATCAGAGATTTTCAAAACATATCTCCGATTCTACTAAATGGTTTCGGATTTCCATAATCAAATTATATCTATAAGGCCAATCGGTGCTCATCAATTTCTTTGATTGGCTGTAGAGCCAGTTTTAAAGTATTTAAACAGGAACTTTTGCAAGCTTTTCATTTCTCAGCTAGGCACTAACAAAGGGAGCGATTGCCCTCAAAACCTTTTTTTGTTTTGTTTCAATGGAGCTGTGCCAATGGAGCTGGAAAAGGCCATTCGGCCTTTACCAGACCTAGTGCGCTCCCTAACAAGGCATAAGTCTTTCATGTGTCACCATTAAGGGGCTGATACATGACACAAGTAGTTTTTGACGCCCAGTTCCCACTAGATGGAGGCACCTGTGCTCTCTTTGATGCGAAACTCCAATAGGAATATCCATGACCTCTAAACTTGTCTGCCTATTTTAACTGCTTTTACTTGCACCTATTGACATTGCACGTATTTCAACATTTTCAGTGCAAAGTATTTAATTTTAAACAAAGAGATTATTGCGTGAATTATTGATTAGACAGATTTACTCTCACTAAAATACCAAAAGGTATCAACCATTAGAAAAACGACACCTTTCCTGTTAATATTGAATAAACAGAACGACGCAGTTTTATTAAAATTCTTGATGCGCCAACTTTTGACGGTATATAGGGCTTTATAAATTCGTTATATAAAAAGGTAAAGTCAGTTGTCTTTCAGAGAACTAACTGCGTCAAGTATTTTTAAATATCATGGTTATTTATGTTGGCTTTACAACTATTTTTAACCATTTTATAACTATGAGCACTTTGCCCCACGCTATGACCACTTTACCCCACCCAGTAGGGTAAAGTGGTCATAAACGTCTGTGGAAAAAAAAAGTGCTATAAGACAACTTAAATCATCTTTTTTTCCTGAAATTCAATGCACCATGTTCTTTATTAATGTATTATAAAAAAAAAAACACCAAAAAAAATTGCAGCGTTTAAAGAATTTATTTCATGTATTATCTACCTAATTTGAATAACCTAAATTTTATAAACCCTTTATCCCACCAGCAGGGCCTATATTGCAAAATTCTGAATTGCTTGTGCACGTCTTTTTATTCATTTTGAATTTCTTTATTTTTGCATAATAAAACACATTTTTCGTAAACAAGACCAATTTGCCTTTTTTTATGCAAGTTGTAAGGAAGAGGGTTGATTCGCATTTTATTTTGTTTTATACAATTTATTGAAAATGCTGATACAAATGTATAGTTTCAATAAAATTTAACAACTACAAAAAAAAACTTTTCCTTCTTTTATTTAGACGAGTAGTCTTCAGCTGTGAGAAGGTAAAGGGCAGTATTTGCAGAAATGAGTTTTTGAGATATTAGAATTAACGCGTTTTGGATTTCATACTAACCATAGGGAAATGTTGGAATTTGACGGTTTTTTTCGCCCTTTTTTTTCAGCGGAAACCAAATAAGTAAGCTTGTGCAATAAAGCTAAAGTACAGTAGGTGACAAAAACGAAAAAGAAAAATAAAAAATTTGCAGATATTGCCCCTTACTATCCGTTCTCGAAAGCAAAGACTACCACTCAGGACAGATTCCATTTCAAAAAGGGGCGATAGGTTGAGGATGGACACTTACCGCTCTCACTTGCTGTCTTTGAACATGTTATTTTGAACCTTTTACTTCCGGGTTTCCCTCCCTATTTTGATAAAATCACTGCAGACCTGACGCATGCGCAAATTGGCGCTAAGTCTCGGCTTAGGAAAACGAACAGTACCTTCCCACGTCAGTATGAGCAAAATTGTTCCTGTGTAAAAACATAAATCAGTTTACACTGTATAGGGCATGCAACATTCATTTATATTCTTCATGAAGTAGAATTTTTAACCACAAACACAAGACTAACTACACTTTAATGATCATGTTTCAATTAAAACAATTAAGTTTAAAGTTATAATTTTAAAATAATTATAAGTGCTGTAATGAATACTTAGCGTTTTTATAGAAAATTAGAATTTTTATTCTATTTTAAAACTTACATTCTGCTCTCCTAGAATAAAGTTTCAGTGTTAATTCTAACAAGCATTCCCAGCCCCTAAGGATAATTTCAACATAATTTGAAAAGTAATTATTGCGCAGCGTAATTTTTCTTTAAGATGTATGACTTTAATGGGAATTCTTTCTTAAGATAATGATACCTTGAATTAAAAAACTTCTTAACGGGCATTCTATTTAAAGCTCTTTTTTCCTTTTCATAACAAGACTTACTTTTAACTTCTGGAATCGAAATTAATTATTTGACCACCCGCTTCAGTTTTTTATGAAGTTTCGAACTTCATAAAATAAATCAATTAAAATTGCGGTGACCTTCCTAGTACGTTTACATTATTGCAATATAAATATCACATATTTTGTCCAGATGAGCTTTAATTCGTTTAAATGCAGCAGTTTCGGTTCAAAGTTTTTATTCTCTAATTTGAGATTTTTTACTCATAGATCACAAAGAAAATGCAAAATTGAAGTGTTATGAACTACTTTACTGTAAATAATAGTAACCCTTTGAATTGCATATACGTTGTGATGCTTATTAACGCATAATAGTCCTAGTTATAAGGTCTTTAATTTTGTTCGTTCAAGTTTTTGTTTCAAGTTTAATGTTTCTTTGATATTTTTACTGATAAGCAAGCTATACATATATTTTGCCTTGTAATGAAGGTTTAAATTTCCTCCAAGGCCGCAATTTACGTTTTAAAAAATCTTTTTTTATCGAAGATTATGACTTTATTTTCTAATAGGTTCTCGTCAGTATTTGTTTACAGTTTTACTCATAATTAACTGAAGTATCTTAATTTAAATTATAACCCCCATCATAAATATCATATAATACACCAGCTCAGAATAAAAATAACACAAGTAAATCAAAAATGGATGATGCTACTTTTGCTGAAAACACACATTCTATTTCACACATCTATATTATCTTACGAGCATTCAAGGCAACCGACCCTACGGCTTGAACAAATCTAGAGACGAAAGCCACCTCTACAACTTAGGAGTACTACTGAAGGAGAGGGAAAGTTTCCAGTGCGGGGGTTGGCGAGTGAAACGAGCAGGAGGCGGAGCCCCCCCCCCCCCCTTAAAAAAACAGTCGTTGAAAATCGAAAGCTTTCGTGATCTTACACATCTTAACTAGATCATTAAGGTTTAATTCTACTCCCGATCCAAGGGCATTTCACTTTTTACGTCCATAACGTTCAGAGCAATATGCTACTCTTGCATACCTTCTAAATGATATTTAAATTTAATTTTGTAAAAAATACCTAAATACAAAGAGGACTACAGCTAATATTTCGATACATAAATTAACACGAGCCATTACGAGACAAGCCTACAACTTTTATAAAAAACCGAACGTTTATAATGATACTTTAATGAAAAGAACCAATGCAGGTAAAAATGACAAATTAGTTCTTTTGTTCCATTAAACAGTTAAGCACTGAGTTTTTGAATGAAAAACATTGGCCATAAGAGTTAGCGCTATCATATAAAACACAATTTTAGCACAAAAAAAAATCTATTTTTAAAATTTTTGAATTCTTTAGTGAACTTGTAACGAAAGGAATTTCTTTCATTACACTGTAAAAATTTCTGAAAAAATTTAAAGCATTATATCAATGTAAAATGGAGAATGAGAAAATTTTTACAAAAAGTTTATGTTAATTTGAATTTTCGGCATTTTGAATTCAAATTATATTTTTCGCAATCACGAGCGTGTGTGTCTATATCTGCGTGTGTGTGTTTGTGTGAGCGCATGTGTGTGTATGTATGCGCTCGTGTGTATACGTGTATGTATGTACGCGTGTGAGTAGGCGTTTATGTGTGTAAGCGTGTTTGTATGTAGGCATGTGTGTGTGTATATGTAAAGCGTGTTTGTATGTAGGCATGTGTGTGTATATGTAGGCATGTGTGTGTGTCTGTATGTAAGCGTGTGTGTGCGTATCTGTAGGCGTTTGTGTGCGTGTATGTAGGCGTGTGTGCGTGTATGTAGGCATATGCATGTGAGTGTATGTAGGCATGTGTGTGTATGTATGCGTGTATGTGTAGGATATAGAATGCAACATGGAGACAGTTTCAGCTAAAAGGAGCAGCATCGGGAAGGACCGGTCGACGGTGGTGCTGCACATGAAATGGGAGGGGAAAATAAAAAGACATCATTCAACAGTCAAATGAAAACAATTGAGCAATCATGATTGCTCAATAAATGTTAAACCGTAAAAGGTAAGCGATTACTGCGCAAAGAGATACAAACACCGCATGACTCATGGTGTGAAGCGAATAATTCGCGCTCCTCCCACGAGTCCCATTCAGTATAGGGGCTCTCAGTACTGCGCCGCTCTGCAAACATGAGTAAACATAAGATAAATAAATACCTTTGTGCTGAATAGTAAAGTAAGAAATAACAACGTCAAAATGCACAAATTACAGATTACTGCAGACACGTGTTTCGGCGTTGAAAGAAACGCCTTTTTCGATGCAAAAAGTAATGAGCTTATGGATGAAAAGGCACCATTGTTGGTGATTCGAATCACTCTTTTGATTTCAACTCATCAGATTATCCAAAAATGCCCCGATTCATCAGATCTTGACTTTTGGGAATCTTTCCATATTTTGAGGAACAGTTCGAACTTAGTTAATGATCTTAAAGCAATTCCGTATTTTTCCAATGTCTGGCTCCCATATCTTTAACACTGTCCTTTCCCCCATCCATTTGTTTCTATTTTCTAACTTTTTTTATTTTTATGTTTCCGTTCATTTTTATCTATCTTGCTTTGTTTATTTTTTACTTTTTTGTCATGGGTTGACATTTCTCAACTTTTTCTTCTATTTATCTTTATTTTATTACTTTTCCGAAAAAAAATTTGTTTTATTTATTTCATTTCCTGATGTTTTTCCTGCCATTCAGCTTTTCCTTTCTTGCGGTTCACGGTTATTGACATTTTCTCTTTGTTTTAACTTTGGCTTAATCTTTGTTCAATTGAATTCTTTCTCTCGGCGCAACTGTGCCTCTGAGAGAGCTCCAGCCCTTTGTTTGCATTTATATTCGTTATTTATTGGTTTATAATTTTCTCATTGGTGTTTGGTTAATCCGCTATTTTTTCTTTTAAGCTATTTGCTTATCTAGCTCTTGGCTTTTGTCGGATGTCTTTTCATCCATAAGCTCATTACTTTTTGCATCGAAAAAGGCGTTCATTCGTTCCTTATAACGCCGAAACACGGGTCTGCAGCAATCTGTAATTTGTGCATTTTGACGTTGTTATTTCTAACTTTATGAGTAAACATTTTTGAAGCCCACTGTTTGTAGCTCATTTCTTTAAATCAGCGCAACTAGCACAACGCTCTCGTTTTTTCTATTGTAAAATTTCACCGTAAAATAGAATTTTACGGTAAAAAGTACTAATAACATGGATACCAGTACATTTTACTGTAAAATTTCAGAAAAAGTTTTAGCAATGTACTTCATTGAAATATGACATGAAAGTCATTTTACTTAATCGAAATAAGAAATTCAAAGAGGGTACTTAAATTAAAATGCAGAGAAAAAGCACATGTTCCCACTTGCTTCCTCTTTCATTGTCGGTGACTGTGATTGAAAACATTTATTCTTTAAACTATCGAAAAAGTTTTGAAAATCATGTTTTATTCTTTCATACTTTCTAAAGAATATTGAAACGAATCAACTTTGTTTTAAATTTGTTGTAATAAAACTAACAACGTGATTTTGCTGTTCCCCAAAACATGCAGCTTTCAAAATCCAATAACGTTCTAGAAACCAATGTCGATAAAATGCCATCAGCAGACAAAGACGATCTCTATTTATGCTTGTCATATTTTTTTCGAAGATTTATAGGCTAAACGCTCAATACATTATGATTTTGATTTTAAAAAAATATTTATTCTTCGCATTTTCTTCTCTACAACAGTTTCAGTGTTTTTTTAATTATTTTTTTTTTCAACAACAACATATTAAAGCAAGCATAAATTAGAATCAGCGATAACAATACCGTCATGCCATTTTTCATTTTTGTTCAAATGGAAAATATTACTGAAATAGCACAATTCTTAAAAGTTGGATTGCAATAAAGATATAGTACCATTGTTTGCTTGCAAAGATATTAAGTGTAACTTTAATTGGGATTTTTAGCTCTTTTAGTTTTCAGTCAAATATTTATAGAAAAAGAAAATGTCCATTTAGAAGATTTTTTAGAATCTTAATGAAAAGCGTTTTGTTGTACACCGCTGGTTAAAATGTATAAACTCGAAAATATTTTTTTTAAATCTGAGTTGTTTTTATCTTCATTCATTAAAATCAAGTTGAATAATTGAAAATATAGTTCTAATTCAGTATAACTCATCAATTAAAAAACTTTGAATCTGATTTATAATAATCGTTGCAATTCCGCGTTTTCTTGTGCTGTAAAGTGACTCTTATCTAATAAAATTAAAGCAAAAACAAAATCCATGCAATTGACTCAGAAGATAAACTTAAGTTTCCGTCCCGTAGCTGGGGCCAAGGCAGAATTACTTCTAACTCTGCCTTAGTCTATTTTAAATTATGTGTTTAAGAAAAGCATTGTGCTTTCCTCCCCCCCCCCTCTTCGTTTACTTTTTGTTGGCCTCTTTACCGTAATTCAGTTTCAAATGTTTATTTCGCATCATTTTGTGCTTGCGTATTGAAAAAGTTTCATATTATTTTTTGTGTTAGTTTCCTATTAAAAAGCTTTGATAGGGAGCTTTGATATTTACCTAAACAAAACGCCTTGCGATTCGAGAGGAAAAACTGATAACGCAGACGCAATAAAAAGTAGGTTTTATGTTTTCGTTTTTTAACATAAAAAGGGATAGTTTTTTTTATTATTATTTTTCAAATGATCGTTTAACCGCCGGAAATAACTCCTTAAAATTGTTTGGAGTAGAAACATAGTGATAATAAGTATGCAAAAATTTATCCTAGTGTGAGAAAAAGAAAATTTGCTTAGATCTGAACGAACTCCTCATCAGTTCCAGTTTATTTAGCCGTTTAAGTACCATGGTACACATATGTCCTCTAAATTCAGAATTTATGTTATGAATTATGGAATACAAATAATTTATATATTTCCATTTTGCTAAAACATCAGAATCTTAATATTTGCAAAAAAAAAAACCTGTTGTTACCATAAATCCTCATATTAAGAAGGGGATATATGCGATAGTAAAATAAGCACCACTTCTCTCATAAAATGTAAACATAAAAATTTGCTTTGAACGAGTTGCTTAGTGTTCATTTGAGAAATTTTGTACATCCCGACTGCATTCAACACAGTCAAGCATCCCGTATCCCAGATGATTTGAGGATGTATTTCTGATCAAGGAGTTGGTGGGCTTCACTTTGTGCAAGGAACAGTAAACGCTTAGGTGTATATTGGCATTTTGGAGGAGAAATTGCTTCCTACTATCCGGGATCACTCTACTTCAGTTCCAAGCGTCATTTTCCAGGATGATTCGGCTCCGTACCATAGAGCAAAACTGGTAAGTAACAATTTAAAAACCTTTATCCTGCCATTAGACTTAAATTGACACGGGGTTAAGTAATTTTTTTTTCTCTAAACTCACACGCAGGTTCAGAAATGGAAAAGTGAGCATGGGGTCAACAATTTGCCTTGGCCCGGAAATAGCCCCGATCTATGTAAACAATTATCGGATTCCTGCTGTTAAATGTTTATTTCATAAGTTTTGCAGAATTTCACATACATTCATCGTTAATCGGTCGACCAAAACTTCTCACATAAACCCATTGTTGTAAAAATGCGAGGGTGATGCAACTTTTTTTACCACCATTGTATTAAAGAAAAACCACGAGTTTCATGAAAAAAAAAAGAGACCATTGAAAAGAGTTCCCCTAAATTAAGAAACTCTGCTCTACCACAGAGCTTATAGGCCTCCAAGGGTAGAATCATTGCGTTCATTTGATCGATACATTTCCTACTCATGCGGTGGAAATATGTTTGCAATAAGCCATATGCTGAACAGAATCATCTACTCTCTCTCTACCAATATTCTAGACAAGTTCTGCCGGAAATTAATTAACACCGAAACACGTGTCTGCAATCAATTGCAAGTTTTGTGCTTAATAACGTTGGATTACTGACATTTTAAGACTTGAATGTTTAGAATAATGTTAACGTAGCATCGTCTTTGTCAAACAGGTAACTTAATTACTGCTATTTTTCAACAGCATTGAGAAGCGAGTACGACAACTGATGTGGTACCACAGTAACTTATTTTCGTATGATATAAAATCGTTCGAACTAGGAATGCTTTTCCAAAAATTCAACAGTTTAAGTACACCCTATAAAAGCATCAGCTTTGTACGATCTAAAGCAAAATAATAATAAATAATTCCAAAAGACCTTATTTTGTCATCGGGAAAAAAAAACATGAATGTATTAACGCAGATTGAGATAGCAATATCAAATCAATCGTGCTAATACAGAAATGTAATTAACTATTAACTATTCAGACATGAAACATTGCGTACACTTTCTTATAATTTTTCGCTTGAAAAGACATTAATAAAGAAATGATTGATATTCTATTAAGTAGAAATAGTTTGCGGCTAATATGCATAAAAATCATACATAAATAGTACATTTTTTATGTAAAAAGGGATGCTTTAAATTTTTATTTTGAATTTGGTTGCTTGGAATTATAACTAAAAACTCTGGAGTGTACGGTATTGTCTGAGAACAGAATATCCTTCACTAATTATGTATAGAGTGTTATATCGAATGTTTTTACATTCGATTATCCATGACCACTTACTTTGAAAAAAGATTTTAATTTCTGCTTCAATTATTTTTTAACCTGCAGAAATAAAACAGACTCCATGTTTTAGCATCGAACGCTATAGATGTTGTTTCTTTGTAATTTGGCCGATTGAAAGCAAAATAAGAAGGTAAATTCAATGTAGAAAACAACTGTACTACATTTTTGTGTCTGATAATCCATCTGTGTCAAAAAGTATGGGAACGAAATGATGGCGATGATAGATAGCGTCCTTGGTCTTCTCGCTGTCTGGGAAATAATACAAACCCTAATGAAAGTAGATTTCATTGATATTTTTCGTTATTTTTTTTACTGATGCTTAATATCAGCATTCTAATTTTATTCGTATTTAAACGGAAAAAGCGCACATTAGCAGATATCATTTTAATTCCTGCTGTGACCTCAAAAGTCCAGACCATGCAATTAAACTTACTAGTTATGTATCAAAAGACTCACTTTTATAAGTTTAACATTTTTATAAGCTGTTTACTCTAATTTCACCACGCTGTAGAAAATTTATGGATTAAAGAATTGTCTTATGTAATTAAAATAGTCCGTATGAATCATTGAACATAGCACACATTTTGCGGCTGATATATTATCTAATAAAATGTGTAACAAGCGGAAAAAAATTAAGCTCACCATTTTCAAAAAAATATGTTGCATTAATTTACAAATAGGAGCGTGCAATTTACCACTCATGTGCTCTACCATGCAGGGATGTACCCAAAAATTAATGTTAGGGGGTGCGAATCTCATTACTCGGCGAATATGAAAAACTACGACTTACCTATTTTATTCCATTTATTAAAATTATTGAAAGTATGAAATTTTGCTTATGAAATCTTAAAATGACTAAGATCGACTATGAATATTAGGACACCATGAGAGCAAAATTTCTATTAACCGGAACTGGTAGAATCCAAATTTCTTTAAAAAAACTTCAAATGCCTGCGTCAATGTGTTTTTATGAGAACAAACAGTACATTTAAACGCTTTTCCAATATATTATTTCTTAGTTAAACATTTCATAGTAGAAAACCATCTTTCAGCAGTACGTGTTGTAACAGACAAGAAGATCAAAAGTTTTAAAAGTCAATGACATGCAGAAAAACATCTACGCTATGCTCTAGTTTGTTCGAAACTCATGAATAGGTATAAAAAGTTGTTTTCTCAACACAGTTTAAAAATATGTTTTTATGCAGTGGATAGGGACCGCATTAAAAAAGTCTCAAGTAGAAAATAACTCAAAATATTATATTTAAACGAAATCAAAATAAACCAAGTGATGATAATTTTGCCGACTCCCGAAAAATTTCCCGAATAAGGAAATTTTTGGGAGGTCACAGTGACTTCCCATCGGGATGCCTCTGTCGTCACTTGAAGATACTACCTCGCACTCGTTTTATAAAAATTTTCCGCTTGTTTTACAATTAAATTTCATGTACCGCACAAAAAAAGACCGCACAAAAACAGGTTTGGGTGTACAGGATATAGATGTCAGGAAATTAAAGATTCTCGTGTATGATTAAAAAGTGTAAAGAACTCATAACTGCTTTGTGACTGGTAAATCTTTCTTTATGACATGCCATATGCAGCATCTAAAGATTAATTAAAACTGCTGTCTAAAAAGGAGAGGAAACAAGAGAAGGAACAATTTTTAAAGCTTACATATATATATTTTTTTAAATGTTTAAAACACTTTTAATTGGTGCCGCCACCGTCGAGCAGCACTTGCACTAGGGAAGTGCGTGATTGTCAAGTCACTTGCGCACTTCCCAAAATTTTCGTAAGGTTGCTGCACTGTGTACATCCCTACATTTTTTCTCATACATCATTTTCACGATTAAAATATTACGTTTTAAGTGGATTTCTTGTTTTCACACAATCGGTGTTGTGGGAAAATAACACCTATTGTAATAATAGTTGAGTTTCCATCTAGTATTTCACATTAAAAATTACTCAACAAATTTTTTGTTTTCGCTTCAAAATGTAATATATTTTTCCTTTCTGCCCTTAACCCCATTTTTTATTTCAGCATCCACTGGTTTTCAAAACCCAGTCGAACTTTATTTGAAAGTATTTAAAAAAACATCTTAAATATTGCAATTTGTCAAAAACAAAACCATATCTCTTTGCACAAACCCCCGCCCCCCCCCCCCCTCCCGGATAAGCAACTGCTACCATATATAAAAAATCAGGATGCAATACTGCCGTGGGAAGAAAGCGCAGTATCTGCAGAAATGAGGTATTGAGATATTTAAAGACGTGCTTTAGTTTTAGCGGATGTTTTCACTCAATTTTTGTATCACTTCAAACTTTCAATATGTTAACTCTGAATCTAATTTTGACCATTTTTGCAATTGGAAGTATGTGTCCAGGACTAACGGTTGCGAAAACACAGGTCTGGCAGGTTAAACGGGAACACACTGTACAGTGCCAATGAAACAATCGACCATCGTACTTTGGTGATAGAACCAACCAGCCTGCATTGAACTTTAGAGCAGAAATTAAATCATTGGCGAAGAAAAAGCTTGGGCAAAGAACTCAAGTCACTTGACCCAACTACGACAAATGGTTGATACGTTTTGAGTGAAACTAGGGAAAGAAACCTAATTTCTCTCTTCCAATGCGTTTCTTCAAAATCTATCATGTGACTTGGGGTCTTTCTTTTACGAATGAAAGTCGTCACTCCCTCCATTTTATCTTTTCTCAATGCATTGTACAAATAATGCTATCTATCATTCTTCAATGTCCCAGTATGCAAAGGCACACCCTATCGGTTTACAAAGGAAAAAAAGTTCAAAATGTACTCATGTATAACTTAACAGTGAACAACATACTAACTTTTTTGCAGACTACCATTGAACGTCGATCTAAGCCTTTGGACTACACGTAAATATCGTCGATTCCATCTTTTTGTGTTCTGTTGTGGTATCTTGACTTTCACAGGCTGTTTTGCTGAGCTAAAAAGTTCTCTTCATGAACTCGAAATATGTGATTATTTCTTTTTTTTTTTTTTTTTCCTTTCTTTATTTTTTAAAATCTCGTGCTTTAACAACGTTAAAATTCAGTTTTTATTGATATTCTTATTCAACTCGTATAGTTGTAATTGTTTTAGCTCAAATGTTATCGAATATCTGCCGATACGAAACTCAGAATATCGTACAAAATTAGTTTGAGGAAAGTAAGAAAATTATCCAAAATCATACTCCCTCTCTCCCAAATTAGTTGCTACAATTAAATAGTTTCGTACTGATTATCGATACTGTTGATTTTATGATTTTATTTGAACTTTTTTAAAGAGATTTCGAGGTACTATGCTATCAATCATCATCATTTACTTACCAAACATCCTTCCCTCCTTTTATTCAGTGCCAAATTAGTTTCAAAAATCCGAGGGGAGACACTCTTAAACCATGCCTCATTTTGATAGTAGACCAGTTTGCTTTCCAAATGAATTCACGATTTATTAGGTAGGAGATAGTTTTATGCGATTACTGGGGGAAGAGTCCTTTAAAAAAGGGGGCGCGGTTTAAGAGTGAGCTCCTCCTGGATTTTTGAAACTCATTTGGTACGAATTTTAGGCGGAAAGGAGAGTACGCGATTAGTTAGATACTGTTGATTGATAGCATAGTAGCATAGTTTCATGAAATCTCTGAAAAATGTTTAACTAAAGTCATCAATTCATCTGTTTCAAATTTAATACATTCAGATGTAGCAACTAATTTGCGACTTATTTTCGACCCATAGCAACTAATTTGAAACGGAACGACCAACATTAATTTTTTGCAATTTTATATTTCAAACAAATTTTCTGTACTTTTTATCATTTTTTATCCCACGGTATGAATCAACCTGAGAAAACGCACGGATTGAAATAGCTTCTTGACTTTTACCTTTATCTTGCATTTTTCAAAGTTTGATAATCCATTTTAAGACTTATCTGAATCAGTGGCGCAGTGAAAGAGGATTTTGGGGGTGAAAACATTCCCCAGAGCCATTGGTTTTAACCAGGGCTGTGGAGTCGGAGTTGCACAGATTTTGGGTTTAAGGAGTCGGAATCGGAGTTGTTCAAAAACATGCCGACTCCAGGCTTTTTTTTTTTTAATTTTCACTGATTCTCCTTGCATTTTTTCCAAAACTGACTACCAATTAATTTGATTACATGTATAAAGTCCTACTAATAAGAAAACAACTGTCATTGTGGCAAAAAGCTGGCTTGATTGTTTATCGAGCTTTCTGTAACGGCTACCTACGCCGACTCCTAGTTTTCTTCCTTTTTAACTTTATTTAACTGATAGCAACTGTCAGCAAACAGTTTTGTTGCCTAACATTTTCTAAGTTATCACTTTAAAATAAAAATAATATATTTTTTACCTCGATCTCAGTTATTAAATAGTAAAAGGAATGTATGAATCGCTTGAGCAACTCGGGAAACTTCTGAAGGTGTTTGGTAAATTCAAGTAAGTGTTGGCACGAAAGCACAAATCCAAAAGATCCGATAAAATATATTTTTTTAATCTAAAGACTTTATCTTAAAAAAGTTTGGTTATCACTAAAAAGTTCAAAATAAAATCAGTACATGATTTATTGTTTACAACACTGAATAATTGTAGTTAATCCTAAAATCTTCTTATTAAGGTTAATTCTAAAGCTGCTAATAAAATTAAAATAAAAAATTAAGTCAAGAAATGTAGGTATAGTAAAAACTATTTGTACCGCCGCATTTTGGGTAAAATTTGCTCTAGACGTACATGTACCCGACCTCTCCCTGCAATATAGTACAATAGTTTTGTTGAAATTTTAAAATGAAATTTAAGATTTATTATTGGGGACATTTATCAGAATTAAAGTATTTCAATTTTTATAAACTCTGAAATTAAATTGAGGTGTTACCCACCAGGTGGATGTCCCCCGGGAGGGGGTGGAGGACCTCCCCCTGTCGAAAAAAGTTTTTTGACTCAGCAAAAAAAAAATCTTTCAAGTTGCGACTATTAAAAATTGAAAGCACAGGAATTGATCAACATCTGTTAGTTAAACATTAAAGGGAAGAAATTAATCCTATTCATTTTTTTTTAAATGGAATTTTTATGTATTCTCACATTAGAAATCGCAAATATTGGATAGTTTCTAACTTTGTATACATGTTAGGTTTACAATAAAATACAACGCTAAAATTTCATAAAACGGAATTAATATTTCAACCTTTGCTTAGGTGTTTTCCCCCTTCCCATGGGGGGGGGTGGAAAAATAAATAAATAAATAAGCCGGAGTTGGAGTCGGAATCGGACGTTTGAAAATCCAGGAGTCGGAGTCGATCATTTTTCTTCCGACTCCGCAACCCTGGTTTTAACACAAATGCAAATTCTGATACATTAGTTTATGCATATGAAAGGGCTGTTTTAATAAAAAAAAAAACACTTCGTAAGGTATTTTTTATCTAAAAAAAATTCCCTTCAGAAATCATTTTTCATCAAAAAAACGCCCTCCAGAAGGTATATTTGATCAAAAAACCCTCTCCAGAAGGTATTTCTGACTGCTCTGGTGATCTGAATATATATCGCATGCATTTCAAAAAACCTTCATACATAAAATATGCAAATATACCCAAGAAGATTTAATATTTATTTTTGTATGTGCCTACACATAAAATTTAGATTTCGGTGTTAAGTTTAGAAAATTGCTCTAAGGAAATTTTAAAAATGTCACAATACACAGCAAACCTGGAATTTGCTCGCGTGAAATCAATCCAGGATCTTAACTTAAGCGATACTAATTATATTGGGTCACATATGCAGTATGGAAACATGAAATATTACGAAAGGAAGACACAGAAAATAGGGCATTGCGAACATTCATTTTCGTAAGATGGGCAATGCAAAATAAGCACGATTAGTTCTAGATTAAATCCTCGTCGGTCAATTCACAGGGCATTCATTAGAATACGTTTGCTTATTGTTTCGTATAGATAAAGAACTACGTAGACCCTCGTTTTACGTGGTTTCGATTATACGCGGTTTAAGATTTGACACCTTCATTTCATTTTATGCGGATGAGTTTCGATTTTGCACGGATGCGGCAATGCAAACAGATAAAATGTTCCCCTCTTTCAAAATCCAAACTCCTAAAAATTGCAGATTACGCGTAATCAACTGCATTTTGGCGTGCTAATAATCGAGCTTGGGCCACTGGAGACATTTTATGCGATTGGCTCCAGAGCTCTTTCCAGAAGTTAAATTATTAAACTCACACAGTTCAGAACGCACTGGAAGAAGAGCTTTTAGGAGTGACAAAGGAGGCCAAAACCAACAAGGATACCGACGTCAGTGACACTCAACCAAAAACGTTTACATTGAAAATTTTGAGCCATTCCTAGACAATAATCTTTCTGATTTTTTAGTGAAGGAAGATTCTATCATGGAAATGACGCAAGTGATCATGGATGCGTTAATGCTCTGCAAAGAATTACAGAGAAAAACTCTTACTGACTGCCAAAAGACTATCATAGTCAGCTCCTCTTTATGAACAGAACACGAAATTGATTTATGTTTTCTTTATGCATGTTGTACATAAAAGTCGATATAAGTACACATTAAACTTATTATACAATTAGTCATCACTAGAATAAATTTTTTGTTATCTACGGAACCAAACCTCTATTTTAACACTAGTATTAGGTCTCAATTTACGTGGCATTTCCGTGGAACGTAACCCCCGCATAAAACGAGGGTCTACTGTAGTTACGATTAAATTTAAATGTTGCTGTTTGTAATAAAATCTAAATTTGTTGGCTTTTTCATTCACGTAATAACGTCATTTATAATAATTATTTGAACAATTTCCAAATTTCCTAAGGTATCGATCTGAAATTCCATTAAATTTTCTTCATTTTATTCCTTGTCACCTATCAATTAATGACATTCATACATGTTAACGAGTTCATCGATTTGTTTGAAGTAAGATAACTATGTGCCCTCAATTAAATTACATCTTTCATTTTCAGCAAATGAACACTAAGCTAATTGCATTTGCAGCCTTAACTAATCACTAGCGTGACTTCTAATGAGTATGATAAGCGATGGTGTTGTACATGGTGGCCATGATTTTGAAAGTAATTATTTTCTTATCAACTCCGAAAGTAAATCAAAATTCTAAATCTGTAATTCATTTTTAGTTTTACATACCAAATATTTCACCGCGAAGTATCTTCGTTTCCTAATGAGTCATGTGTATATTTTTTCTTTCATTGTAGAACTGTTTTGAGTTATAAAATATTGTATTGAATTACTTTTTTGACGTTGTGTTCAAATGATTGAGTATTTGTGCTCTGATTCAAAACTATATTTATTTCCTCAGTACAGTGGACACCGGTTAATTGAATCAGCCGCTTTAATGAATCAAACCGTCAAAAACAGAATAAAATCCAGCTTTATTAAATAAGCCGCATTATTGAATCAGCCGCTTTATGGAATCAAAACTGTTTAGAACAAACATGATTTATATAAGCGGTGACCACTGTAGTAACTTGTGTTTTTAATGAAGTTAATTTATAAAAAACTTCCTTTGTGACGACGCATTCTGGACTTAAATATTTCCTATAAAATTTCCCTAAATATTATTCAGCCAATTTCCCACGTGCAAAGTCAATTTGAATGTTGTTGCGTGATGGAAAATTGTTGTGATCCCTCGTGTAAGAAGAAGAAATGCGCACCAGCACCTTTCTGCCTTTGATAGAGGTCAAATTGTAGCCTACAAGGATTGCGGTTTATCCTATCACAGTATTGCTGCTCGCCTAGGTCGAGATCCAATGACGGTTAGCAGAATATGGATTCGGTGAGTTCAGGATGGTAATACAGATCGCCGTGCTGGTTCTCAACAGTCAGTAATCACTAGCAGCCAAGAAGACAGGCATGTTATCCACATGGCCTTAATGGATCGTACAGCCACGTCACGAGCCATGAGTCAAGAAATGGGGTCATTTGCAAGACAACAAGTGTATGTATGAACAGTTCGGTGACGTGTACAGCAGCATGGACTGTCAGCTCGGAGACCATAGCTGCGGCTACCATTGACGCTGCATCACAGACAGGAGCGCCTTTAGTGGTGTGATCAGCGATGAACCTCGGTGTACCAATGGCGAGACTTCATTTTTTCTGATGAATCCAGGTTCTGCTTAGAACATCATGATGGTCGCATCCGTGTTTGGCGCCATCGTGGTGAACGCCCACTGGCAGGATGTATTCGCCTTCGTCATATTGGCGTGATGGTATGGGGTGCCATTGGATACACATCTTGGTCGCCTTTTGTTTGCATTGGCAGCACTATGAACAGTCAGAGTTACATTTCTGATGTGTTACGACCCGTTGCACTACCCTTTATTCGAACCCTGCGAAACTCTACGTTTAGCAGAATAATGCACGACCACATGTGGCCGGTATTGTGCAGACTTTCCTTAATGCGGAAAATGTCCGACTGATGCCCTGGTCAGCACGTTCTCTAGAACTTTCACCAATAGAAAACGTCTGGTCAATGGTTGCTGAACATTTGGCTCGTCAGCATACGCCAACCTCTTTGGTCAATGAACAGTGGCATCGTGTTGAAGCTGCAAAGCTGCAGGGGTATCTGTACCTGTATATGCCATCCAAATCTCTGTCTGACTCAATGCCCAGGCATATAAGCGCCGTTATAGCTACCCTAGGTAGTAGTGCTAGGTACTAATTTCTCAGGATCTATTCACCCAAATTTCTTGAAAATTTAATTATTTGTTATTTTTAATATAATATATGTGCCTAATAAATATCATTTTGTTATCTGTCTTTCTTCCTGGTGTAGTAATTTTAATGGCCAGTAGTATATATATATATATATATATATTATAAAGAGAGAGAGCGCATTTTTTGTATGTTTATATGTTCGAGGTAATCTCCAAAACCATTGCAACTATTTAAAAAATTCTTTCACTGTATGAAAGGTGCATTCTTACTGAGTGACATAAGCTATGAATTATACATATATGTATTTATACTATTTTTTTAACCAATAGTTTGTCTTCGCTAGTCGCTACCAGTTTAAGTTTCGTGCTGTTCCATTCTTATACACGTAACAGCAAACATCGACCGTCTAGCACCTACAATGACAGGTTAGTTGAAGGGTCTCTTCGAACTGAATGCTAAGGGATGGAAACAAGTGACTAAATAAAAAGTCACCATGCCATAAACGCGACACCCTGTAAATGAATTCGAGGCTAAAAACTATAAAGTGTATAGCATTCAATAGCCTTTAACATTTCAAACCATTTAGAGTCACAGAATGTTTATGCTTCAAAATTTATCTAAGCGAAATTTAACTGAGATTTGGATCGGGCAAATTAGTTTTTGAACTCAAGTAGGGCAGATATAGACGAAATTGATCCGTGTTTCTAAAAGTTGTAATTTTGCATGCATTTCGGTCTATCACTTAAGATTTTTTATGATACTGAAATCGAAATGAAAAACCTCTGCTATTGAGTTCACATAAGTACATTTAAATTAGAAAAATTTTGACTCAAAGGGTAATTGCTTATAACAGTTTCGTGCTTCACGAAATTTAATCATAAGAACATTTTCGTGGTTGAACATATTTCCAAAGTCTTTTGATAGTTAAAGGCATAGGCGCCCATATGGGGAGGGGTCAAGTAGGAACTCAAGCCCCCCTTAGAAATTAGAACTTCCTTGCTTTTAGTACTTTTTTCGTTTGCAAAAATGTAAAAATATTTCTTCTCCAGCCGCTAATGAATAAGTTATTAAAAATGTCAAATTTTAAAAACTCTGATCTGTACTGAAATTGTTTTTCATGGGGAAAATATCCTGCTAAACCATAGAGAAAATATCTGAGCCCCCTCCGCCTTAAAATTTTGCATATGGGCCAAAAATGAACCCTAAAAAGACAAAAAAGTTCAAACAAAATAATGAGAGTTGTCACCTTCGTATTTGACAGTGATTTTTTTCAAATTATTTCTGTGGTACCCTAGAGGAACGCGTTAAGCCTGATTGATGGCGTCTCCTTTCAGGAGCCCTTTACAACCTCTGTATCTTAATGATGATTTCATTGTTCAGTGGGAATTATATGTTGGTCTCTCCTGATCAGGAAATGAGGCAAATCAACTTGTTTCAAACCTTATGAAAACGAAATAAAAAGTGTTGCTTACTGTTAAATTTTAATTTAAAAAGTTCATGCAGGTCATTTATTTAAGATAAGTTTTTAAAACAAGGTTGGGATGGGTCGCTAGTATATATATATATATATAGAGAGAGAGAGAGAGTGAGAGAGAAAGAGGGTAAAAACACCTTATTTCGTCCTCCAAAGCTTTTTTTTCGCGGTGTAGCATATGTTACGATCAGTTTAACCAAAATAAATCATATAACACCACCAACTAATCCTACATCTGGTATTTAAGCTTTAATGCATGTAACAAGTATTGTTTTCCGTTTTAAAAAAATTGTCGAGACTACTCCTCGGTTGTCCATACATTTGTTGACTTCCCGTCCCCCCCCCCCCCATTGTAAATCCTGCTAAATGTGAGACAATGCATTAATATATAAATTTAGTCAAAAGCAGTTGTTAATACTTAGCCTGGAAAAAATGCACAGTTGGAAACGCATTCTTTATTTGCGTAGTCTAATGCTGGTCCTTAGTGGCATTGATATTCTGTTTGCTTTTTGCAATAAATCACACACTTATACGAAACATAAAAACTAATAGTTAAGGTACTGTTTCTGAAGAAAAATGAAAAAGTGAAAAGACCAAACTAAACTTAATGGGATGAAAAAGATAGAAAATTATGTAGAATTTGCGAAGAGACGCGGGCAAAGCACAAAAGCAGTGACATTAATTTAATTTTCTTTCTGACACTTTTCATAAACTTCATTCTCTTTTCCTCTGGTTTCTATTCTCATAAGATCCCTTCAAAACCTGATACGTAAGTGTTGATTTTTCTTTTTCCCTTTTCTTGTGGCATTAAAATTTTGCAAGGAATTTTAAAAGCTCCAACAAAAAAGGATTAAGAAAACAGAATTTGCTCCATAAATATCACATCTAAACCTTGTCGAAGAACATTAAATATTAACGCTTTTTGCATTAAAGATTTCTAAGCGAACAAGGATTGGGAATTTATTTTAAAATCTCTGATGCTTAAAATCGATTAAATGTTGTCCCCAGGAGACTAAATGTTAATCTTTTAGCCTGATAGCGGAATATAAAAGAAATTTATGGCAAAAAAGTAAACACTAATAGCTTTTTTTTCTCTAACCAAATATCATCCTCAAATTTTAAATATTTAAGAGCTTTTAAATTTGAAGGAATTTTTACTTAATATTTTATTC
Source organism: Uloborus diversus (assembly GCF_026930045.1). Classification (NCBI taxonomy): domain Eukaryota; kingdom Metazoa; phylum Arthropoda; class Arachnida; order Araneae; family Uloboridae; genus Uloborus; species Uloborus diversus. The sequence continues at coordinate 196,132,551 of NC_072733.1, read as the reverse complement.
AATATATTTTGAGATTGAAAACTGTCTAAGTACAAGTGAATACTACTTTCAAAATAGTGAATAGCTCTTGACATGATTTAAAACAGCCGGAAAACTTCCTCATCTGCCAAAAGTTTGTGACAGTCCTGTTTTATCTGAGCATTTGTCCATTTTTGTAACCCTACTTTCATGCACTGATGAAGAAACTAGCTGTTAGCCCCGAAAAGGCTGTGTATTGAGCTTTTAGCTTTCATTTTATCGCTTTTAGTTGTACTTTCGACTGCGTTTTCATCATACTGCTCAAATGTGTGCTAATTTTTCACGAGTGGTATGGAGTCCAAAGCAGAAATGGGTATCAGATTTGGAATTTTCCTAGGAAGCCATTTCACTTGGTCTCGTTTCTGAACTACTTTAATTACATTGGCAAGCAAAGGTTTTGGCCCAGGAAACATTTATAGTGTCCTTGAAGTAATTTTTGACGTTAAATTCAAGTTTTCAAATCAAAGTTTTAAATCACCTACAGTTATCGTGCAACCATAGGTTTTAAGTAACTTAATAATTTATTGCTTTTTTTTTTTTTTTTTTTTGCATTAAGTTATGTTGAAAATACCTAACTCATAAGTAAAATCCTAAAAACGCGATGCTCGATAGCCTGATTTACTGTTGCTGTAGTGGCGATAGGATTGTCTGATTGGCACCAGTTTTATTTATGTATGCTACCTGAATTGATTCATTTTTTGTGCTTTTACCTTTGACTGCAGCTGTGTTTTCACTCTGTGCAATGGTTTCAAAAATTCCCAAATTTTTACCTAATGTTCTTTGTTCAACAATTTATTGTTGGTTAAATGGTTACTAGCGAAAGCGAGAGCTATCAATATTCAGAAAACATGTTACTTTACAAACTAAAATTAACCCATAAAATGTGAGACAACATCAAAAACGCATTGCGAAACTGCCTGTAATCTACACAGAATGATCTACAAATAACCGAACTTTTTAGTAATAGAATAAAATACACCTGGCAATACTTTTTTCAGCTAATATTTATTCAAAATAGGATCCATTTAACTCAGTACAACGTTTTGAGCGTTCAACCATTTAATCCATAGATTTTTTTTTAATTCGGTTTCGGAAATGTTCTTTTGCACCTGTGTCACGCTGCTTGAATGGCTGGAACATCATTGTAAAAAGCTCCTTTCATTGCAGTTTTCAGATTCGGGATCAGAAAATAGATTTTTGTCCTCGATCTCCTTCTCTATTTGCCTGATCTATGACCGTAAGATATTTTCTGCTCCCGAAACTGAAAATTATAATGAAGGGAGTTTTTACGATGATGGGGTCCAGTCACTTAAGCAGCTTGACATAGGTGCTAAAGAACATTACCAAAACCGAATTTAAAAAGGCAATGGATAAGTTGGTTGACCGCTCAAAACATTGTATTGAGTTAAATGGATCCTATTTTTAAAAAACATTAGCTTTAAATAATGTTGCTCTTGTTATGCTTATTTTATTCTATCACTCAAAAGCTTATTTGCAAGTCGCAGTGTATGCTTCTATTATATCACTTTCAATGAAAAATTAACTCCATTTATTTAAATGCTCTGGAAAACATTTTTTCCTGCACATGCTTATAATGCTTGAATTTGCTTGCGAAGCATCATCCTGGCAAGGATACTCATCTTATAGTTCAGTGACCAAAACAGGAAACAAACGCTCTCTAGTGACGATGAATTTTATTGCTAAACTGATAAAAATTGAGTACCGTCTCCTTGAAACTGCTGCAGATAACTACAGACGGAATGAATTAAGCACACGAAAATTAAAGCATGAGAAAAAATACTTTTCCCTCTAGAATATAAAATTTAATCATCTGCTTTTCTATGCCGCACAAAACTTCCAAATGTTTTTTTTTGGGTGGGGGGGAGTTACTTAAGGCAGTCCTAAAATTTCCCACTAAACGTTAGACATTTGTTCGAGTTTGTAGTACAGCTCGGTATTTCTTACAGATCAATGATGATAAACCTTTTTTTACCCTAATGCCGCGTTTCACACTTAATGAATCTCGTGGGCCGGAACACATATCCTCGCCTCAGAGCAACACTAAGACATCTAATCCCAGAAATAACACTAAGATATCTTACTGTTGCTCAAATGCGACGATATAAAGTTAAATTATGTTTAAATATTTTTGGAACTAGTGGAAAAACAATATTTTTGGAACTAGTGGAAAAACGCGGAAAAGGAAAGAAAATTACACACCAAAAATTTTTATCATTAATACAAGCTTATTTTGTTAACCCGAAGTTTCCGTCTGTTTTTAGAAGCCAATACATGACTTTTTGTCCTCAATTTCAACAATCATTCGTAATACCGAATGAAGATGATTTCTTTTTTCGGAAGGTTCCAGAATATATTTTTTGAACTGCAGCATTGAACATAACAACGGGTCACATGGGTTAGCCTCGTGGGCCGTGATTGATAAAAACAGTATTTCATTTGCATTGTTAAGGACTACTGATTGTATTCTAATCGGGATTTTTAGAGACTTCTGACGTCGCTTCGGAAGTGTTATATTTATTCTATTAAGGATATTTATTCTAATTGGTCTTTTAGTGACTATTGTCTCTGTTTTAATAGGCATTTTTTGGAGTTGTTATCCCTTCCTTTTCTCATAGAAACGTTTTAGCACTATTGGTCTCATTTAGAAATTAGAAGCCCTATTCTGATGGGAGTTTTTAGGGACTGTTGATGTTAATTAAGAGCTGTTGACCTCATTCTAATCAGGGATTTTAGAGATCCGTGTCCTTTTTCCTAAAGGAATTTGTCCCTAAATTTCTCCTTATTTATTTAGAAGAGAATGTTGAGCATGTGAAACGTTATATCAATGACGTAATATTCGAGATAGCGCATGCAGCTATTAATCGTTAAGCACAATATTCGAGGATTTTCGAGGTATCCTGAAGCTCTTTCTGATTATGGAGAGCATGGCTCATTTATAGAAAAACAGACATATTAAAATATAAAAGACTATAAAAGTGTAAATTAACGAAAAAGTAATACACAAAAAATATTTCACTAAAGCAATGAAATAGTTTTGACGATACAATGAACTTGCATTTGTGTGTCGGGCAAAGGGAACAAGAGAAAAAGGCGCATAAGTGAAACAATCTATTTAAAAGTCCAAAACGCAACATAAGATCCAGTAAGAGCAAGAGTAAGGATGTTTCTAAAGAAAATAGGGGAATATACATTAATGATCCAAAATGCCGACAACCCAGTTATGACATCCAGAGAATGCAGTTTCGTCCTAAGTTTTTGTAGGACGAAACTGCAGTCTCTGTTTGTTATAACCAGGCTGTCGGTATTTTACCTGCAGTTCTGCTTTAGCTCGGGCTTCTGGGTGGTAACTTATTGCTTATATTGATAATGGTTTGACAGTTACAGTAACTATAATAAAAAGAAAACAATAATTGTAACATACCGAACCTTAATTTATTTCCTTTCATAATAATCCATAATTGGGGCAAAGAGAAGCAAAGGGATGTAAGTAGATATTTTCAAGTTTTGAGTGTAACGCGTTTAAAGATAACGTCCCAAGTAGGCTTTCATTGATTTTTTTTCTCAATTATGCTGAACAGCAGCAACTACCAGGGATACTAGCACTATCTCTTGTCCCAAGGCAGAGGAGAGGTTCCTTACTATTTGTACTGGATATCTTTAAATTTTTAATTTTACCACTTAATTATCTTTCTTCTCACTGTCTCCATTGCTATCATAACTGTAGCGATGATCATAGGAGTAAAAACCCTGTAGCAGTGTAGAGATACAGTGAAGCACCTTTGAACTCCCCCGGTTTGCATCTGTAAGGAGTAGGTCAAAAATTCCATCTGAAATGATCCGCTTTTTTCCCTTAACTTAGAAAATTACGTATAACGTTAGAGAGTTACTCATTGCGTTAGAGTCGTAATAAGATTGCTTATTACTACTTTAAAGTACCTGAAATGGACTGACTCTTCAACCAATGTATAGACGAACTCAGCAGTGCATCAAACTTGGCAGAAGTGCCAACCCTCCCCCCCCCCTCCAAGAGCAAGGGCGCACCCCCCTACCCAAACCATGACCCCTTCAAATCATAAATCCCCCTCAAAAAAGAGGAAAATGTACCTTAAAACAACCCCTCCCCCTAAAAATTCTAATGGCCCCAATCTGCGCCACGGTGCTGGGCACCCTGCACTTGGTTTAAAACAGGTTTTGAAAACGTGACAGCACTTTCATGTGCGTCAAAAGTGAAACAGTCTGATGACTGCTCGAGGTAGTCTGTATGAAATGTGATGACTAAAGAGACTAACAAAAACATGTTCCCTCTCTCCCCCATCGTCTACTTAGCGCACTTATAATGCAAAACATTTTTTTTTTTTCTGAAATGCTATAAAAAGTGCAAATTGGACGAAAAATGCATTAATTAAAGAGTATTTTATGAAAAAATATTGTGACTACTATTTTAGTCAAATTATCTTGAAACTTTGAATTTAAAAAGAGTTTTGTATGTATTTCACTGAAAAATCGGTAAAGTAACGTTCATTTTTTAAAAGACGACACAGCAATTTATAACGCTCTATGATTATAGCTTCTAGTTTTAAATAAACAACATGTGAATATGGAGAAGAATTGTTGAAGCGCTACATCAACTAAATCAATAATTATCATGCTTTTCTAAAAATCGAGTTTGCATTTCTTCGCAAGATTGAATTCTAAAAGGATGTGCGTTCTTGATAAAGATCAAAGAAAAAGTGGAATGAACAAAAAAAAAAAAAAAAAGAAAGAAAGAATTCCACATTTGCAAAAAAAAGAAAAGAAAAAAAAAGGAACATTATTTCAAAATCCTTAAAAATGACACATTGCAATATCTTTGCTTTAAAAAGCACCGGCAGTGCTGTTTTTAATAATGAAAGATTTCTTTCGAAGTTTTAATATATCTTAAACTTAGATACACACGTTATTTAGGGTTGTTTTTTCCCGTACTTTTTTTCTGGCTTCATTCTTAATGACAATTCTTTCTAGAGATAATGATGCCCGAAATACCCAATAGATATTCTGCTCCAAAACTAGCATTCACTTTTTTATAGAATAAGTAAGATAACTTTTGAATTTTTACTAAAACGAAATAAAATATTCTAGAAGTTTTTAATTTGCAGTCTTATAAAGAACCTATTACAAACCAAGAGAGATGAATGCTGAATTCCTGGAGAGTGTGTTATGGGGATAAGTAAGCAGTTGCAATTTTAAATATATTTTCACAAAAAAGTAAACATGATAAAAAAAGAAGCGGTTGGGCATGCAAATTAAATGTTACGATGTAACTTTTAACAGTAATGCTGTTAATATGTAAAAAAAAATTGAATTTTAACGATCTAAGTAATTATAATATAATAGAATTTACATTAAAATTTAAATTTATAATTACGTTTTACTGTTTAGTCGTTATTACTTCCATTCTAAGTGGTTAGTTAATTTTTCTCTCGAACGAGAAAGTAAACAGTGGCTGATGAATCATTTCTAAATATATGTAGACGCCTCAAAATAAGCCAAACTCGTATTTATACAGTGTCTCCTGCAGTAACTGTACTGTACAAGAAATTCGATTTTTTTTTTCTGTCCCTTAAATGGAACTTGACTAAAGTTTAAAATTATTTCAATGTAAGTGAGAAAAGGGGGAGTTTTTGGCTATTTTATTTTTGTAAATTAATGTGATTTCTGAATAAGGTAATAATTACTTCGAAAGAGATGATTTATTTAACAACAAATAATGCTATTGTTTATAACAATGTCAACCGTTTCATTATTTCTTCACGAGTCATATTTAGAAAATGAAACTCAATGAATCATATTTTCCATTTATTATGTCCACGCTATCTAGAGTAATGATACACTTAATTGATTTCCCTGAAGATAAATCTTCCTCTTTGAATGTCAATTCAAATAAAACGATTACATTAGCCACAGTGAAACACAAATTGCATTTTTTAGTAAGTGAACACAAGCTAATCAAAATAATGTTTAACAAAAAGATAAACAACAGCTGAAAATTAAAATAAATAAGTAAAATATTAGATATTACTCATTTCAACGTACTTTCGTAAATGCTACAAAAGGAAATACTCTAACTTTTAGTGAATATTTTTAGTATATTACCAACATTTATCCAACTTTCATTAGTAATTGAATCTATGTTTGAAAAAAAAAAGAAAGAAAAAAAAACTCCAAGCAAAAAAACAATATTTAGGGTGAGTATGAACAAGACGACAAAACTTGACTGCATGATTAGAAAACATCTAAACCAGCAAGAATCATATGGAACATTACAATCATAAAAGTAATGCTGAAGTATTACATGCAAAATTTAGTTTTTGAGAAAGATTGAAAGCGGTTGTTGGCCAGTTGCGGCCTGTAACTCTTATACATATGTCGCGATTGGTGAAAGCTTGTCAGGACGACTCGTCATTGCGACGGTTGGTATGTTGTCATTGGGACTCATACAATGCAGCTGTAGAACTCGAAGTACATAACAAACAAGCAAATTCAATAAGATACATGACACAACAGAAAATCTGTGTCAATGTTTGACCAACACCAAAGCACTGCCTGCTGCAATTTTTTAACATGTTCAATATTTTTCAAATTCATGAAGAATGAAAAGATTTCCCTTTTTCATGGAAGATTGACTGCTCAGATTCCTACATCTTCGAAGTTTACATTCTGCTAAAATTGAGAAAGCTATTTCATGTGAGTTCAAAATAGGTGTCCTTGGCTTTAAATCTTTCCTAACAAATAAGCGAACCATCGAAAGATGATATATAAACCTCTAAAACCACCACACTTGCCAAGAGAGTCCTGGATTTTAAATGTCGTTTAGGGTATCGTGTAGAGCTGCTAAAATATCCTATTCTTTTTATTTTTTTTCTGCGACCCCTACTAAGGCTGCAAAATGAAAGTGAATGAGGATCTTGATATACTTTTGCTTGACTTTGATTTTGCTCTACCGTTATATATATATATATATATATATATATATATATATATATATATATATATATATATATATTCGTGGAAACGCGGTAGATAGCAAGCGTAAACATTCAGCGTGCAAGTGGAATACACGCCTAAGTTCATCATCTGTGACTTCATTTAGAGCAAGCCTTGTATGAAAAACCAGACATTTTTAAAAAAATAATTAAAAAATAACTGTTTCGAAAAAGAAAGCATTTTTTGAGTTCATGTTTTTTTTTTGCTCATTCTATCAACTTTAGTGACTAAAAGTAGTACTTTTGACTGAAGAAATCAACCCCATTCTAAATTTAAAGGTAACATGATACAAATCTCTTATACAGTTTTAAAAATTAAAAAAAACAACATTGTATGATTTGTAACAAGTAGTAATTTTTAACATTGTAAACAAGAAGAAAAATTAAAAGTATAAAGTAAAAAATAAGTTTCTGAACCAAACAAAATTTACGGAAAATACGTATTTGAACTAATATCAGTTCAACAATCTTGCAGTTCTCGACGAGATATCTCATACATTTAACGTGTAACTCAGGGATGGCCTAACAACCAAAGTGCCCCACTGCAGGATGCTTAATATTAAACACTTTCAGTGTAATTAAATACTACATGGTAGCAAGAAAATACTAAGTATTTGATGGAACAAAAAATTTTGATAGACCAAAAAATTATTGAAAAATGACATTTCAGTAAACTCCCGATTATCCGTGGGGCGGATTATCCGCGAGTTAATCAAAGATCAAGAGCATGTATTTTCGTAGCAAAAAACGAATACCAATGGCTGTTTTTTTTTTCTTTCTTTTTTGTCAAAAAATTAAGTTTAAACTCAGTTGCTTTTCTTTATTTATATATTTATTTGCTTATTTATTCATTTATTGTGCTTTCTTCATCGTACATACATTTTTTTTTTTTTTGATAAGTTCTTTTGGGCAAAAATACAAAACATTTTTACTGTAATGTATATATTTTCATCAGTGGCGGATCTAAGGGGACTAAGGGGGCTATAGCCCCTCCCCCCGCCCTTGAGGTCCGAACTTAGATAAAATAGAAATTTCAGAGACTTATAATACTGCAATACATTTGCGAATTTAAATATGCATTACATTTAAATATTACTATATATAGTGGCATATTAATAGAAAGGGGGCGCTAGGAGATTGTAGCCCCTCTCATTGTCCCATTTGGTCAAAACTTAAAACAGATTAAATTGTGATCTGCAATATAATGAAAAGACTTGGGGGGAATAATTTCGTTCTGCAATCGTTTTTTTTTTTTTTTTTTTTTTTTTTTTTTTTTTTTTTTTTAACCTGAAAGTTATTACTTTCAAATTAAACCAGCCATATATATTTAACTTAGTTCATAGGTTAAGGGGCTATATTCCCTCCCTCCATAAGGTCAGAGAAAACTCTAAACACAACAAAAATTTCAAAGATTTCAAATACTTCAATATTTTTGCGAATTTAAGTATGCATTATATTTAAATAAATATATACGCTGTGGCGTATTAGTAGGTGGGGTGGAGGGGCGCTAAAGGAACTGCAGCTCCTCCCATGTGATTTGCTATAGCATGGGAAGGCTTAGAGGAAATGGCTTCGTCCTAATGCTATCAAGAATGTTTAATCTGAAGTTTTTAGTTTCAATTTAACACAGTTATATATTTTACTTCGTTCTCAGGTTAACGGGGCTATACCCCCCCCCCCCCTCATTTATGAGTTCAGAACTTCCTCTGGATAAAACCAAATTTTCGGAGATTTTAAATACTGCAACACTTTTACAAAGAGAGCCTAAAACTGTTTTTAGGCCTCTAACTTCGGAAAATTTTGTTGGGTGAGTCCCTGCTTCCCCCTAATGTCTTCAAAGATTTCTTAAAATTGCACTTTTAGTACACTACTTTCGAGTATTTCCGGAAAAATATTTCTAGCATTTTTTTTCCCCAATTTACATAATTGTCACCCCTTTTTTGGACAAACATGGAATGAAATTTTATTTTGGCGCTTCAATTTCAAACTAATCCTTATGTGAAACTTCTACCATCTATATTTATCGTCACCAAAGTGAGCTTTAAAACATGTTTTTAGGACGGAGAAGGGCTCTCGAATCTCCTTTCCTTAACAATACCATAAAAAAAAACTTGATATTGCTTTTCTAGCTTTAATGTCGAAATTTTGTTGGGAAAGTCCTCAAACTCTCTCCGTTCCTTTAACGTGACTAAAAACATTCATTTTTAGGTCTTCAACCTTGAAACATTTGCTTTGGAGACAACCCATTCCATCAAAATGTAAATTAAAATTGTGTTTTTTAGAACTTCATTATCAAAAAATTTCAGAAGACAGCCCCCGAACCCCCAAGGCGTCTTCTAGCATCGTCCAAGAGAGCTTGAAATGCGTTTTAAAGAATTCGATTTCGAAATAGTTCTGGAGAAGTTCTCCGAACACTCACTCTTTTCCTAATATTACTATAAAAGATAAAATAAATTGGGTCTTTGAAACCTCAATTTCCAAATTTAGCCAAAAAAGATACCTAAATTCTTTCTCTAGACGCTTAACGTCTTTAAATGAAGCCATGCCAATGCTATGCTTTCTGTTTCAATCGCAACGTTGACCCTGAAAATTTAAATATATGTCAGGATCTATGGATGCAAAAAAATGCTTCATTCCAGTGATAGGTTTAATGTGGAAAAATGGGAATAAGATTGGGCGCCGGGAACATTGGGAGCCGAGCATTTTGGGTGCTGGGAACATTGGGTGCCGGGAACTTTGGACGCCGGGAACATTGGGCGCCGGGAAAATTGGATGCCAGGAGCTTGAGCTCAATGTGCTCAGGGCTCAAAATGCACGGCGCCCGAAGTTCCCGGTGCCCAAAGCGCTCGGCGCCCAAAGCTCCTGGGATCCAAAGTGTTCGGTGCCGATGTTCCCGGCGCCCAATCTTCCTAGACCGTAATGTATACCTATTATGCGCAACGTATAAACAGAAAAAATTAATTAACGTAGTGCTTATAAAAAAGAGCTGGTTATGATATTCTTTTGGTAGTTATTAATTATTGTTCTTTATGGTGCATTAACAGATCAGAGCCGTGTCCAAGGGGAGGGTTTTAGGGGTTAAACCCCTCCCATTGAAAAACAACAACAACAACAATGAATTATTAAATGATTTTTCAAAATGTATTTTAAGTTTTAATTAATTTTAGAGTTAATGCAATGAATGATACAGTGTTCACCCTCTGCAATATTTCCCCATCTTTAAAAAATAACACTTTCCTTGTAGGATTCCCAAGCACCTTGATGTTTGAAAAAATTAACGATAAAAGAATGAGGCTGAAGAATCCGGCAATGCTGACCATGCCGGGGAAACTTATTTAAAAAGAGTAATAGACAATGATATAGTCAAAAGAAAAAGTATTCAACATGTTTAGTTAGTTTTCCTTTGACAATCTAAGTTATAAAAGGAAAAAGTTTAAACCCCTCCCTTTTTGAAATCCTGGACACGGGCCTGTAACAGATTCATGTTTGCTCCCGTGATTTATACGCTGGCCCATCATTTCGGCGCTTTTTGAGGGGAAGAGGGGGGTTAAAGGGTGTATATTCTTAATTCAAATTACAGCAAAAAAGCAACCGAAAACGCGCCCACTTATGTGTAAACACATTATTTTGTCAACGCCGTAAGGGTTACTTGCTCCGTCCTGACCCCCCCCCCCCCCTAAATGACGGGCCTGTTTCCTTGACGGGATTTTCCTACATTAACAAATCTTAAACATCATTTCCCATTCAAGGGTACATGGCTCGCAACTTTCAATGTGTTCGAAAGCTTTTGGTTGTGTCATCGACGTCAGTACGTCAGTATCCTCGTTGGTTTCGTTCTCCTTTGTCTCTTCCAGCTCTTCTTCCAATGATCTTTGAATTGTGTGAGTTCAATAACTTAACCTACGGAGTAAAAGCTGTGGGGTCAATAGCAAAAATTGTCCAAGCTCGCTTATTAGTATACGGCAAAATGCAGTTAGTTGTTTGTTATCTGCAATCTCGGGATTTTGGACTTGAAAGAAGGGAAAATTTTACCTTTTTTTTCAATGCCGCATCCGTGTAAAATCAAAAGTTATCCGCGTAAAGTAAAATAAAAGTGTCAAATCTTGAACGCGTATAATCAAAACTGCGTAAAATAAACCAACGTAAAATGAGAGTCTACTCTATTATAACTGAAATAACTATACAACATATTTTTCTTATTGGGAACTGAAAGTAACAGATACGCCATTCGCCATCTGGCGACAGAATCTAAAGAGGAAATGATGGCGATTGCCCGTTGTTCTGTTTGTTAAACTTTTAAGCCATGGGGGAGGATGGTCATTCGTGTGATTTTAACTTATTGAACGAAAATGAAAAGCTCTGAAGATGTTATATTTGTAGAAATTCTTGTTAAAACGTTAATCTTTCTGATAAATCTCAAAAAGGCATCATAAGAAAACTTGTCATGTCACTCATACCGAGATCCACGTGATAACCAGGCCATACAACTCCCCCCCCCCCGCTTCGTTGCGCCACCAGTCGTCGATCTATGAACTTGGCGCGAAACTTTGAAAGCAGTGCAGTTTACCAGTGTAACCAGTAGTGTTGCTTGCTCTGGTTGATATAGATGAAATAGGAAATATGTAACTTCGGAAGCACATTTTTGAATGCAATTCTGTTGGATTTATGTCTTCCTTTCCACGTACCGGAATGTAGAGGCAATTAAATATATATATATATATATATATATATATATATATATATAGTATAAGTCTTAAGTGTCTGCTGAGTGAAAATGAGTCGGCGATTTCCGCTTCCGAACAACCTGCATGTGAAGAAAAAAGCTGGGCGCCTCATGGAATAAATTTAAAAGTTCGGAGGTAAGTACTTTCTCAGATAAACAAATTTACGTTTTATGCAGTTAAGATTACTTAAGTTTTCCTCCATTACACAAACAATTTTCAGTTTTCTTTCTGATATCTTTGTCTGTAATTTGTAATTTCTGTATACTGCTTTAGTATTTGAAACGGTTAACTTGCAACTTTTTATTTCTTTATTTTTTCAACTTTGTACACGCATTTATTCGAAATGGATTTTCCAAGCTGACAATATACATATGTCAAAATTTTCTTCAAACATACTTGTTGCTGTCAGAAGCAACGTAACTTGGTGTTGATATTCAGTTAATATGTAAAAAAGTTTATTGAAACAGGCTTTTAACTGAACTAATCTTTTATTTTCGGTTTCGATTAAATTGTTTCATACGCTAGCATGTGTTATTTTGATCAAAAAACATTCCTTGATGGGCTTCCGTAGTTCTGAGATAGAAGATTAGATTTGAACGCCGGATGTCGTGGGTTCGATACTCAAACATTTCCCCCCAACTACGCCCCTGCAATGTTATTCAAACAAGCTGGTTCTGTGCGTAAATTAAAATATATATATATGGGTTTTTTTTCACTGTTGTTTTTAAGTTTTATGATAATTATGCACACATTGTGGTTAAGTTAACGGTATTCATAATTTCGTGTTTTTGCCAAATGCTCTATATGCTTGTTTGTTTATGCTTAAAAAGGGCAAAATGTCTTGAACTACATATTTTTTGAACTCCCTGGATTTTCTGTTAATAAGCTTTCAGAAACTCTGAAACTGTAACATAAATTGAATTAAGGGGCTGTCTATAAAGTATGTTACAAACTTTTGAACAAATTCCACCCCCCCCCCCCTCCTCCTTGTTACATGTAACGCTGTTCAACATGAGCATATTGTTATAAACAACGCGTGATGTCACACTTCTTGTTATCCCCTCCCTTCCCCCTGTCACAAAACTGTCACATTGATTTCCTAAAAGAGTATACTCAGCAAAATGTTGATCTAAATTTAACATATATGAGGTTTTAAGTATTAAAGTAAGTTGGTAAAATGGTCATTCTATGAAAGGTTTTTTAAAAAAGGTTACTTTGTCATCAATTAATGCTTTTTAAAATAATTTTTCAAAAGCCTAAAATGATGAACTATTAAAGCCCCCCCCCCCCCACACAAGAATCATTAGCAGCAGAAAAAAAGCTACAAATGGAGAAAAGTAGCCGAATTCAGAAAAAAAAGGCTGTTTAGATATTGAATACATTTTTTTTGATATACAAAATACAGTATTCATGATGTTGTATAATTCATTCTTTAATTAAAGTTTTTCAAGTTGAATTCCTGTGTAATTTTTCGAGAGTGCCCACCGAAGGGGGGGGGGTCGGAATCATAGTCTCATAGTAATGATAGCTTTTCAACGGCTATAGTTTATAAATAACTGTGCCCTTGAAATTTTAATGGAGATGGAGATGTTTTTTTTTGGGGGGGGGTCATAATTGAAGGGGGTAGGGCACCGTCTACTTTGGGGGATGGCACCCAAGCATTCACGTCTTTTTAAAAGTATAAATTTGCTCAGCTAAGTTAACATTAATAATCTGGTATTATGTACTTTAATTTGAGGTTATGTCTTTGAAACATATTGCAGTCATGTTTCCCGTTTACTTAAGTAAAAATGTTTATTTATTTTTTAAAATTTCATTTAATTCTTATTCAAATACAATAGTAATATTATTTTTTGTTTTGTTGTAATTGTAAAATGAAAGTTCATTTATTTATTTGAATACTTCTTAAGACTTAATGTTTCAATACAATATACGAGTAGTTAAAATGCGATTAGTTAAAAAACAATTTCTAATGAAAAATAAAACTGTGTTTATTTATCACTTTGTTTTAACATGATTGTAAAATAAAATCGTGTTTAGTTATTTGAATACTTTGTAAGACTTATAAATGTTTTTATGTAAAATACTATGAATTAAGCTCAGTGTATTTTTTAATGTATGATTATCGGTTCCTTTTTATGTTTTCAAATGAAAAAGTAGAATTTGTAATGCTACTAAAATAATAGAAGACAATAATAAATAAACCAAATAGTTTTATTTAACCAAAATAGTAATCGAAGTGCTCACTTCCCAATATCATTGTGGATCGACAATCGATGACGTCATTGGCTAGTTGGATGGCCTTCCTATCTCGAAGGCCTCGCTCATACTGCTCACGATCATCCTAGTCATCCAAGTGTGACAATCATAGGCGGATTTACGAAGGTGCCAGGGGGTGCGCCGCACCCCCAACATTTTGGTTCGATTTTCAAAAAAAAAGTAACGGAATACATTTTATCAGGATTTTTTTTTTTTTTTATCAGGAAGTTTTTAAAACAGCTTATACTTTTCTACTGCTACAATGCAAGTTAATTTACTTGAAAGCAAGCCCAAAAATACAATGCACATTGCCAGTGCAAAAGGAATTGTGCGACGTATTAAGAAATATTTTATCCGTTTAAAAAAGAAAGATAATAAATAATTACATGCATCAAATATGCACCTCTCTTAAATTATTTATTATTCAGTGCTGTATTATTAAATAATTGTATGCTCTGTAATTGGATACTTAATGGTTAATCATTACAATTTCTTTTTCTTAGAAAAAACCATGGGTAATCAAGTCAAAAAATATGGTTATTGTAATATATTTCCTCAAAAACAAAATAAACTGTTTGAAGTCCTTACACATCATTCTAGTAAGCTGTGATATAAAAATGCTCTGAAATCAACTAAAAATAAGGACCCCAAAGACCCCATGTTTGTCCTGGGAACCCCCCCCCCCCCCACACACACACACACCAGGGCTGCCACTGATTTCCTCTACTAAAATAGTTGTTTTAGCTGTCTTTAATATAAAAAATAGTTGCCATATACAAAAAATAGTTTTTATAATAATCGAAACATTTTTTTAAAAATAGCATTTGTATCATATTTATGCAATGGTACTTCAATAAATAGACATCACTCACAGCAGTGGGATGGACCTATACGTGGAGCAAATTTTCACTAAACAACCCTTGGAAAAGCAAACTTTTAAAAACATTTTCCAAACTTTAGTTCAATCTTTTAGTTTGGACAAACGTAACCTGGTAGCATTGAAGACTACGCAGATCCTACTCACAGCAATACGACGTGACGTCGTTTGCCCTTGCCCTAACTATAGAAGCGTCGCATTCCGATATAGAGAAAATTAGCTCTTGTTTTCAAAAAATTAATGACTTGGATACAAGAAATTAGAAACCGAGAAACAGTTAGAAAACAAATAGAATTTTTTCAGAAATCGCGATTGCAAAAACAAAACTTTTTGTGCAAAAATATGAGCATCACATTTCTGGTCGTGAATGATTTTTCATATCATTTTCCAACTTTTTAAACATTTCATTTTCCCACTTTTTAAATGATTGTTTTTAAAAAATAAGCATGGTAAAATGTTCTTGGTCCGCGGTTTTTTCCTGGCAAAGCGAATTTTCACTTTTTTTTTTGTATAACTTTTTTCTCTCAGGAGGAAAAAAAATCATTTTTACGTATCTCAGTTACATTTGCTAAAATAGTGGATGCATAATAGTCGTTTTTTCCCTTTGTCGTCAAAATAGTAGCCTCAGTCACAATTGGAATCTCCCAACCCGACCCCCAATATTGTTGCACCCCCAGAATTCACTGCCTAAATCCGCCTATGGTGACAATGTGAAATACGAAAATATTTTGCAGCGTATACCACCCGGCAAATTGACCCTGAGTAGCATATATTGCTAAATTACTATGATTTACTATGAGAGAAGTAGGTTATAGCTACATTTTTAAAGGAAATTTGGAATTTATCGGCACGAAAACAATTACAGTGATCTCTCGCTTATACGCGACCTCTGTTATACGCGTTTTTCACTTATGCGCGTTTTTCTCACGGGCCCGGCCAGCGATATAGGAAAACAATGTTAACTCTTGTTCATCTATACGCGAAACCTAAAATGCACCTTTCACTTATGCGCGATAAATTTTTTTCAAGTTTTAGTTAAATCGCCTATTCACGCTTTGCTTATCGGAAGATTTGTACCCTTCTTGAGGTCGCTTGGAATGCATTCACACACTTGTATTCCAATGTTCAAAATGTTTCCAAGAACGCGTTTTTTTTCGCGCAAGTGTGCGATTGGGGGTGCAGTTAGTCTTGTGATTGACATCGAGAGGGGAGAACGGGTTACATGCGAAAAGATTGACCTTCCTAAAAGTCGTGGTGAAGCGGAAAGCATTGACATAGCATATCGAGGATCTTTTGTATCCTCACAGACTATGACACTGATCACGCGACAGTTTGTAGGTTTTGTGGAATTCGCTTACATACTGTACAGTGTATAAAAAGTGATAAAGCGTGCAACTTCAAATTTTGCATTTTTATTAAATTACAATGCATAAATGGAAATTATGTGCGTATTTATTCATTAGTACTTGTAGTATACTGTTAGTATTACTATAACTGTTGATAACTTACTGTATTTAAGCTTATTTTTGGGGGGTTTTCACTATTATGCACGAATTTCACTTGTGCGCGAAAATTTCGTTGTCCCCTTTGGTCGCGTATAAGTGAGAGGTCACTGTAGATCTATCAGTGCAAATAATAATATGCAATCTTCCTGTGTAGAAATAAACACCTACAGTGACAAAGGAAAGATAATAGACACAGTAGATCAAAGTTAAAATTAGAAATGGAAAAAGCAGGGAGGTAGAAAGGAGGAGATAAATCTTTCCTATTTGGAAGTGGCAACGATTGTTCACTTTTTTAGAGGGCGCTGTCGGCGAACCGCTCCCGACAATTGCAGCAGATCAATGTAAATGATGCTAAGTTTCTCATTTTTTTAGAGGCAGCTATTAAAGCAAAAAAAGAAAAAAAACTACTAGAAATTGGTTGTAATAAGGGGCTAATATAGTGGACGATGTACGGCTTTCGTCGACAGGAAGTTTGCACAGTATTTTGATGGAAAAATTAATTTTATTTTTCATCACCAACTTGCCGAATTCGTCTGCTATTAATATTGCGCTGTACGATGTTTTATTTTTTACGAGTTGGAATGTTTCTATTCCTGTAAATAATTTACGAAATGAGAATATAGTAGAATTAATTACGTAAATACTTTTTTTTAATTAATTGTAAATTTCGTGACATGTTTCGAGAACTAATTAAAGCGAAAGAATTTTTGCCTTTAACAGATAAAAATAAATGTTAATGTTCTATTTACTTAACTTCAAGCTGATATTGATTATATTATTTTTATTCATGTATTTACTCACTGCTTAAACAGAATTGTTATCATTATTTTTTATTTTATTATTGCATTTTTTTCGACAACCAAATGGAAAAAAATCGAGACACCTTATTCATTCAAAAAATTATACCTTGGAACATTTTTTTGAGATAGTTCTGGGGTTTTCTGTTGAAATTAATCAAGTTTTCCAAAATTACAATTTACTCTTTTTGTACATGTATTTTTAAATGAAAAAGGTTTCCCAATCTTTTTTCGATTTGGTTGTAAAAAAAATGCAATAATAATAAAAAACAATGATAACAATTTTGTCTAGGCAGTGAGTAAATACATGAATAAAATTATTATAATCAATATCAGCTTGAAGTTAAGTAAATAGAACGTTAACATTTATTATCTGTTAAAGGTGGTGAAAGCAAAAATTATTTCGCTTTAATTAGTTCTCGAAACATGTCACGAAATTTACAACTAATTAAAAAAAAGTATTTACGTAATTAATTCTAATATATTCTCATTTCGTCAATTATTTACAGGAATAGAAACATTCCAACTCGTATAAAATAAAACATCGCACAGCGCAATATTAATAGCAGACGAATTCTGCAAGTTGGTGATGAAAAATAAAATTAATTTTTCCATCAATATATTGTGCAAACTTCCTGTGGAAGAAAGCCGTACATCGACCACTATATTGGCCCCTTATTACAACCAATGTCCAGTAGTTTTTTTTCTTTTTTTGCTTTAATAGCTGCCTCTAAAAAAATGAGAAACTTAGCATCATTTACATTGATCTGCTGCGATTGTCTGGAGCGGCTCGCCGACAGCGCTCTCTGGAAAAAATGAACAATCGTTGCCACTTTTACACTAGCGAACCCGTAGGACATTTCTCTCCTTCTTCCTACTCCGTGGGAAAAAGATATGAAATAATTGTAAACAGTAAAGAGTCAAAGAATGGACGTGCAACAAACACCAATACTACATATCAGAAGATGAAAAGAAAACAGATAAATCTTCAGTTTATGAATAATTAATGAATTAAAAATAACCTCATACGCACAAACCAAACACAAAATATGAAAACAAGGCAAGAATGTCACAAAAAACAATTAGAAAAGTAATGATTCATTGTTAAATTTCGTAGCAGAACATTGTAGCAGATAAGCTGGTTTCGTTTTATCCGTTTAATAGCGCCACCTATAGTTACTTTCCGTTCCCGCAGATGAGAAAGGGGCGACAAACTTCTAGGCGCTATGGGTTTCCACATGCTTATTCTGGTCCTGGTCCCTACCCAGGACTACAAAACTGCTAGAGCCGGCCATATCTTTAAGATATTAATAATATAGTCTTATCTCACGGAAAGGGATCTTGGTAGAATCAAATTCAACATATAAGTCACATGTGGGATACACAGCAACTAACAGTGTCACGTGAAATAATCTGATCTCTTCTTAGTGGTGGCATAATGAAACGAAATGAAGTGAAGTGAAATCTTCAAAAAACTTCTTGTGATCCAAAGAAGTTGATTTTGCTGTGTTCAAAGGCGGTAAAATTTGGTTTCGTAAAGTAAGTACAGCTTTTCATATCAGGAAACGTTATATATTCTGTGTATAAAAAGCGTTTTTATTGCCTTAATTTCTTTCATTTGATTATAAGTATCTTCTTCTTTTTCTATGTTAGTGTATTAAGCAAACTTTTCTAGCGCTGGAGTTAGTTTTGCTTTTAGATCATGGAGATGAATTACATGTTCTTGTTCTGTTTAGAAGTGCAAGGACTTATTTTAAAGTATTTTACTTCAAATCTTCTGTAAATTCAAAAAATTTCAGAAAAATTAGCTTTTCTTTTCCTTTCTGGCGAACTAGCAATGATCACGTGAAATAGCATAGCGGTGTGTATAGTGTTTTGAAACGTTACTTTCACTACTGCTTCGACTCACGTATAAATTACTATCTGATACAGAGTAATTGATGATATTTTGGAGCGAGTGTCAAAATGCTGGACGAGATGATTTTTGTTTATTTTATCGAACATTCAATAAAAGTTGGTGTTCTGTTTGAAAGAAAGAAATGACTTCTTACTAATATTAAAGAATACTAAATATTATTTTTTTTATTCAAGTGTATTAGTATTTAAAACATGCAAAAATGTCATTTTCTTTTTTAACTCGGTATTTTTTGGTTATTAACTGATCTTGTTTCTTTCAATTTTGTAATTTTAAGAATAAAAAAGGTCAAATTATCAAGTTTAATTGTTTAAAGTTTCACCACGGGGAGATGGCGAATGAATTTGAAGTGGAAACATCATTTATAATAGGTTTTTGTTATTATTTTGTAATAGATAGGATCAGTAAAAATTTGCGTCTTACTACTCTGCCCGTTCTCGCTGATTCTACCTATTACAAGTGATGTTTTCATTTCCTGTTCATCTGCCATCTCTCCATGGTCAAGCTATACCAAGCTTTAGTATGGAGTTCATATATGTTTGTGAGACAGAAAAAGTCATACTGGATCATTATTTCAACCTTTTGTTCATTCTCACATTCTAAAATGTTTCGTTTTTTCTCCTTGCTTTTATCTCTACTATACTGCATCCAATTCTTAAAATTGTTTTGCTTACTTTTCTTACGTTGAAAGTATAGAAATGATTCGAAATTTAAATAACTTCACTAACAAGGAATACAAGTAATCTTCTCACCCTTTTTATTTTGGTGACTGGTTTCAAAGAGTGCAGACATTGTGTGCTTAAGAAATGCAGTCAGTCACGTGAATGAAAAATACAGTGAAGCACCGTTTATCCGTTTTTGAAGGGACTGTATGAAAAAGCGTACAAACGAAAAAACATAAATAGGTATAGTTTAATGTGTATTTTAGACTTTGCAGGGACCAATTTTAAAAACGTATAATTGATAAAAATGTATAAAAGAGAAACGTATAAACTGTGCTTCACTGTAAAAGAATATTTAATGTTTTATTTGAGTTTGCTATTTATTGAGTATCTGTTAGAAAATCAGTTTCAAAAACAGGTATGTGGTATATGTTCTTTGGGAATTCCCCCGAAATTACTAAAAATTATGGTTCCAATTTGTTTACTATATTTAAAATCAAAAGTAATATTTAAAATGCAAATTGAAGCTTTTAATGTCAAAAAAAAACATTTTTTTGGTATCTAGTAATTTTTTTATGAGTTAGGGAGTTTTAAAAAGTAAGGTTCTTTGATGGGTGTGCAGATTTTCTGCATGAATAAAAATCACACTGATAACAATGATCAGAGCCTCTAAGCAGTCTCAGTGGGTGAAGCTGGGTGTCGTCCACTAACAGGACAAAATGTTAAGATTACTGTGTTGATGGAGACGTGTTCTACCAATGAAACAAGAAGTGTGTCAAGGTTTTCGCTTTGGGAAGTATTGAACCGCAGTCTTTCTGTCCCTACCTCGCACCAAGTGATTTCCATCTCTTTGGACCTCATTTGGAGTATGCTGTTCATTTTTGGCCTCTTTATCTCAAAAAAAAAAAAAAAAAAAATTCTGTATTGGAAAGGGTTCAAAAAAGGTTAACTACTAGATTAGTAAGGGAACATTCAGATTTAGATTATGATACCAGACTTAATATGTATAGCCTGGAGCAATAGAAAGTCAGAGGGGACATGATTCAGTTGTCTGAATTTATCAAAATGAAAGAAGTAAATGGGTTGAATTTTTGCACGGATTGCAAGACGAGGGGTCATTGTTTTAAGCTATTCAAATCTCTGGCTAACCTGGAAATAAGGAAAAACTACTACTTTAGTAGGGTCGTGGGCACTTGGAACAGCTTACCTGAAGAGGCGGTAATGAGCATGGGGGTGGATAGCTTTAAGAGGGCCATTGATTTTCTTTGGGGACTAATAAACTGACTCGGACCAGCCACACAGGGCCCAGAGCCTGTAGCTGGTCGTCACTTTTGTATTGTATTTGTGACGATGTTGAATATTCGTTTAACAAAGCAATGGAATTTATCAGGCTGTTAATGATATAGGATGTTCCATCTCACTCCACTTGTAATATACTTTCTTGTTGGGGAACAGTTTGTAGGGGTAATAGGCAGCCAGGAACTTAATTGCTTGACAAGTCACAATTGTATAATTCGGTTTGTGTTTGGCCCCCAAGGGCAGAATACTACTAAATTTGGAATGTACGTTACAGAGCAGATACTTGAGCTGCAGAACAATTCTGTTCAAATGTGAATGGAAAACTCAGACAAATTTTCTTCTAAAGTTCTAGATTTCTGTTTGAAATTGCAGATTTTCTGCAAATATCTTCCAACTAATGATGTAGTTTTGCAGAAATTCTGCTGATCTCTTCAAATTTGCAATTCTAAAATTCCCACAAATTGCGTTTATTCAGTGAAAATCTTGCCCAAGATGTCGAATTTTATACGTCATTTGCAGGAACTTAAGGTCTTTCAAAAGGCAGTTCTCAAAAGGTGGGAGCAAACACAGACCTCAACTTTGAAGCTTCAACACCAAATAACTTTCATTTTAACTGACTCAAAAATTTTTGAGTTAAATAATAATACTCTATAGAGACAAGAATTGACATAAATTATGGAAAAAATGCTCTTCAAATACCCTTAAAAAAATATTTTCTTTGCTAAATGGCACAATTTTGGACTTTCAAAACGTTAACTGAGCAAATACACCATCAAAAAAAAATTTTTTTTTAATTATTTCCAAACGCTTCAAAACAAAATTAAGGGTATGAATCTCAAACTGAATATTTTTTGATAATATTTTCCACAAATTAAAAAATTAAAGACAGATTATTTATTCTGTAGAAATTTTTAGAAAAAAAGGAAGTTGGAAGTTTCATGTATGTCCAAAAGTTACGATCTTGACAATGCTATTATTTGAGTACTAAATATATGATTTATATATTTTAAAGGTATTTTTTGATCCTCAAAATCTAATTTTAATCATTTTAAAGTATTTTCATATGTTTTTTATGCAGTATCTTTGAAGCAAAATTATTTTTCTTAAACATATATGTGAGATGTCCAAATTGCGTTACGATCTAGACGACGATAATTCTGTCCATTTATTCAATATTATAATATGATCTTCTGTCTTTTAACCTTAATAAAAAAGGCTATTATAATGTTAATTTCTTTAACCCATTGGTATTTTGCACGATTAATACGTTATGCATAAACATTACATAAATAACAGTAGAAACTCAAGTTATGATCGCAACGAATAGTAAACAAAGGCGGCAAAAATCGCCAAGCAAACCCCAATTGGCGACAACTCACAGCGTACGATAGGCAAAAGGTTACCAGAGAGGAATTTAGGTTTTCGCAAACTTTTTCAACACTTTATCATCTGCGTTGGCAAAATCGATGGGTTTTTTTTCGGATTCTACGAAACCGTAACAAAATTTTATTATTTTAAGACCAGTATAAGGTCATTCATGTATTTCATAAATCCTCTATTTTTCATTGCAGAATTAAAAAATAGATAAAATTTTTATTGGAAAAGTTCAAAAACTGAAACTTTCTTTATGATGATGTCCAAAATCTGTTACCTACAGACCGATCATTAAATTTGCTATTTATTAATTTTTATAAATAAATGCTGTCTTTTTATGTTTGTGTATGATGTTCTTGGTGTACATGCTATGCAATAAAAGCAAAATTGATTTCAAATTCCAAAATTTTAAAAATGGCTCAAAAGCAACGTTTTTGTTCCCACCTTTTGAGAACTACCCCAAACTTAAAGACGATTTTTTATATTTCATGCTACTAAAGACTATATTTACTATTTTTATTAGTGGAACTTGGTGGCAGGCCAAAAGCAGTTTTATTCTATACTAGCCGCCTGCGGCGACCAGCTGGTTCGCCTTCTTACGCCATTCACCTTTATATGCAAGCAGCCACCTACGGCGGCTGTTTGGCTAACTTGTCATTTAGCTTTTTACTTGAAGTTTGCCGCCTTCGGCGGCTGTTTAAACAAATTTGGCTGCAGTATTAATCAATCCATTTCTATCTTTTTTTTGTGCCATTCACATTTTTACGCCAAGATTGCCGCCTTCGGCGGCTATCTACCTTTACGATCAATCTCTTAATTTTCTTTTACATCTCTATATATTTTAACCTCCCCGTTCATTTCCTAATAAAAGCAAAGATCACTCAAAAAACCGCTTTTTTTTCTTTAAGTAGAACAAACAAAAAAGTTATCTCCAAAACTCCCCGTAGTGTGCAAAAAGTAACAAAGTAAAGTAAGTGACAAAGAAAAAAAAATCTCGCTGTTTTTATTGAATTAAATGCGCACAACTATGAAATGTAACGTAATATCAAAACAGCATAATGTCCAGCTTGGGGGGGGGGGAGGAGAGATGGAAAATAAAATAAATGCATTCCCTAAATTAAACAAAAGAGAAAAAAAGCAAGCGCTGCCGGAAAAACACGTGGTTATCACGTCATAAAATGTAGAAGTAAGCTATATAGTAAAAAAAAAAAAAACATTGTTTCGATTAAGATTCCGTCGTAAATATCGAATCGAAATCCAAGTAGTGACGTCAGAGGCATAGAAGATTGAAGAATGCGTTTTTCGACCGATGCGTAGAAAGATATGTGTTCAGCATTAAAAAAATTGTAAAAAAAAAAATTGCATATTTTTAAGAACTTTTTTCTTCTGAAGAGGGCGAAATGTTTTTACTATTATCAACTTAAATTTTAGAAATGAGGCTTTGATACTTCTCGCAGGATGATATTAGAAAAATGTAAAACCCAAGAAAAAATGCAAATTGAAGGTTTTTTCAAAAATTCATAAAAAATACAAAAATTGCTCTATTTTCAAAATTTTTTCATTCATCATATTTAAAATTAAATTTCCGACACTATAGTACAAAAATATTTGTGTGGTGCGATTGGTTCGTGATCTGTGAGGTAAAAAGTACTAAAAAGTGCAAAAAAACACATAAAACATTAAATAACTTTTTTTCTAATTAAAATATCAAAAATCGAAGCCCGAAGTGCACTTCTTTGGCAGAAACTGTACCTGTATACCAAATTTCATCTTTCTAGGCCTTACCGTTTTCCCGGAAAGCGCGCCACACACACACACACACACACACAAACATCTTATTTTATTATATGTATAGATTTCGAATATTCAGTAATTTTTTGCCATGTGTTAATGCAATATATAAGTGAAAAAATTGTGGAACTACTGTCGTATTCCTTCCTCTTAGTGACTTTTTTCAGTTGGCGCCAAAAAAGCGTCGCCCAAAAATCGATGTACTAGGACATATGTCGTACATCGTTCTTAACTATGCTTTTTTGTTCCAGCAAAAAAAGTTCAGCTAAAAATCCATGATCAATAAATCCTTAAAGAACACAACCATTAGAACAACATATAAACACAGCAATAAACATTGCAAATATAAGCTTCAAAAATAACCAAAAACTAGAAACTTTTTGTACACATATAACACTAAAAGTTATGTAAAAATGCTTAAATTAGCAAATTTCTATAACAGTGCAGTACATAAATATATACCTACACTCTTTTTAAAAACATCCATTTATCTAAACAAAAATGTTTCTCACACTCTACAAAAAGGAGCAAAGTGGTTTTTAATTGCGATATTTCAAGGGGAGAAAACCCAAAAAACAATCGCAAACAACATATCATAAAGTAAATTATGAACAGAAGTTCTACTAAATTAGCAAAAACTAAATTTACTATTTTACATTTTTACTATGATTTCAGTGCAAAAAAAAGTCTGAAGTTTTTCAAATTTTGATGTGTGAAGAGTAGAAATGTCTCTAAAGTATATTGCAAACATAACACA
Source organism: Uloborus diversus (assembly GCF_026930045.1). Taxonomy (NCBI): domain Eukaryota; kingdom Metazoa; phylum Arthropoda; class Arachnida; order Araneae; family Uloboridae; genus Uloborus; species Uloborus diversus. Next base: position 196,107,530 of record NC_072733.1, on the reverse strand, counting down.
AAAATACCATACATTAATTTACCATTAGGAATACTTTTAAAATACCAAAAATACAACTATATTTTACATAAAATAACAATTCATATTTTTATTAAATATCAGAGTCGATTTATTTTCAAGTATGTAGTAACTTTTTTGGTGAACTATAGTAATTTTTTTAATTTAGCATTTTAAATAACTTCTAGTGTTTCTTCTTTGTGTACAAAAACTTTCTAGTTTCTTTTATTTTTAACCGACTTCAAAAAGGAGGCGGTTATCAGTTCATACCGTGTGTATGTTTTTTTTTTTTTTTGTCCACTCACAGCGTCTCACCTAGTGAACCGATTTTGATGATTCTTTTTTTAATGGAAAGGGGATGGCTTAACTTAGGTCCCATTTCTTTGCTTGACCATATTTGTCCTTTAGAAAAAAGTTATGGGCAAAAAACAACAAATTTCATGCAATTTCCCTATTAAATGATTAAATATAAAACCCATCATGAAAGTTTGGTGCCATACGACAGTAACATTAATAGTAATTGTAGTGATAATTTTGAATGAAGGCTTCTCTGAAACAAGCATCAAATTTCTTCAGGGGGATAGTTCGATAATCGGGAATCTGGCGCTGTCGTCTCATTTTTGGCATAAATAATTTGATTTTGGTAATCCTGCTGATTTATAGTAAGCCTATGTGAATTATCGAAATCTTCCCTTCTTCAGTGCCATTGCGCCATAGTGGGGGTAAACCTAACCTGGAAGCGAGATGATGCAGTGATTAGGATCTGCTTAGCTTTCACAATGCTACCATTTGGTTTGCCTCAACTACACAGTAGTATTTTTATCGTTATCATCTACGCCAATAACAGATGATCAGGGATAAGTACGAAAATACAAGATTGCATAACAAGCAACTTGTATGCTGTGAAATGGAAACTAGTTAGGGAAAACGTAATACTTAAATGGTTATAATTAAATTAACTACATATGAATTCCAGAGAGGAACAAAGATAAGTTTTTAGTGCCAATCGCCTAAAGTTTAATGCGGGTTTATAGTTTTTTTTTTTAGTATGGAGCATTTTTATGAAAAAAATAAGATGAAGTTTCATGATGGTAACTTCTTACTATTTCTGAAATACCTACATTTACACTAAAAGGAATGAAATAAAAAAATTTTGAAAAAAAAATAGAACCGACTTCAAAATTGCTCTAAAAAGTGAAAAATAATTTTATTCTTTAAACACCATCGATAATGCTTTTAAACATAATTTTTGAAGTTGGCGCAAAAACGATAGATAAAATCATTCACAGCCGTAACTCAACTATAATTATAAATTTAACCACGCCCAGTTTCTTCACTATCACATACATTATGCATTGATGACAGCATATTTGAATAACGATATAAATCTTTCATTCGTAACTTTGGATGCTTTTCTGAAAAAAAATATGAACGAATCATGGTTACACTGGATTTTACGTTTTGTTTTTGCGCCAACTTCAAAAATTATGTTTAAAAGCATCATCGATGGTGTTTAAAGAATAAAATTATTTTTCACTTTTTAGAGCAATTTTAAAGTCGGTTCTATTTTTTTTTTTCAAAATTTTTTTTGAAGCTTATATTGGCTTTGTTTTTTTTGCTGTGGTTTTAAGTTTAACGTATATTGTGTTTTGATCATGTATTTTTATCTGAATTTTTCCTGTTGGCGCCAAAAAAGCATCGCTAAGAACAATGTATGACGTATGTCGTCATACAATATCAGACCATTTATACACTACCCTAATATTTTCATTCATTTAAGTCCGAAGCAAAAACTTGATATCAACAGATTGTAGCAAAAACATCTTCCACTCAAAAATGGTGCACTTGCAAATAGACCATATTGACCTCCCAACATTATTACGGTCAAAACTTAAAGAAACTAATATTTTCTTAAGTTTGGACATTAACACACAACCATTGAAATGGAAAACCAAAAAAATAACTTTCCCTATCATATACAATCCACAAAAAAATAAAGAGAAGCATTTCAAAATTTGATGACTAACTTCAAGGATCAAACAATAACATTTCTCTGTCTCGAATGCCTAGGGTTACCGTGTTACCAAATATATACCTAGCTTTTTCTCAAAAAGATCTCTGATATGATACACAATAATATTTCAAAAATACTATTGAAGAAAAGTATCTGTTCAAAAATAGATTTTAGTAGAGTAAAAGAATCTTCAAATTGTGTCAACAATGACATCATGAATTTTCTGGCAAAGAGAACTATTAATAGATTTAAAAGTTTTTTTTTTTTTTTTTTTTTGTTTTTTAATTGAGGGAGATTTTTTTAAATAAATATTTTATTTTAAAAACAAATAAAAGAATTGACCAATTTTGTGCTTTTTTATTTTAAAAGCTATCAGTTCTTCAAACAAACGCAATTACTAATAAACTTATTATTAAGTACTAAAATTAAATTACCAATAAATAAACTATCAGAACAAGCCAAAATTAGTCATCTTCAGCCTGCATACATCAAAATAACTTTCAAATGATTGAAGTATTAGCAGGATGTAAAAGTATTGAAATTTCAAACATAGTCATTTGAAAAATTTATATTTCAAATTATTAATTAACTTGCATGATATGATCGCTGAAATTTTACTAAAGGTTACATAAAAATAATGAAGAAAAATCTCAAATTTGTGTAATTGACAACATTTGTTGACTTTAAAAGGGAATTATTAATGTCCAAGCAATTGACTGACATAGTAAGCAAAATCCAGTGACTTTTTCAAAGGAGATGCAATGAGATTTTGATATGAGTTTTGAAAATCGAGGCTAAAGCGTAAAAAAAAAATTTCTTTTTTAAATGCGTTAATTTTAGACCTAATCTGTAAAATATCATTAAATAAGTATGTTTTAGAACTCAAAACCCATGATCAATTGTCAATTCCCATGATATTTGAGCATTTTTTGCTGAATCTCGTGACTTTCCATTACCAAATTTGACCATAGTAGAAATACATGACTGCTCATGACTTTCCAGGTGCAAGGACACCTTGTTATGTAAAGCATATGGTCATTAAAATAAAATAAACTGAAACATTAGCGGTAAATTCTGTCTTGGTATAAGATGTGCCTTGAAGATTGAAAAGCCACTTTTATGATGGGGAATTTTGTGAAGGGGCTGCTTTTACAATGCAGATTTTTTTGAAGAGGATGCAAAGCGAACCCAATTCGAGTCTGGATCAACCCCTGAATATTGTCATTCACTGCAAACCTAAAGCTTCTTAGAAGGGAGCATCCCTTCTACTTCAAATTTCAATTATTTATCCCCTGTTAGTAGTAGTAGTGCATTTTGTACATTGACTGGATTACTGTTATTTGGTGAAGTGGATTACAGAGTTTTGTTAGTACTTTATTTTTCATTATTTCAGGTATTTACCGGTTTTATAACCGGATCTTGCTGTCTGGAAAAAAATCCTGTGGGTATGTATTGTAAATACTTCTTATTAAATTCTCATTTTATTTATTCTTAAAATGTGTTGCATTCTTGTTTGTATAGCTGCCAACCTTTATGCATTTAAAAATCGTTTAAGGGAGGATGCATTATTAAATTCGAGTGGTATCAATATCAAAAGATTTCTTTTACCTTTGCCTTACTTAATTTTTTCAAGTTGTTCCTAAGTCCAGCCATTTTTTTATTCAAAGCTTTTATAAGTATTTTCCTGTAACAAGTTTAATATACAGTGGTAGAAGAAAGACAGATTTGTGAATACACAAGTTTTTTCTTGGAAGCCATTTATCAAAAACATGTATAAAATTGATTTTTGGGAAAATAGTACCTGGTAAATAAAAAATAATTAGACACTCGTTATTTTCAGCCAAGAAATGTAAACAAAAACCAGATACAGTGGGACTCTGATTTAACGAACCTGTTTTTAACAAATTTTGCGATTTAGCGAATTTAATTGAACCAAATTGACCCAACCAAAATGAATGCAATAAATCCTATTTACAGAATATTATACCCAGAAGTAACGAATTATTTTAACAGCTGAAAAATTTTTTTTGTTAATTTCAGTTAGGAAACATTGGATTGTTTTCCAAATGACTTAACCCATGTTGTCCGAAGCAGGAAACTTTTTCTTTGCAGGTTTTTCTTGGAACCAGCCATTTTTGATGGGCAAGGAGGAATCAATGAATAGCGATTCTGATGCAAAAAGCTATAATGAAACTCGTATTAAAACTGCTACTTTTTCAAACACTTTACCAGGCCTGGAAACTAAAAGCATATATGCTGCAAACTGTAAATGAGAGTATTTTCTTGTCTCTGTAAAGTCAAAAGAGAACCATTTCGAGTCAAACATCAAGGAAATTATCAAATATATATTATCTATTGCAAACCCAAAAAGCAGAATACTTGACGATGTTTTGCAATGTATAACCATTTGACCAAAATTGTTCTGCAAGCATTGCATACACAAGCAACAAATGTGGCCTTTTCCACCAATGCCCTAAACCAAAATAGTTTCATACAGAAGAAGGGTTTTTTTTCCTTCTTTCTTTTGCAGTTTTTAAAACACTGTTGTTAGTTATGATTTCTGTGGAACCTAAACTGATTGAGATTCTTCAAAAATATTTTATATGCTTGCTCAAATGCCTAGAAAGAGCAAAGATGCAAAATTTTATAAAAATCTGAACCTAGGTGTCAAACAACGTGTTTTTGGTTAAATTTACGTGTCATGAAGGAGGAATGAAATTATGTTAATAAATTATTAAAATAATTTATAAAATGAGTCGACTTAGTCTAGCATATAATAAAACACTTCAAAACTTTCAAAATAATTGAAATATTTTCAGGATGCAAATGGATAGAAATCTCAAACAAGACACACAATTGTCGGCAATGGACCTCTTCCAATATTGGCATGTTCCAAAACATGTATTTATGGAGGAAATTGCAGTGGTGAAGATGGATTGGGAAAAATAAGGAAAAGGGAAACCAAAAATGTTAGAAAAATCAGCATCTTTTCCGATTTAAAATATGAAATTTCTGCAGAAACTGCCGATTTTATACCAATATCATCCAACTCAAGATAGAATTTTGTACAAATTCTGCATATTTCTTTAAATTCAAAGTAAATCTAAAGTCCCTGCCGATGACTTATCGAATAACTTAACGTACGTTGCAAATTTAGTAGTATTCTGCCTTGGGGACACAGTACTTTAAAATTTCAAATTAACTAGCGTAATAAGTCGATGAATGTTGAGTAAAATGTCTACACTTTCTAATTATGAATATTTTTGTGTAGTTGCTTTTAAGAGCTTTTAGATAAGCTAAGTGCAATTTTTTAAATTTCTTTTTCACACCCTAATGCTATGAATAACCCCGATATAACGTATTAAAGTTTCAGTCCTGATGAATTCGTTAAATCGGGGTCCGACTGTATTTTCTCTAAGCGCCACTTTTCTAACTGTGCAGTATGTTATTTGTTCCTCTTTTAAGACTGACATGTTGGGGGGGGGGGGAGCACATCAGATAATAATGTTATAAAATATGTATTACTTATGCATCCTCAATTGTTTCCTTTTATTTTTTAAAATGCTCTCTTTCTTCTACTTTCTTGCTTTCTTTTTTCTTTTGAATAGCCATAACAAGCACAAAGATGGTCTAAAGTGGTAGAAAATGAGATGTGTTAAATAACTTAGTATAATTTAAATTGGATGTTATTTTCATCAAAATATTATTAACATAAATCAAATAAATTTGTTGAAATATAGTGGAATGGTGATGTAATATGGACAAAAGCAGTCATCCACTGTAAAATTTCGCTTTGAGGCAAGGCTGTAGCCAACATAAATGTGCAGGGTATGCCAAAAGTTCTTTTGGACCGGCAAAATAATAATTGTAATGCTAAATACATAAATAAATGAATAAAAATAAAGTAATGACAAAGGTTTCCAGCTTTAAATTAAGTCTTAGGAATTGTAACTAAAATTTTAGGGCAGGGTGGTGCTATTACTGCTGAAGTTAAGTCTCAGGAGGTTGTGCAAAGAAATTAGAGAAAAAATGATTTTTTGTTTGTGTGTGCATGATTTGCTTTAAAGGGTTGTTTTTTTATTTATTTTTATTACAATAATGTGTGTAATTTTTATAGATTTGAAGAACCTTGGTTGTATAAACATGTCACAAAAACTTTTATCCGAATATTTTGGATCCAACGCTGGCTGTAAGAGGAAATTTGATGAAATAGAGGTAAATTTTTTCTATAAACTACATTTTTATTGTTTTACTGCATTTCCTATTCAGTTTCTCTTGTGATATTCCTGATTGAATCTACCACGTAGAATGAAATTACAGTAGAGTCTCGAAAATCTGAGGTAATTGGGGCTCGCGTCACCTTGGATTACTGAAAACTCAGATTATCCGAAATATTATTATCACATAAGGACATGCATTGTTTACTTCCCTATGCTATGAAAAATAAATATCGTCTCCTTGAAAAATTTATCCCTCTTCTCATACTCAAATTTCAACATAAATATGTGTTTTAATTAACCCTAAACGAGTTTTGATTAGTTTTTTTTTCTTGGTGTCTACATGTACTTGTGTGTAAATTTGCAGGCAACCAAAAAAATGCCCTTTGATAGTCATAGAATACATTTTGATGAGTTTTGTCGTGACATTTGTGTCTATGTGTAAGCTTACATATGTACCTCAAATAATACAAAAATGTTATTCATAGAAGGATTAAAAAATTTTGTACTATATATACTATTCGTATAACGTCAAGTTTTCCACTCCCCATTTTAATTGCAGTCGGGTATTCCAAAAGAGCTGTTTGTTCGTTGTTGAGGCGAAACAATATGTTTTAATTTCAAGTTATTTTTGCTATTAACCTACCTCCTACTTTCTCCAAGGCGTCTCTTAATCCTCCTCTAACAGTCGATGAATTTTTCATGTCATGTTATTGACATAAACCTTTAAATGTCTTTTTATTACCTTATTGTATGTTGTCAGAAAAGTTTTAAACATAGCAAAATATTTCGATTTTTGGATTAAACATCTTTGTCTGTAAAAATATATCTTTAAAGTATCAACAAAGCACCTCAAATTTCGAAAAGGGATTTAGAAAGCATATGAAAGCAGGGGTGCCCATCGAGGGGGTAGAGATCACGGCGCAGACTGCTCCATTGAAATTTTTAAGGGGTATTTTTGTTTCATTTTTCAGAGAGGGGGTCTTGTTCTTGGAGAACGACTTTGTGGATTTTATAGGGGGTTAGCATTTGCTCTTGGAGGGGATAGGCACCCCTGATGAAAGAGATAAGAAAAAATTTCCCACTTGCTCAGGATATATTTTAAATACACATACTAAGAATTGTCATTTTCTTAACTCACAATAGACCTGAAAATAATCATTTGCTTTTAATAGCCTAGTAGTTAAACTACATACTTCGGCAATCAGACAAGGCCCTACCCAAAGGGATGACTTTAGGGGTTAAACCCTTCCCATTGGGAAGAAAAATTAAAATATAAAATGATGAAAATATATCTTTGACTCAAATCAGCTCTAATATCAAAATTTGTGTACAGAACTTGATGGTTTGTATACAAAGCATGATTGAACTGAGTTAATATTGCTTCTCATAAAGAGGTTATGATGAACAGTAGTGAATCTAGCCGATCATTTTGGTAGGGGGCCATCCGAAGTTTCTGAACTAACTCCTTAGGAATTTTTATTAAAATGCAGTTTTAAAAACTCAATTTTAGGCTACCTTTATTGACGTTAGGTAAAGGGGATGGATTTACAAAACTCGAAAATGTTTCGAAATTGAAATTTCTGAGTAATTTTTTTATTTAGGGTCCTAAAAATGCATTTTAGGCTATTTTTGATGATTTAAGAAAAAAGATCATTGTTCTTGTGCTGACCTCAAAATATTTTTTGAAAATGAAGCTTAGAAAAAGAAATATTCTGCCATTATATGTTGAGAAATTAAGAAAGCATATGGGTGCCCTTTGCACCTTTAGGCAATGTTTGCTGACATTAAAGGGAGAGTGAGGGTGCTTGGAATCTCCCCTTCCTGGAAATATTTTGCCATTGATGCTCTAAAAATCTGATTTCAAGTTATTTTTGAATGTGTTAGATTCATTCATGATTATAAGTCTTTATTATCTAAGATAAGAAAAATGCTACATTAGTCATGTATTTTAAGTTTCTATTTGTACTTATATGTTTACTCATAGAAAATTCAAAACCTATTATAGGGTATAATCAAGGAAGAGACAAATGAAGAAACCCTTGCTTTATCAGATAGAGCTGCAATAATTGCATTAGCAAAGGTGAAACCTGCATTATCTGCAAACATTGGTTTGAGTTGGTTCAGAGCCCTAGAAAGAGAATTTCGCAAGGATTATTTTGACAAGGTACTATTTTTATATTTTAATGCAAATAATTTACCCTATTGCCCTGGTCTAGTTAGAAATAAGTGCCAGAATTTCGAGTTTTTTCACCATACAGGGTAGTCTGGGGTTCCCTTTACAATTTAAGGAAATTAAATTTTCTAGCTCAGTTTCAGTCATAAAATAAACCAAAATAAACCACGATGCAGGTGAGTAAAAAATTAGAGAAACAAATACAGTCGAGCCTCCATATATCGAACTTCCACATATCGAAATTGATTCATTTCATTTTCAAACTCGATTCCCACTTTGGATCCGGTTAGGAACGGACGTGGGAAAATGAGGGTTAAGGGAAAACCCGCCGCTGTAGGAGTAGCGGTGAAGAGGAATGTGGCGCCGAACGCTAGGAGGAAGCTTTCCGGGAGTTTTCCCGGATCGACCAAGGCGACACCGGCCTAGGTGACCACCCCCTTCACTCACCGCCCAAATTCTGCTAAGCAATCCACTTCATGGGCAGATATGACCCCCTCAGATGATGAGATGGAAGTCAATACCACTGAAAAGAATGACTCACCCCTGTCCTACAGCGAGGTGACTGAAATCATCAAAGCTGCTAAGGACATGTTTAAATACACTGACATCTACTTCCCAGACGGTGAAGATGAGACTCTCTAGGAGATTCTCCAACTCTTGGGCCAGGACGGGATCCCGGACGCTCAAGTGGCGGAGTCCCTGGTGAGTCATGAATTGACTGATAAAATTAAATTCCTCCCTTTTCAGAAATTCTTTCATATTTCTGATTACCTTAATGCTCAGGAATACCAGTTGCCACGAAAATCCTGTAAAGCGCCCTCGCCCGTAAAGGCTGCGCCGGTAACACTGGAAAATAAATTCTCCACCCTCCCCCAAGTCTCCACCCAAAATTTAAATTCCCAAGAGCCTACCTCTACCTCTCCGGCTAGAGGAGTTAAGAAGCTGGCCCCCCTTGTGGTGGAGACCCCCCCCCCCCCTAACTATCTTGATTTCATCCGCAAGCTGAATGATAACTGCCAGAATTTTAAGATTAGGAACAAAAAGGATGAAACAGCGATATTTGTGGATGACCCCACTTATCGCAACAAAATTATCAATTATCTAAAGTCTAGTAATCTAGACTTTTACATTCAAAGGGCAAAGGGACCCAGACTTTTTAAATATGTCGTCAGAGGACTACCCTCATGCACTGACACAGTGGAAATTACGAAGGCACTTGCCGAATTAAATTATCCCATAGTCAAGGTCGCACAATTGACCAAAAGGGATGCAACTAAGCTCCCATTATTCCATCTGCAGCTCTCGTCCGGTGAGCATCACACTAAGATTAATGAATTAAAATCACTTTTCCATACTGCCATAACCGTCGAGCGATACCGGACCAATCAACGTGTTATACAGTGCTACACCTGCCAGGGGTTCAACCACCTGGCAGTGAACTGTTTTCGTAAAGTCCGCTGTGTCATTTGCGGGGGGGGGAACACTCTCGTGGGGGGACAAATGCCCAGCCAAAATTAACAAGGAAAAGCTCAAATGTGTTAATTGTGGGGGTGATCACGTAGCTTCTTATAGGAATTGCGTGGCCTTCCCCAAACCTAAAATCAACCTGGAAGGCAAGCGAGCCATTAACCGCGAAAGAGGTGCTAGCCGCAGAGTAGGTTTCTCCTACTCTGAGGCTACTTCCAGAAATATTCCTGAGCACTCCACCCCTAACGTTAAGGAGCCTAACTCCAGCAACGTAATCTCCGATTTCATGCAACTTTTTGCTGAAATCAATAAAATCTTCAATCTATCGAAAGTCTTTTCCAAACTCAGGACAGCCCTCCCTCTTCTAAAAAGTCAGGAAAACCTTATAGGCAAAATTTCAACTTTAGTCCAAATCTTTACTGATGAGGACTAAGTTTTTTTTTTTCATTTTTATCCCCCTTTTTCATTTAATTTCATTTTTGGACTCCAAATTTCTAGTCATGTTTGACCGCCAGGGAAAGCTTTCTACGTCATCGGCTTAACTTGCCGACCACTCAGCTATTTCTTCTCCGGAGGATACATCTGACCAATGAGAAGACTTGGGAGGTGCGAGGCCCCGCCTCAGGTACTCCCCCAGGAACGTTTCTAGATTGCGTCTCATATCGAAATTTTCTATATATCGAAATCCCAGCAAATTTCAATGTTCATTACATAGAAAAATTGTTTTATATATTGAAAAAATCTCTATATATCGAAATTTTTTTCGAGATATTCATAGATTTTTTTTTTTCCACTTTAGACTTTGTCTGGTGAAAAATAAAGGTTGGGGGAGAAAATTATGTTTATTAAAGGTTGCTAAGAAACTCATAAGAAACCTGGGTTTGAGGGGTATGTAGATAGGTCGTTGTTACGTTCTGGAATTCTTAAATTCCCTCAAGTTTATTTCAAATCTTAGTTGTAGCAGTTTAAAATTAGTTCCAAGTTATCCTTTTTGTCTCTTGATTATCATTCCTAGTCTTTTTAGCTTCAGTAAAAATCATTCATGTAGATTGATTTTTTACTTTTATCTCAATTACATTGTCAAAACGAAAATCCCCTCATGTTGCGAATCAAGTTGAACTGCCGAAGAATGAAGATGTATGAAGACACAAAAATGTAATTTCTGTTAATTTTTCAGTTATTAACTTTCGTTTAATCCGATGCTCGTATAAATTAGAAATTGGGTTTCATGCAGGAGAATTAGCTTTAATTTTAATGTTTTAGGAGATTTTTTATGATAAAATAAGATAGTTTCTCTATAACGAAATTTCTATATATCGAATTTTTTCCGGCAATTTTCTATTTCAATATATGGAGGTCCGACTGTAGTTAGTAAATAAAGAAAACCAGTTTAATAAATCCGGCATTCGCTGATATGCATCGTATTCTACAATAGTTATAACAGGTAAAACCTCACTCTGAAAAAAGTTCTGAATGAATCAATTGTGAAATCCTTTTGACAGTGTGATCTTTCAAGAGAAAGAGGTAGTGATACTTTATGTACTCAATTAAAGGAAGTTAGGATGAATAGAACTTTCGATGCTGAGACTGTTTGACAGAACTTAGTCATCATGGGAGCTCACCGGAGCTAAGTTCCTTCACCTTTCAATTCCTAGTAAATTTTAACATTTTAGACAAATTTTAATCCATTTACATGCAAGAAAAAAAATCTGAGGACTATAAGACTTCTATACTTTTTTTGCTACTGAAATTAAACCCTGATGTTTGTATTAAAATAAAATCAGATTTGCATGACATAGAGAAAGTGAATCAGAGGAATTATTTTGAAACTTTTGTTTAGACTGAAAATTTGTTTTTTTGGTCAGAATCAAACTACTTAAACGAGAAGCAAGATAAAATTTTTATGTGTTGTTATTAGTGATATCATTCCCTATAGCTTTAGTCTTTTAGTTATACTTGTCTTTGAATAAAAGACAAGTTACAAAGTCTTTTCCCATCCTAATGTATTCCTTATTTTTTACTGTACAAATTCAAATGATGAAAAGATTCTTTCACCAGATTATGATAATAAAGACTGTCATAATAATTGTTTTTTGATTCTGGTTTAAACTACAGGTGGACAATGTCGTTCCTTTTAATGATCCGTTCATCAGAAGATCGTTCATGCTTTTGATCTGTTCATTCAACTTGTTCATTTGAACAACTTTGTTCATTTTACAAAAGTACATTTGAACAAAATGTAGAAAAAAAAAATTTTTTTTTGAGATAAAAAAGAAAATTTTCAATGTTATTTTTTGTTGGTTATTTTTTTTTATCTAAAGGGAAAAGTTTCAGATTATTGCATTGTTACTTTAAACAATTTTAATTATTTTGAAAATATTGTAATTTAAACTTAATTTTGAATGAAATAATTAACCTGGAATTTTCTAAAAAACAATCTGGAAAACCTGGAAAAGTCGGAGAATTTTTTTAACAAGTGTATGAAGCTTGAAAAAGAAAATTTGAGGTTGATTAAGAGTTAAAAATTTAAAGATGAATGCAATTAAAAAATAAATAAATAAAATGAAAATGCAATTTTATCACAAATACAATGTTCCAAACTGCTCACAGTTCAAAAGAATGGTCATTCATTTTTTAAGTATGACGAACAGATGCATTCATTTTAAGGATTCATTGTTTTTGACCCGTTCATTCCTGAACAACACATCCACAGTTTAAACCATGTTGGTTTAAACCAAGGTTTAAACCAAATATTTTTTATTAAATCATTGGTTTTTTTTCCCCTTAGAAAATGGTTTTTTGTACTGGTTTTGCTTTTATTATATTGGAATTAAAAAAGTTCTTTTAAGGGTGAAAATTAGGCATTAAATTTCATTATGAGAGCAGTTATATTTTTTGCTTTAAAAATATTATGAATCTCTTTTTTCTTGCTCTGACTGCATCCTGGATAAAGCACACATGACAAAAAGTGTGCAGAGCCAATTTATGCCTACACCCGGTTTTTTTTTTCTCTTTTCATTTAAATATTTGCCAGAGTTAATATTTATATACAGTGAAGTCCTGATTTTATGTGTCTCAAGGGACTTTTAAAAAAACCGTAAAAGATCGAAAATACACAGAAAGCACCTGCTAAAGGAACCTCCTGCAAAAAACGTAAATAGGGAAAACGCAAATTCAGAGGACGTAAAATCGGGGTTTCACTGTATAGGGTAGACCAGGGGAATGCTGCCACCTTAAGGAACTTCAATTTTTTTCACCATCAAAAATCGTATTTATGAGATAGATCAGTGGTTGGAAAAACTACCTTTTTTTTGTAGCGAACTACAACTACTTTGTTACAAATGTAGTTAACTACAACTACTTTTTTCAAAATGTAGCAACTACAAACTACTTCTGAAATGTAGTCGCTACTTCGCTACTTTTCAAAAAATAAGTAAATACAAAGCATACACAATAGGTTGTCCCTCAAAAAATGAAGGTCAGTTTTTCAAATTGCATACACTTTTGTATTTTTCCTCTTGTGTAAAAACAATCGTGAAAATAAATTACTTTAAAAAAATAAATAAATTAAAAAAAAACCTTCAAAAAATACCCAGGAACTAAACAGCAAAAAATAATGGATTGCACTTACATTCTATTTCCTACCCAAACATAGAAATGAAATTTATTTTAATTAAATGAAATTCCAGTACAAAAATCAACTGAACTAAACACCGAATTATAAAATAAACACTGATTTAAACTACTATACAATGAATTATTTTAAATACCTAACTAGTTATATACGATCTCTTAATTTTTAATTACCTTTTGAAGTCGGGACCATCTATAAACAACTACATAACGCCATTGAAAGCCCACCGAATCCTGAATTAAACACTAATTTAACTATATGCGAAATTAGTCTTTAAAACTAAACCTACTCAGTTACGTTAGGTAGTAGTTTATAGGAGGCCCCGATTTCAAAAGGTTATTAAAAATTAAGAGATCGTATATAACTAGTTAGGTATTTAAAATAATTCATCGTATAGCAATTTAAATCGGTGTTTATTTTATAATTCGGTGTTTAGTTCAGTTGATTTTTGTACTGGAGTTATTCATTTCTATGTTTGGGTAGGAAATAGAATATAAGTGTAATCAGTTATTTTTTGCTTTTTAGTTCCTGGGTATTTTTTGAAGGCTGTTTTTTTTTTTTTCTTAAATTTAAAAGTAATTTATTTTTTGCTTGTTAGTGGTGTAAATAACACGGCGAGCATCTCGGAGACTTTACATGACTGTGTAGAAAGGCTTTTGCAAATGCGTAACTAATTACAAAAAAAAAATTGTCTTCATCATTAGTTGTTCAACTTTATCAAAGTTTGCTTTCCGCAAGCAAATGCACGCGTCACTAAAAAAAATAATAATAAATAAACGAAATCGCTTTAAATTTAAATTTTTAAAATTGTAAATTTTAGAATTGTAATATTGTAAATTGTAATTTATGTTTCACAATACGTGTCATGTAACTCGTGATAAAAGTCGCATGTTTCTTCACATGGCCCCACTACAGATGAAGTTTAAAAATTCTACTAGAATGAATTTTATGTTTGCTTCAGAGAATCCTTATTTCAAAATTTTCATTAGCATTACTCCTAATAATATATTTTTTTAGTACTTTCTTTAACTATAGGTAAACAAAGTATATACCTTTGTTTTATGGCCTTTGTTTATCAATGGGTTTTATATTTAATCGTTTGTGAGGGAAATTGCATGAAATTTATTGTTTTACCCTTAACTTTTCGCTAAAGAACAAATAGGGTAAATCAAAGATTTGGAACCTAAGTTACACCACCCCTAAGCAAAACCACCACTAAACAAAAAAAAAACCGCATAGAAACCGGTTCACTAAGTGAGACGATATACAAAGTTAATAAAGTACAAATTGATTGTGAGTATGGTATTTGAAGAGTTCCCTCAATTTCATCAAACCTGAACTTGATGACCAATAGACCGCCGAGGAAATATACCGTTTCAAACAAAAAAGAATTTTCCTTATCGGTACAGGCAGGGGCGTGCATAGAAATTTTGGAGCCCATCATAAATGACTTTTCCGGACCCCTCTCCATATTGTTAACCCTATATTTCACCCTTAGTTATAAAAATATTGGGCCGCCTTTAGGCTCGGGCCCGGGCCAACAGTTGGCCCTCCCCCCTCCCTGTGCACGCCCCTGAGTACAGGTGTCTTTGAGTATTTATGGAACATTGTGCAAAGGAAAAACAAATCCGACGAGTTCAGAACCTCCTCCTTTTTTTTTTTTTTGAAGCCTGCTAATTAATGTAACCCTAATTTCAAATTGAACTGGTGGCATCGTGAAATAGTAAATCTAGAATATTGGTCAAACTTCAGATATCATACACAGTTATAACGTATACAGTGAAACCTGTGTAAGTTGACCACTTGCGGTGCAGTACTTTGGTGGTCAACTTAGACAGGTGGTCAACTTATAAAGGGTGGTACTGATTTTTACTTCCTTTTACAAAAAAAATAAGTATTGTATTCACGAAAAAATTACCACTCTAAAATCGACCTTAATTTCCATTTTACTCACCTCCGAACGAATGTTGAGTTTTATTTTTCGACTCGACTACATGTGGATAAGTGCCTAAGAAGGTATAGACAGGCGAAATATCTATTTTGACGATTCCCGAGTTAATTACAACGAGTTTTCTCGTGACGTCTGTATGTACGTATGTGTGTATGTATGTCGCATAGCTCAAGAGGTATGTCCTAGAAAGTTAAAATTTGGTACGAAGACTCCTAGTGGGATCTAGTTGTGCACTTCTCCTTTTGGTTGCATTCGGGTGTTTCTAAAGGGGTCTTTTGCCCCTTTTTTGGGGGAAATCATTGCTAATTTCTATGTAAACTCAAATGGCGTTATAATTTGGCGGACACTTTGCGATATGTCGCCAGTCTTTTGGTTGCCAAGTTTTGTCGCCAAATTCGGCGGAATTTTTTTTTTTTTTTTTTAAATCTGATTTCAATTTGGCCACTGTTGGTGATATTTAAAGAGTAAACTATTGAATCACATCAAAATTGCCAGTAATTTGGCAATTACATTAAATTGGAGTAAAAGGAAGTCATGTGATGCACACATCAGCTCGTTTTTTTGTCATTTCTTGCATCAAGTGTTCATTTTTTGACTACTTTTACTTTTTCTGTTCAACTCACTTTCACTGTTTAACATTACTTTGAAACAATAGTTAAAAATGTTATTCAAATATTTTTGTTTTTTACTATATTAGACAATGTAGTTTTAGAAATTCCATATGTGTCAGCTGATTTTCTCTTGTTTTCCCTCTTTTCAATTAATTTTAATATTTCATACTTTTTTTATCAACCTCAAGTTCAACTAACTTTCTTTTTTGAAGCCATTTTGTATAAAACTTATAACACAAAGAGCAACAAGCTGGACTCTCCTAGTTTATAAAGCAGTTGAAAATTAAAATGTTCTATCTCTTAATCCCTTGCACCAGAAATAAATAACTTTACTCTTAAGCACATCTCCAGTGTTGCCACAAAATATTGCAACTGGAAGAAAAGACTTTGCACTTTTCTACTGACACCTGTTTTCATTGAACAGAGTATAAAAGGCTATATTTCAAATAGAACAACAAAAGAAAAAAAGTTCGACTGGGAAATGCGGAGCAAAATAGCTTTTTGAGGAGCTGCGAAGTTTAACTATTTTTGCGGAGCAACTCCGCAAGATGCGGAGCAGTTGGCAACTCTACAAAGCATTAAAATTATTCAAGGAAAGCTATAAAAAATAATAAAATAAAATAAAATAATTTGCTTGATTAACTTTAAAAAAAAACCAAGTGGTCAACTTACAAAGGGTTTTTTACAATGCTTCAAACCAAATTTGATGTACATTAGTGGTCCAGATAGACAGGTGGTCAAGTTACAGAGGTTTTCCTTCATTATATAATATAGGACTAATTCCGTTCCTGACAAAAGCGGTCAACATAGGCAGGTGGTCAACTTACAAGGGTGGTCAACTTTACAGGTTTTACTGTATTATTAAAGAATATAAATTAAATCGTGGGGGAGGGATGGTCTGCATTCAATTCCCCCGCAATTGAACACTAAATATATTTAAAAACTGGAATATTAAAAAAAGAACATTATATTTTAGTGCCTAAATAAAGTTATTTATTAGTAAATAAAATATTAAGGTAATTGATTCAACTAATAAAGCAGCAAAATATATTTAATTTATTGCTTTGCTATGCAGTAATAAATAAATTAGTAACACCTATAATAATAAATTAGCAGGCAGTGCAGCGTTGCGAAAATTAATCATCCATGTGCCGCAAGAATTAAATATCGTTCAAGAGAAAGCCAAAACCTTAGGTGTGAAAATACACCGATCACAGCAAAACCACGTAACCATGACGTATGAAATTTAAAGTTTCTTGGATTTCTCCGGGACCCCTTATCAGATCCAAACCAAGTTACAATGGGACCATCTGGAAGTATTCCATTCCGAACAAAAATTTTTTTTTTTTCAAATCTGTCCAATAGTGTTGGAATAATTCGAAAACATACATAAAAAGCCGCAATACGAAATCATAACCTCCTTTTTTGAAGTCGGTTAAAAAGTTTCATATAATTTGCACAATGGCAACCCGTGTCGACTTGCACCTGAAAGTGTAAAACAGTACTTGATACTAGGCCAAATCGAAAAAAAAACTTTTTTTAGAAACTCAAAATTTATGTTAATAAAACGTTGCCCCTATACCCAACACCCCACATGTACCACAAGAACATTTATTCAAATTAAAAAACATTTGGATATGCCACACTTGACCTAAAATTTATAATTTTATTTAAAAAATTGATTTTTTTTCAGTTATCTTTCAAAAAATTACATATAAATTTAAATAGAATATCAAGTTCAAAAATGACTGGCAAATACATTTACAGATCAACAATTACAAACGAATAATAAAAAAATAATATATTTTAAATGAAAAATTTAACTCAACCTGAAAAAAATCCACATCTTTGAGTACTATGTGGGAGACTTAAAAATTGCAGGAAAACAAAAATTTCTATTCAGCGCTAATTCCCTACTTTTCTACTTTACTGTTTATATTTTTCAGCTTGGTAATTTCGCAAAATCTTACATATCTGAAAATATGTATCAAAAACTTAATTTTTTGAAGAAAATTATAAATGTTAGACCACGTGTGGGATATCTAAATGGTTTTTATTTTGAATAAAGATTTTTGTGGTGCATATGTGGGGTATAGGAGCAACGTTTTATCAACAGAAATTTTGAGTTTCTAAGAAAAACATTTTAATTTGACCTAGTACTACAAAAGTGCTGGTTCACACTTTCAGACATAATCGGCACTTGTTGCCGTTGTTCATATTATATGATTTTTTTTTGATGTAAAAGGATAAAATATAAGAAAGTGTGCGACTTGAAAAATCAACTTTCGATTTTTTGGGGGGGCGGGACACCCTAATACACAAACACACCGTAAGAGGATTGAACAAAAAAAGATTGATAAATTAACTCATCAGAAGACACTAAGAAAAATGTCCGTTATCATACTCTCATACACAGAAATACTCGCATTTATTGTAAGTCCTCCAGAACAGTTCAATTTCATCCTTTTCTATAACAGTTTCAGTAGCTTCTTTTTATTTGGTGAATACTGTCAAAAATTTAAGCCTCGCTAAAATATTTTTGTTTTTCAATCTTCGGTCTGTTCATATAAAATTCACCATATTTTCAACTCGCGAAATCACCGATATCTTCATTTTCAGGAAAATAAGTGCTTTTTTTCAATGTAAATATTGGTGAAATATAAAAATTACGACGGCAAACAAACTAAAGGCATCGAACAGATAGCAGGTATGGCGTCAAAATGAAATACCTGAGGTTAGCTCGTATTTTTATTAGTCTTATTTCTCATTGCATCTGCTGATGTACTTGTGTAAAATTTGCGCCAGTCAAATTCGTTTGAACATTGATTTTTTTTTTCCAGTTTATTTGAAAGTAGTTTCCAGAAATCACTACAAACTACTATTTTTTGTAGTTAACTACTCACTACACTACTTTTTTAAAGTAGTGCGCTACACTACAAACTACTCAAAAATGTAGCTACTACAGTAGCGTCGCTACTTGTAGCGCGCTACTTCCAACCACTGAGCTAGATCAATATTTTGGATTATTGTATGCCATCTTAAGAATGTATACAAAATTTGTTATTAATAAATCTATAAAAGAAATAGTCATAAAACATCAATTTGTTAACCTATGCACTGTGGCTATATTACCCAGGGAGCTGGGGAAATCCTGCCTATATGACTAAAAGACTAAGAAGGAAAATTTATTGAAAATCCTATCTGCAATTAACATTACAATATAGGAACTGAAAAGCAGAAGAAATATCATTTTTAGTTTATACAAGGGAAAGAACATCATTGAATTCATCTGATTTTCTTAAAATTTACAAAAATCACAAATGTAGTTTTCAGCTGTTTCAGCATCGCTATACTCTGAATTCACCTACTTGCCACAGCAAGTGCATCTGTACTACATTTGGTTCATTCGATATTCATTGCATATAGTAAAAAGTTGAGCGTTTGGATCGCTTGGATCAAAAAGATCATCATTTCCGTCATCGTCACAAAACTTTTTAACGTCGTTAATTTTTTCTCATTTTTTGAGGATACCATGTGAACTCAAATCATTACCAGCTCTCCATTCCATTCATGCAATTGTTGCTATCACTTATTAAATAAGTAGTGGCGAGAAGAAACTTGTTTGGGGAGATCTCGCAATAGGGATCTCTTTATACCCACTACCCCCGTGTTCGCTTAAGTGTGCCAGTGTTGGGTGCTCTCGGATCTAAGTTACAAAGCCGTCTTCGGGGGTCTCGGTCTTAAGGAGTTAAAGATCATCTAAAATTACGTTTTTAGTTCTTGAACCTTTCTTACCTCTAATATCGCCAAAGACTAAAATTTTGCATTACGGCTTAAATTCTGATATTTCCTGGAAGAGACTCGGAACACTCTGATAACGTCATTGAACATCTGATATATTATTTCTCTAGTCTGTTTTTCTGTTGTTACATGAGATTTAGATTATTCCTTTATCAAATTCCATGATTTACCTCATCATTATGAAGCTTATTGTATCTGCTAATGACGAGAAGTATATCCACGGTCTAAAAATTGTTTTTTTTTTTTTTTATTTTGTCAAAAAACCGCTTGTTTTCCTTTTTTTAATCACTCATTACTTCAATGAATAGCAGCCGAAAATGAAGACACATTGGCTCGGTTAAATAAAGCAGTGTGCTAATAAGGTAAAGGGTGTGGGTTCAAATCCGGGCCGAAAAATACCGTTTTAATGGGGTTTTTCTTCAGCAGGAATTTTATCCAAGTTTCCATCAATATGCAAAATAATACTCATAGCAGAATTCTAAGCTGTATATCTGCTGTTGTTAAAATCAGGAAACAAATCATTGATTTTTACAGGGGGCATTGGAGTTTAACTTTGTAGAAGCGTAAATTTCAATTTATTTTGCTGCTTTGGTCTATAGCATCCCAAGGTTGCATTGAAATCAGAAAATTCTTCCTTATAGGGAGAATGCTTCTCGCAGGTCAACTAATCCATCTCCCCCCCCCCCTCCTTCTCTCGCCAATATAATTTAAAATAGTCGAGGCTTTTAATTTCGAATAATTACTGGAGTAAAGCTCCCGAAAACTAACCCCTAGCATCATTAAAAGTCGAATAAAATTGTTTTTGGAGCTCCAATTTCGAAAAATTTCCAGTCCTCATAACAATATCAAAGATGGCGCACAATTGAATTTTTTAAATTGTTCATTTTCGAAAATTTCCGGGAGGAGGCCCCCAGATCTTTCCTCTCCTTAACATCTCCGAATATCGTCTAAAACTGTGTTTTTAGAACAACAATTTTGAAAAAAAAATTCAAGAAAGAACTCCAAAACTCCAACCTCTTTAACGTAATTAGGGAAAAAATATAAAACTGTGTTTTTCAAGCTTTGATTTCAAAAAATGGACGTTGAAAACGCCCCCAGGCCACTTTTCTGCCCTAACATTAACAAAGATTGTCTAGAATGCATTTTTGTGACCATAAAAATCGGAAAAAATAGATTCTCTTTTTGATTTTTGTGCTAATATTTTTCTAATTCTGGGACAAAAGGTTAAGTGTCCAGCAAGTTGGGAGAGGCATGTGCTCCCCCCCCCCCCCCGACACTAAGCCTCTGTTCAATTGGTATTTGAATAGTAATAGATAAGTATTTTATTAATGAGTATTTTATTTGCCTAACGCCTAATAATTCATAGTCAAAGTTTTCAATTGTTTTCATTGTAAAAACCTTTTGGCTAGAATAAATGGCTTGTTGTTTTTAAGATGGCTTATGTTTGTTTTTAGACATCTTCATACTTTAAGCATCTCATATTTTCAAATAACTTTGTTTTATTTTATAGCAATTTTATGTTTCTGAGGGTTAGCTGATTTTTTTTTTTTTTTAAATATATATCACTTACTGAAATAAATTACATTTTGGAAAAATGCCAACATTGAGCACCTCCCCCCCCCCCCACCTCCTTATAGTGGTAGTGGGTTAAGGACAGGGTAAATAAACCACAAATACTATACATAAACTTAAAAAACTACACATTTTGACCATCAATGAACCAAAAAATAAATCATTTCATTGATTCATCAATGAAATAGTTTATTTTTTGGAAACATGCTAAAGTTAACATTGAATACATAGCTTGTACATATTTGTTTTTTATCTTTGAAATTTCAATCCTTTTGCATGCTGTAAAATATTTATTTATTTATTTATTTTAGTTGGAAGTTATTTTTAAGTGCGTTACCTTATTTTAACTTATTTTTATCCTAATAAAGTAATAAATAATATTTTTCATTCATATATTATGCTGTATTGTTTATATATTTTTCTTGCTTAAATTTGAGCTTGATTTATATTTTGAGAAAGTGCCTGTTGCAGACTGCCGAGTAGTATAATTTTCTGTTAATATATATATATATATATATATATATATATATATATATATATACTGAAACAAAAGAAAATTAGAAAAGAATAAAGTAAAATAAAATGGAGTAACCACAAGCCCAATGTTGCTCAAAGCAGCCAAACAAACAGCCAGGTAAATATTACAAAATGCAAACAATAAACTCATAAGGGATTTACAAAATTAAACCCTTATGTTTGGCTGCTTTGCACAACATTGTGCTTGTGATTTACTCCATTTTATTTTATTTTATTCTTTTCTAATTTTATTTTGTTTCAGTATATATATATATATATATATATATATATATATATATATTTCCTTTTTTTTGTAGTGTTTGTGCTATCTTTAAACCAGGGGTGCTTGTGATCCGAAAATTTTGGGTTGACGTTTCCAAAATGTTAGGCAAATAACACATTCTAAAACTAAATAATTATTTCAAAAAAAAAACTTCAATTTTTTTTTTCCAATTTTTGTATGCATATTTGAAGAGTTGTTATTTGAGGGGGGGGGTGAGTTACCTCATAGTTACTGAATATTTCACATTGCCTTCAGGAAATTTTACTTAGTCCACTATCACCCCTGGTTTAAACTATGTAGTTAAGGCATGTATTGCTTTAATCATATTTACAATAGTTCACAAAGTTATAACTCACCCCCTTCCCCCACCCCTCATAGTGGTAGTGGGGTAAGGACAGTAAATAAACCACAAAGACTACACATAAACTCTTAAAAAAGTACACATTTTTTTTTTTTTACTATACATTACTGTTCTAAAAGAGTTGGCAGCCCTGAGTATATTGATTTTTAAACTTGATGTTTTTCATTTTCTAACCTGAAATGAAAATGGTTGCATTAAAATGGTATATATCAGTAAAATTGTAACAAGTTTGCATAATTCGGTCCAACTTTCCCCATAAGGCAGATTAACTTGCCCTGGGCACAGGTCACATTGGTCCAATGCGCAATAGGATGGGCAAAAAAAAATCTTAATTTCAGTGGTGGTTAGTGTGTAAAAAGGGCCATTGGTAGAGCAAAGTTCACTTTAAAAAAAAATTGAAATTTTTTGGCCGCCTCAATTGCCTTAAAGTTTCTACCAAATACTACTTTTTGATGTATTTAGCAAAATTAGTAAAAGAAAAATATTTTTCCATTTTCAATGATTGGTAGTCCTTTGTAGTCAATTGTTGATTGGCCATTGTAGACAATAAATTCCCATAAAATATTTGAAGTGTGTGGCATAATTCATTCCTATGTCAGCAAATGCGTAAAAGTTTTGGCAATTTTCAGTTTTTTCTAACGCTTTAAATACATTTTGTCAAAATGTTAAAATTCCGTTTTTGCCATATTTATCTGTAATAATTTTACAGTTTACCACATATAATGAGTTTTTAGGTGCTTGATGTGTTCTACATTAACATATTGCTTATAAATTTTAAATATGGTATTGGAAATCTTTGGACAGTTCTCTATTTGCTTTGCCCTTAAAACCAACGCAAACACCCCCAAATTCACTTCTAATCACTTGTAGATCTGTTTCAATAACAACTAAGTTATTATTTCTTAACCAAAAGTAGTCTGGTGACATGGCACTCCCGTAAGAACATCAAAAAAAAACTCATTGCTTTTCTTGAAAAAAAAATTAAGGAAAGAACTAACCATGTGTGCATTTTTCACACGAAAGAGCTAAGAACCTTGATAAATAAGATAGGCAACTGGAGCTAAGGACTTTCTGGTTTAATCAGAGCCAAACTGGATGGAATGAAAAAATCTACTTATGCTGCTATTCTAGGCTACTTCTGTCATATTACATGAGCAAAAAGATGGAAAAACGTTGCAAATTTTAGCAAGATCAAAAACACATACTATTTGATAGTTGTGCAACTGTTTCAACTGGACTGCATGCTCCAAAGTTTCAAGACAGCAAGCTATTGTGAGTAGTCTAGGTAGCTCACAGCTGCTTATAGAACTCTTGTTTGCACTTAAGTGCCTCAAAACCTAAAGAAGCCCTAAGATATCTTGCACTTTTCGAAATATGAATTGATTTGTCCGTATGAGTTGCCTAAATAAGTGCCCGATGTGCACAAATGGATCTACGGAAGTAAATGATATGGCAATCCTGGAATTTACAGCAATGCAATCTAAGTTGTGGCAGCTATCAAAAATCAAGATATCAAAACATTCTTATGAAAATTTAATGGAAAAATATGTTGCAATTCAAAGAAGAAATAAGTATCAACAAATTCAAGAATTTTAATTTCCAATATTAAAATTTAGGGTTACAAAATTCTACAATCTGTTGGATTAAGTTCTCAGTTAATATCAGTGAATCTCCGATCATGAAGTGTCTTTTATCAGAAGAAATTGAAATAAACATATTGTGTAGTTGAATAAGTTCTTGCTGTTTTACAACAGCTGGCATTGCTGGCGCTGATTGCACTAGTTCATGATAGTGATGCATCTATATACAAGTTCTATAAGCAAGCTTGAAATGCAGTGTATGTTATTTTGTGGAAGTGCAAACTACTTTATCTTTCATAGCTTAATATCAAATTTCACGCTGAAAAAAGAATATTTGCGGTGGATTTTACTGCATTATTTCCTTCAAAAAAGAACTGCAGTTAAACAGGGCTTGTACGCTCCTTACAAACTCCTTATTTTTTATTCTACATGACCGTAAAGATATTCTTCTATCGCTTGAGCGATTACATTATACCAAATTTTGCTGGAATTCCGTTATTTTTTCGTCGGTTAATACCGAAAATCCGATTTTTTCGTCAGACTATTTTCTTCCCCAACTCCGATTTATTTTTCCAAATTTCTGACGTTTAGGTCGATAATAATTAATAATATAACATTCTAGACTTGTTAAAGTACCATTCTAAAGTTTTTTTTTTTTTTTGCTTTAATAAATTCTTTAATTGGCCATTTTTAGATTTTTGATGCTTTCATTTTGATTAAAGCAATCTCTTTGCATCCGATATGAGAATCGAATTTTTCTGACTTTTGATGCTTGTTATGCTTTTTTGGAGGTCTAATAAATGAAATTTCTTTTTATTCCTATAAAAGTCATAAAGTTAAAATTTTCAAGCCAAATTCTGTGTCCTTTATGAGAGTCAAAAAGTTAAAATCGTAGTTGCTGTTTTTTTTTAATTTTTGCTTCAATTATGTCATTTGTCATTAATAATACATTTATTGTAGAGCTTGAAAATGCAAATCTCAAATTATTTACTTAAATTCTTTTATGTGCGGTTCTTCATACTTTTAACGTGTTTACTTTGAAAATCACAATCTTTTTGCATCTGCAATGGGTATACATTTTTTTGCATTTATGGTGCTTACTTTGCTTGTGAAGAGGCAAAGAAATTAAGTTCATTTGTATTTTCATTAAAATCATTAAATTGAAAAGTTTTTAATGAAATTCATGCTCTTTAAGAGTGTTGAATATCAGAAAGTTACACTCCTGTTTGTAAAAATTGCAACACCACGAAGAACTTACGCGAGTGAACTAAAAATTGCAGGAAATGTAAAGTTGGGCATGATATGCAAATGACTAAAATTGCAGAACGGTAGCGCATGCCTATGATGAGCAGCGCTTTCTGAACGACGGATCGAACCGAATACAAATAGACGGCTGTAGCCAGGTGTGTATGATTATCGGTAGTTATATGCTAGAGTAAACGTTAACTGAATCTTTACTATGCCTCTTCGACGAAAGAAAGCGAAATTTCAGCAAATTTCGGAGTTTGAAAGGGGCAGAATCATCAGCCTTCATGAAGCGGGATTGTCCTATAGTGCAGTAACCGCTCATGTGCAGTGTAACAGCAGCACAATCATGTGTGTTTGGAAGCAGTGGACGGACAAGGGTCGAACAGCTCGGAAATCCGGGAGTGGACCCCGAAATGTGACATCAGCTGGCACTGATAGACACCTGGTGTGTATGGCGCTGACGAACCGCACAGCTTCTTCTAGACAATTGGCAGCACAGTGGTCAACAGCTACAGGTGTTTCATTGTGTGCTTCATCAATTCAGAGACATCTGCTGCAGCATGGGCTGCGGGCAAGGATTCCTTTATACAGGATTCCTCTCACTTAAAATCGTCGCCTGCAGCTACAATGGGCCAATGTGCATGGGAGCTGTCATGCTGATTGGCAGCAGGTCGTCTTTTCTGATGAATCCCGCCTCACTTTGTGGCACCATGATGGCCGAATTCGTGTCGGGCGCTATGCCGGTGAACGGCACATTCCGTAGTGCATTATCAAACGCCACAGTGGACGAACACCCGGAGTTATGGTCTGGGGTGCCATAGCATATCATGGACGATCACAATTGCTACAAATTGTGGGCAATTTGAACAGTACCCGATACGTAAACAAAGTTTTACAGCCCCAAGCTATTCCTTTCCTGCAAGGATTGCCAGGGGCTGTATTCCTGCAGGATAATGCCCGTCCACATGTCGCCAGGACTGTCAAATCCTACCTGGATTCGCAGCAGGTACAGCTTTTTCCTTAGCCTGCATATTCCCTGGATATGTCACCAATTGAACATGTACGGGATTTCATTGGGCGGCGTCTTGCTCGTGATCCTGGTCCTGTTGCTTCGACAGACGAACTTTGGTTTAGTTGTGCATGCAAACAATATGGAATAATCTTCCGCAGGCAGATATTCAAACTTTGTTTCACTCCATGCCAAGTCGTGTATCAGCTCTTATTGCGGAGCGAGGTGGCCACACAAAAAACTAATTTCTATCTCTTTTTATTCTCTGTTTAGTTTGAAAATTTTATCATTTATTTGTACCATTACCACTCAACTGTGTATTAAATTTCATTCAACTATGATGCTTCCTTCATGGTGTTGCAATTTTCACAAACAGGAGTGTAAGTATGGAATCGCTGGTTGAAATTAATTTTTGCTTCAACATTTTTAAGTGTTTTAATACATACCTAACATCTGTAGTTAGCAAAGTTTAATTTTTTGTATTCAAAAAAAATCAAACTTTTTTCGTTTAAATTGTTTGTTTTTTTTTAAATTTGTAGATATTAATTACTTAACATGAATAAACATAACATATTTTTTCAATAGATGAAAGAGCAACTTAATAGCTAAACAGTGATTCCCACTATTTCCTAGAATTCTAATTTTCATACTTTTTAGAAGAAAAATTCCTAAAATTAGTCAGTTTTCTATGTTTATCAGCGTAGAGTCACACAAAAGTTTTGAAATGTCTACAAAATTATGAAGATTCAAATGATTTGTACAATTCTTTCAGAAGGATCCCTAATGTTTAAATTGAATATTCTGTATATCAATCTCATAAGACTAAGCTGTTGTTTCTATGCCAAAATCAAACACGAGCTTCTCTGAAAATTGTTGTGTTTTAAGTTTGTCCTTTTGTATTCTGTAAATATTTCAATTATTTTGATAGTTGGGAATTATTTTGGCTTCTACTACTTTCAGCCGGCTTATTATAGTTCCTATTTTAGCAATTATTTTATTTTTTAAAGTCTATTTTTTAAAGCAAACAAAGCACAAAGTTTCAGATTTTAAAATTTATAAGCAACACATTATCAATTTATGCAAAGCACCAAGCATGTTAAAAATGCATAAGATGTGACAAACTCTAAAATTATTTCAGATACGTGCAGCCAAAACAGTGTTTTATGTTTTGATGAAATTCATTTAAAATGTTGGAAAAGCAGGAAATTATAAAAACTTCTATGCAATTGTAGCAAAGAAAGGATTTTATACCACACATTTCAATTTTTTATGGGAGTTTAGTGCCTCCAATGGCACCTTTTCCACATTACCAGTCCTCGAAATACAAACTTTTATGCATGAATTCAATAAAACAATGCCAATGTTTGTATGCATAAGTATAAAACTTAACATGAAAGTTAAGAGTTAATGTTAGGCCTTCAGTGTTCAGCTGAGATAAATAAAAACAATTAAAAAGCTTGCTTTAGTTTAATGATTGTTTGAATTCGAAGATTTTTCAAGATAAACAAGAACTACCTATGTATTACTCCTTTTGAGAATCATGGCACAAATGAGACCCCAATTTCAAAATCCCGAAATCCAGGACTTTTTATTTATTTTCAAATATTTTTTTTTTCTTCTTTCAGTTTTTAAAGTTCAAAATTGTTAAAGTTTGGCTATTACTTGCTGAAAACACAGTACTTTCTGCTCAGCTTCTTTAGCCTTTTTTCAATGCCACGTGTTATGGGTAAATAAGCGTTTTGCTGTAAATTTGTAGCAATCTTTTGGCATCCACTTTCGGTTAACGATAATTCTTTTTTATTTCTGATAAGTATGGAGCACAAAGCCTATTGAACAAAAATATATAATTATTCATATTGATCGGCACATTGCATAGTAATTAAAAGCAGCATCTGCAGATTATACACCATTGAAAAGTTTCTCTGACTTTTGTTTTAGCATAAAGAAGTGCAGTGGACTCTCTCTATTCTGAACACTCATGGGACCGAACAAAAGTGTTCAGATTATGGGGGTGTTCATTACAGATGGAGACTAGGTAACGCATGTATATGTATTCTATTGCCTTAGTGGACTGTGTTCAATACTTTGCCCAGTGAGCTATACCATTAACTAAGGTAGAGATGTTGAATTTTTGCTTAAAGGTAATCATACTTTAAAAGTCTTGAAAACAACTTGATGCAATGGTTCTTGAATATATAGTTCAGTGGTAGAAACTTTTGGCCCATATCATCATTCCAATTTGATTCATAGGAATTTCCTTGTACCAATTGTGAACATGTTCAGTATATAGAGAGTTGATAATTGAAGGGGATTGAAAATAGCGCTCATATTATAGGGTGTGAAGAGTGCAGAGAGGTCAGCCTGTGTTAAGTCTATGGAGTTTCGCCGGGAGCATAAAAATGTGTTCAGAATATCGTTATGTTCACATTAGAGAGTGTTCATATAGAGAGAGTTCACTGTATTACTACCATTCAGATTGATAAAAAAATGAAAGAAATTTAGCCCAAACATTAGTGAAACCTAGAAAAACATGACAAATATTGCAGGATAGGTGAGAGTTCACTATGTTTTGAGTGAAATCCAAAATTCTGAAACACGGAAAGATCGTGGTTTCAAGCATTCTTGATTTGGTGTCCCATACTGTATTGTGATATTTGTAAGGGGAAACTTTTGTTATTATAAGGTAACCAATAAAGTTCTTGTCATTTTTAGTGATGAAACAAAAAATGGCTTACAAAAAGTATGGTCTATTGTTATTCCTCAAAGTAATCATCGGCATCAAGAACCTTCTGCGAACGTGTCTCTAGCTGCGAAACCCCCTTGTGGTAAAATTCGGGGGCCTTGGAAGCAAAAAAGTCTGTGATTGCTTTTCGCAGGTCTACTTCATTCGTGAAGAATTTCCCCCGATTATGATTGTCGAGGGAGTGAAAGAGGTGGTAATCTGTTGGTGCAAGGTTAGGTGAATATGGAAGATGGAACAAAGTCTCCCAAACAAGTCGCCGAATAGTATCCATGGTCACCCGTGCCACATTTGGACACGCATTATCATGCAGGAAGGATATGCCTTGTGATCCACTAGTGATTGATCTTTCATTTGCAATGCATCTTGCACATGTTCCAATTGCTGTGCGAACAGAACAGCAGTGATGTTTTGGGACTGTGGAAGCAGCTGATAGTGAACCACTTGGCGACTAGTCCACCAAACACAAAGCATGATCTTACATGGGTGCATTGGATGGCCTTGCGGTGTAAGGGGTAGTGTTCTTTGTTGACAACCAATGTTAAGAACGCTTGGGAGTGTCATACAGGGCCCACTTTTCATCACTGGTATGCACTCAATCAAGTATGGGTGCAGTACATTGGCGAGAAAACGACATACCGGCTGCCACTCATTGGTTCTTGTGAATTTCTGACAGCTTGTGCGAAACCCACTTGCTTAACCTGTACGACTTACCTAAGCAGTGCAGATGAAGTTTAATTGTTTCATCAGAAACTTGAAGCTGTCTTGCAAGTTCACCACATGTTAGGCTACTGTCCTCATTGATGGCCCACTCTATGGCTTCACCATCCAAGGCTGGTGGTTGTCCACTACGAGACTTGTCTCAAAGAGGCAAATCTCCAAATCTGAATTTTTGGAACCATAGCCGTGCTGTACATTCATTTACAGCACTATCCCCAGACGCTTGACATATTCGACGAGTTGATGCAGCTGCTGATAAGCTTGTTTTGAATTTGTAAAGCAAAAAAAAACACCAAATGAGCTCCTTTGACACATCCATTTTGCTACTCTAATGTATGGGTCCCGCTAACGCTGACATCGCCCGACAGGTGTTTAAAACGCGTGATACACTTATTTGCATACCTGGCAGTTGCCTTAACCACATTTGACACTCTAATTTGTATACTATATGATTACTTATTTCAATGGCAAAGTAAAAACGGCAAGAACTTTATTGGTTACCTTATACATTTACGCATTTCAATGTCAGCATAAAATTTTAATTTTCTTTCAATTACAGCTTGGTGAATACTTAGTTGCTGAAAGAAAAAAGTACACTGTATATCCTCCTGAGAAAGATGTATTCTTCTGGACTAATACTTGCAAGATTTCTGACGTAATTATTATTTACCATCTTATTAAGGGCCAAGCTATCTTTTAACACAGAATAAGTTTAAATAAAACTATAGTTATAACCTTAAAAACAAGTTTTTTAGATGAGTTATTAGTATTAATAGAAAATATAGGCGGTGTACAAATAAATTTAAAGGATTTTTTTTTCCAAGTTTGATGCTTTTTTGTGAAAAAAATGGTTTCCTGTTCATTTTTCAAAGCATTGTCCATCGTTGGCCACTACCTTTTCCCATTGTTCTGGCAATTTTGGGATTCTGCCTCGAAAAAAACGATGCGTCTTTTGATGCAATCCACAAATCGATCCAATTTTGGACTTCTTCAAAAGATTGAAAGTACTGATCCTCAAAAGCATGCGTCATCAACGAAAACAAATTTTAGTTGAAACGGGCAATGTCTGGATTACACGGGGAATGGGGTAGGGCTTCCTATTTCTGCGTATTAAGTTATGCTTTGACTGACTCCGCAATATATGGTCAAGTGTTATCATGTTGCAAAATTACCTTGTCGTGATATTGTGACCTGTTTTTCCCTCTGTGATCTGCTCAAACGCATCAATTGAGTTTGATAAAGTTACTCTGTGATGATTTCACCTGGTGGTAGTAGCACCATGACGAATTGATCCCACCGGTGGCCATAATTTTTTGCACCTGAAGTTATCGTAATGGACCTATTTTTCGTTACCCACAACAATACAATGCAAAAAAATCTTTTCTTTTTTGCTGTTGGAACAGCTGCTCAAAAGTGAAAAAACAGCTTTTGATATCCTCGTCTTCAATTCATACGAACCCAATATCCTACTTTTTTCAATCATTCCCATGGATTTTAAGCCAAACCAATATGGCTTGTTGAGTCACTCCCTATGTTTTTGCTAGTTCTTGCGTTTGACAGAAGTCTTCATCCAATATAGCCTCTAATTCGACATCCTCAAACTTTTCTGGCTGTCCATTGTGCTCTTTTTCATTGGTATTAGAATCACAACTTCTAAAATGTCTGAACCAAAACTGATATGTGGAAATGGATGATGCATGTTCCCCATAAGCTGCTTTCAGCATTCAATGTCCTTCAGCTGCACTTTTCTTCAAATGAAAGCAGAAAAGTACTCTCTCTCACAAATTGTGTTTTGTTGCACAAAAGTTGACTTATTCAGAGCACACAAAAACTACTTCAGCAAAATGTTACATAATGAAAATAGAAGCCTAACAATGAAGTTATAAAATGAAATTAGTTGCAACATTGTCCATTTTGATTTAATACTAGTAACGCCATCTCTTGAAAATCTTTTAAAACTTATTTGTACACCAGATATAATAATCTAAATCCATGATAATTATTAGTATTTTTTAAATCATATCTAAAAATGCATTTAATTTTGCATTTTTCCCTTTTTTTTTTATAGAAATGAGACCTTAAAAAGGAGAAAAAAATTTTAAACAATGTTTTTGCAATTACAAATACACAACTATTTTAAATTAAGAATTATTTTTCTCAATGCAAGGGGAAGAAATCTACTTGAATTATAATAAATGAACTTGAGTTATCATCATTGATGGGTTTTTTTGTTCCACTGATCTTTCTTAATTTTTTTTTAATGAGCTGCTGTTCAGAATCAGAATTTAGTATTGAAATAGTTTTGTGATTTTTGTGAAGAATCAATTTTTTAAAGCCCTAAACGGACCTTTGACTAAGGAATAGTTTAATTTCATTGTCTTATTAAACATGTAAGTTTGTCATATTAACTTTTAACTAGTTTTTTCTTTCCTGCCACTTAAATTTTATTTATTCTCCAAAATCATTCAAAAAAATGTGATTTTTTTTATTGCAGTTAATGACGTGTTTTGTATTCATATAACAGAAATAATAATTTTTAAGCATCATAATTATTAAAATTAATAAATTATAGTGTTTGAAATTTTTACTGGTAATTTCCAAGTTATTGCTTTTTTGGAGCCTTAATAATATACCAAAAACACTTTACAGGTAAAAGTTTAAAATGAAAAATGATTTTAAAAAAATTTTAAACTTGCCGATATGAGTTTAAAAGAGCGCAAAAGTTATATCACACTCACAAAAACTCCTGCTAATAATGTGACTGAATCTTCCCGCCTTTTTAAATACCTAGAACAACTTATTAACCACACAAAACTGTTTTTAAGAAAAGTATAATGGACAACTATCGCCATCTATTGATATTCTAAAATCTCCCAAAGATAAAAATGTGGGCAAAACAGAAATTTAATCAAAGAAAGAAATCTAGACGTTTGATGTACAGACAAATCAAGAATTGGTAGATTATTGTGAACATCCAGTGTATAGTCAGAACTGACAAGTGGTTAAAGGACTTTTATTTTTAAAAAAAATGAAGGCACGAGCTCTAGCCAAAAATTCATAATTTCTGTGAATATCTATTTTATTGCTTTAAAAAACAACTTATCTTGAACATTTTTTTTTTTTTTTGAAAGGTCATGAAATAGTTTAAAAATTTCACTTTTGAGGTTCTGTAGACATGCTGAAAATGTACAACGAGCATTAAGTGAATGGGGAAATCTTTTCCTCTTAATCAATCTTCACCAACTAATTTATAAAAAATATATCTTTCATTAATTAATGTATTCAAAGATAAATAACTTCAACAAATTTGAAAAAAATATTGTATAGCCCTTCGAGTGAATTTCCCCAGTTGTGCCCTTTATCCAAATGTGCTAAATATAAACAAAGGTGTGAAGTAGATCTTGAAGAGGCAATGGATGTATTCACAAATGGAGCATATTTGAAAGTTACAATTACATTTCATTAAGCCCCTTTAAGTGAAGTTAATTTAGTTTGACCATTTTATCAATAGCAATAAAATACAATCTTTCATTATTTCCACTTTGTCCCCCTTCCAGGTGAAGGTTGTGATTTTAGGACAAGATCCATATCATGGACCAAAGCAGGCTCATGGTAAGATTCTTTCCTTTAATTGTTTACCTGACCTGTTGTTAATAATTTGAATGCCACAAGAGAGGAAAAGGGTACTTACTATATTGGCATGTTTCTCCCTTTTTGTAGTTTTTTCCAGGTTTGCCAAATGCTGGAAATTATATATTGTTTCTACAGGAAAATGCAAAAAAATATCAGTTAACTGAATTATGGGATAGGCCTTTTTTTCCGGGGAAAAATACTTGCAACATCAACTTTAAACACTTTGCGTGATTGAAAAAAAAATTGCCAATTACCAAAATGAGCAATTACTAACGATTACAGTAGTCTGCAGTATGAGGCAATGAGAGGTACTGTAAAGGTGATGCTGATATTTGCAGCAACCAGGCCCGGATCTGTGTACCCGCAGTGCGAGGAAGGGGGGGGGCTCCATAAAGGGCCCAACGGCACAATAAATTGAAAAGAAAAATTTTAAAAAACTAGCACAAAGACTTATGAGCGTTGCAAGTATCCACTGCTGGTCTCTGGGGAGGGGCCCAATAGATTTTGTTGAACGGGGAGGGGGGGGGGGGCAGAAGAAGATTTTTCCTAATCGCATTTTTTACCTTGCATGTGTTTTTTTTTTACTTTTTATTTTTTCTTGCTCTACCTACGATTAAGCTTTCCTAATGGTAGTTAAAAAGCGATCAACATCCCTTCTTCCTGAGAGGCAAGCAAAAAAAAGCAGCCAGAAGTTTTTAAATGGTTATTTGAATGAGTTTTACTGTCTACAAAAAACTGAAGTCTCCGAAATTATGGCATTTTGCACAGTTTGTACTAAAAATTGCAGTTAAGTAGATGGTGACTGCTACAGTTGTCGGAGGCATGTTTCAACAAAGAGTCATATTGAAAACTCCAAGTCAACATCAAAATGTCTCCATAAGAAAAAAGATGAAAGTTTGGAATTAATCAAAGCAGTCTTTCTGCTTGTTGTTTAATGTAGCATAATTTACCCCTCACTACAGCTGACCAACTTTAAACACCTATTCGTGAAAATGTTCCCGAATTCAAAAATTCTGCAGCAGTTTGACTTGAGGTTGGACTAAGTGTTTAGATCATAAGAAACATGGCTAAGCACACTTTTGCCAGTATTATCTCCATGTGCAAAAAGCAGCCATTTTCCATCAGCATAGATGGCAGTAATGACTGTTCTTTTCCCAGTAATGACTGGGAAAAGAAAGATGGATGCTTCATTTGCCAAATCAATTAACTCTATAAAACAAAAAGTCGAAGAAAGTGATGAAGAAGATAGTGTTATCTATAGGAGTGAATGGGCCCTCGCATTACATTTTCTGCCATCGCAGGATTAGAAATGTACTGCCCCAAAACTTTAATATAAATTCACATTCTAAGCATTGATTAAGCACTATTAAAGCAGAAATGAGGATTTTTTTAAAAAAGTGGAGTTAATCGATTTGGCAACTGAGAACATTATCCCCTTCTTGTGAGGTTTCTCAGTGTACCTTCTGGAAGAGTGACAACAAAATTGGTAACCCTCCTGGTCTGTATGGATAATACAGGCTTAAGAATTTTTTATGTTCTTGTTCTAGTGCTGATAATGCACATACCATGATTGGCAAGAAAAATAAGGTTGCATGATTTTTATCATCCCAAAATTACTCTATTGTAGTAAGAGGCTGCCGACATGCCACCTATATAGATATATCTTTTTAACCAATGTATACAGATAAATGCAAATAAAAATGTGACGGCCAGCAAAAGAGTCTAGGCACAGCTAGTCTGGTCCTAGTCAATTTAATCTTTATATACAGGGTGATTCTGAACTCTTGTGCAAAACTTTAAAAGTTTGGCACTCTTGGCTTCCTTAAGAGGTTTTCCACCTTCAGCTCAGTTAGTCCTATGCTGGGCTGATGAGTGCTAATAAGCACGAAACTGCAGTCCTCGGCTGGAATTGACTGAGCTGGCGGTGTATTTCATGTATTTCTGCCTTAGCCCTGGCTATAGGGTGGTAACTTACTGAATGTTGTTTAGAGTCAATATGCAGTTTAATCCTTTGTTTCAGAAACCAGTCAAACTCCAAATTCAGGAGAATGTTAATATTATCATTAAATTATTCGATAATGTTAGAAATGACAATAATGCTACTGAAAGAAATATATCTAAATATGTATCCCTTGCAGTTTAAAATAGTATAAACCTCTTAGAAATATTCGATATGATGCTAAAAATGCTTTTTCAAAATTTTATAGCTTGGCTTTTGACTGGATTCTGAAGCAAATATTTGGATTGTTCACCCTATTTCATATGTTGATGAAATAATTGTAGCTTTGACAACAAGGCTTTTTCTCCTGAGGAACTGAGACATACAGGAATTTTCCAAAACAAAATCTGCAGGAATGTGACAAGAAGTTGAATCTTTTATGCCATCCTGCTCCAAAAGTATCATTTTCCAAGCAAATTGGCCCAGCTTGTACCATAAACCGTATAAAAAACTGCCAAAAGTTTCATCCATAAGGCTGCCACTGGCCGATAAAAAGCGATTATTGCTACTATTTTGATGCAAAGGCGACAATTTTAGCCAAAATATGGTCAAAAATTACTATCTTGCAATAAATTGTGAATTGAAAATGAGAACTATTTTCAAAAAAAGGTGATTAATTACATAAAAATTCTTTCTTTTCCCC
The DNA here is from genome assembly GCF_026930045.1 of Uloborus diversus. NCBI lineage: Eukaryota > Metazoa > Arthropoda > Arachnida > Araneae > Uloboridae > Uloborus > Uloborus diversus. Next base: position 196,071,358 of record NC_072733.1, on the reverse strand, counting down.
TGGGCAAAAATATTGTTTAAAACAATTGAATATTTAAAAAGTAGGAAAATAAAATTTAATAAATATATTCACAATCAGAAATGTGTGACATTTATATTTTTGTATGAAAAATTTCTTTTTTGCAATTGCAATTTTTGCAAAAAGTAAGTTTTCACTGCTATTTTTATTAACTCCTGTTTTTATTCTGAATGAACGTCAATAGAATTTTGCTTTTTGATTTCTTGCAGCCTTATAGCATTCATTTTATGAAAACTAATGCTAATTTTCACGGGATCAGATGCATAGCGAATGCTGCATTTCTTCTTTTTATGCAGTCAGTCTTTTACTGTTGCTTTTAATTTTTAATTGAGCAATGAGAAATTGTCCCAGAAAGTGTTGGTATTCATTTCTTTAGTATTCCTTTAAAAGGGTTGTAGTGTAGACTAGAAAATGTTTGTTAAAGTTTCTTTTTTTTTCCAAGGGTTGTTTTGGGAAAATTTTCCCCATTTATAGTTCTCCGCACAGCCAAAATATATTGTATGAATATGTTTTTTTTTTTTTACATTTTTTATTTCCAATATCAAGTGTTCAAGACAAAAATTTATTCATCATACTTTTTGGTCACACTCGGGACTTGCAATGTATGGAGCATATGGGCCATTCCACGAAAAAGTCAACCTTTTCTCCCGCATGTGACGGGTCATATGTTTCATTAAGACTAATAAATTTAAAGGTAATGACTAAATGTTTTGCATAAGAAGTCACACACTAGTTTGTTATTTGTTAGGCAGAAAAAAAATGTGTTCATTAATATTTTAAAGTATTATTTTTTATGAAAATATGAGGTGCTACTTTGTGGGACATAATGACCGTTTTCCGTGGAATGGCCCATATTCAGTATTTTAAATTTTTAATGTTGGAATTTTGCAGGACTAGCATTCAGTGTTCGCAAAGGTGTGCCATGCCCTCCTAGGTAATATAGTGCCAATTGTATACATTTTCCCATATTTGACTTTTTTGCTCATGCTAATTTAATGCCAATGATTCTTTTCTTAAAGTTTGCTCAATATATATAAAGAATTATCAACTGACATAAATGGATTCAAAAACCCTCAGCATGGCTATCTATATGGATGGGCTGCACAAGGTAATATTCTTAAGATTGTATTTTTTGTTACAGTCGAACCTCGTTTACTCGAAATTTATGGTGCCATATTAATTATTCACATTAACTGTATTTCATTGTATCTGATAAATTATTAAATGATTGTTAAAATTGTATTTTAGCTCATTGATTGACTCACACGATTAATTGAGTATTTCATGTAAAGCAATATTTTAATACAGTATAACTTCGATTTAACGATTTCCTCAATTTAATGATACATTTCCCTGGTCTGGATTTAACTGCATTGAATGTATATGCTCCTAGATTTAATGATAACTTTTTCCAGTTCCTTGACAACCGTTAAATCAAGGTTATACTGTTCTTTAATTTAAGCGATTTCTGTTACAAGGTTCGTCAGTATTTAGTTAAAGATATTTGTTTTCTATTAACAGTAATTTCACATTATTTGTTAACACATAAGCAGATTTATGTGGCTTATTGAACAAAAAAGCTCAATGGATAATGCACTAAGCTTAATATTTTTCTTGGGTATGAATTTTTTCTTAAAAATCTTATAACTGTTGCACATTATTCATTGATACAAAATAATTTCCATGCAAGTTATATTTTCCGTATTGCTGAGTAACTTTGTGGTCTAAATTTAATTTCATTTACCTCCTCAGTCCCGCTGTTGTCTGCAGAAGGCACTAAATAACACTTACAAAAACGATAAAAAATGTGTCAATGCTGCATAGCATTAGTTAATTTTCATGTTAGTAGATGGCAATACCCTAAAAAAGGTAATTTCATCGATAGATCTTTATTCATAGCATGTTTGCAGTCAATTGAATGTAACATTTTCTGGGGGAAAAATAACACTCGTGAGGGATATGACTCAAATTTTAATTATTTTTTTAGAAGGAAATTATTAAGCATGCTGAGGTATTCCTTAATTATTGAGTTTTTTCTTGTGTGATAGTTTCCACTCAAATCTCCTTACTTCTGGTTTAGAACACTATTATTTTAGTATTGCTTCACCAGGAGACACTAATTTTCTTTTTTTTTTAATTATAAGATATCATTTTAACATTTTTATATACTTTTTCTATGCTTTAAAAACCAATTGTTACCTTTTGTTTTGTTAGTTTTTTTAAATATATCAATGAAAGTTGGTTTTGGGTCTGAGCAGACTTTTCATATGATGAATTCTGTGATTTAGTAATATTCCATACCTGCCAACTTTTACGGATTAGGTGTAAAGTTATTGCATTTTAGTTGTTATTACATTTATATGTATCAATTCTGATTTTTTACTCATTTAAAATTCCGAGTGCTTCCCCTTCTATTGCACTCTCTCATTTTTGCTTACTTTGTGCTTCTATGCCTTAAGCATTATTAACTTTGTGTTAGTAATTATTTACAATCCTTCCTGTATTTTTTTTATGTAGCAGACTTGAAATGCTTATCTTTTTCCAATGGACACCCATTCAAAAAATACATTAATGAAGATTTTTAAAAAATTAGCATAAAAGTTATGTATATGCAGTTAGTAGAATTTAAAAGACTGATTTACGTGTAGGGAAAAGGGTGGGGGGGGGGGTCACATATGAGCACAGGGTACATGTGAACATGGTATGTTTTTCTTGGATAACATCAAGCAAAAAATCTTGAAACATTCTCAAGTAATGGTAGTACCAGTTCTACTCCTAGGTCAAACTTTTAGAGCAATGAACCAGTTTGTTTTTGTGGTGACAGCTTCGTTTTAACAGATGCTGATGTAATTTTATCAGTCTTCTTCACATAAAAACATATTTTAAACTAAGACGATAACTGAATCATTGCCAGGGTTGTCTTATTTTGTCCACGCTGGAAAAAACGGGCGGATAAAACCTGGAAAAAACGTCTTGAACAAAATGCCATTTCGTCCATTTTGTCCACTTATTCAGTAAACTGAAAGTTTTTAGTTAAAAATTTAAAGTTTGAAAATAATAAATAATTATATAGATTCTTCCTATTCAAGTAAAATTTTAATTCAAAAAATAGCATACATAAATATGCATATAAACAATTTATTGAAAAATATTTTGAAGTAAAAATGAAAAAATTAAGACCAGTTGAAGGTTATGTTAGTGTGTACATAAATCAAATGAGTGTTAATAAGTTATAAGGCATGTAATAGCATTTATAAAAACAAAAACATTGGCTGTACATTTTAAAATGTTTATCTGTGATGTAGAGGTTCATTGCCCATAATAAATCTTTGTTAATAATAAAGCTGAAAGTCTATGTCTGGATGTCTGCTACGTGCATAGCGCCTAGACCATTCAGCTGATTTTCATGAAATTTGGCTCAAAATTAATTAGTAAAATGGGATGAGCACCTCGAAGCAATTTTTTGAAAATTCGATTTTGTTTTTTCTCTATTCCAATTTTAAGAACATTTTACCGGAAAAATTATAGTAACGTGGATGAGCAAATTACCATAATGTGGACGAGTAAATTGCCATAACGTGGGCGAGCAATAGCAAATTGGCGAGAAATTCATCATCCATTATTTGTAAATATACAGGCGCACCAAATGACCTTTTAACTTTCTACCAGTACTGGCAAAGCCATGTGCGTACCTCTATTGCATTTATAAAATAAGGAGGAGAAACAAAAAGTTTTTAAAGGTTGGAATCTCAAAACATTAAAAGTCATGTTTAAAAAAAGAAAAGAGAGAAACTACTTGATATATATATAAAAATAAAGGAAATGTTGACATGAAGTAAAATCTGTTCTTGTAATACAAATGTGATAATCAGCAACTGGCTCTGGGCCCAGCTAGGCTGGTCCTTGTCAATTTATTAGTCCCCAATGAAGATTAATGGCCTATCTACCCCCTTGACCATTATAGTCTTTTCTGGTACACTGTTCTGAGTACCCACAACGTTACTGAAGTACTAATTTGTATGACATTAACATATCCATAAAAACATGTCTTCGCACAAATCTTCGTTTTGTATGTGTGTCACCAAGCATTTCATTTGACTTTTCTATTGTGTTTAATTTCTACTATTGTAAGATATAATAGTGTAATCACACCGAATATCTTATTCACATTGTTAAATTTTATTACTTTTAGGAAAATTATGATCTAAAACTAGTTGTACTAATGTAATTAAAAAAAATTTTGGATTTACAGTAGAAGACCGTTATAACGCACACCTTGGGACCAGATTTTTGCGCTATATAGATCATTTCACAAATTTTGAAACTAATATTCAGAATATATCTATATATTAGCACTTCAGAATGAGTTTTATCTGCAATGAGTATTTAAACACCAATATTACAATTAGTTGTTCACAAATAAATATGTTTCACAATCAAAAATAAGTGCATTATCCTGCACTTCTGCTAGCTTCATGGTTTGCATAACAGCTGCATTTCCAAGAGCCATCTGGTATTTTCTATTTACTGTAAGTACTAATTTTCCCTTAAAAGCTTTGAATTAAGATGGAAAGATGAGAAACTATTTCAAAATTTGATTTTCCTTACAGCTTTAGTGCTTGCAAAGCAAAACAGAGGGATTTTTTAAACTTCAAAACATATTGTTTACTTCTGAAAAGTTGTGTGTTTTATAGAGAATTGCGTTATAACGGTCTTCTACTGTATTAAATTCTAAAGTTAACAATCATTCTATTTTAATTAAATGATCAAGTTATAATAGATAACATACCTATTAGAATTTTATACTAATTTTACTACACCATAACAATAAATTTATGTATGGATAATCAGTTGGTTTCTCATTTCATCCATTTTGTCCATTTTGTCTAATTTCTTCCAGCGTCCCAGACTTTTCACCAAAAAGTGGACAAAATAGCAACCCCGATTATTGCAAACAATTTAATGAACATTCAAGTAAATTTATGGCATTGTTTAAATTCTTTAACTAAATTGAGAATTCTTCTTTTTTGAAAATTAGTTCTAAGGTAGATGACAGGGTGCTTGAGAATACAACATGTAGGAGCACATGTGAACAGTTCCCATATCCTCTCCCTAATATAAATATTAGTGTATGGTGTTAAAAAAGTGTTATAAGTGTTAAAAAAAGTGTAAAGATTTGTCATTTTGCTACAATCAGTTTGTAAATTTATTGTTTATTATTATTATATAATTATTTATTTCTTTTATTATTTTTTTTTCATTCTACTGTTATTAATTAATTGGTCAACAATTTAGTACTATATAATATTTACAAAAAAAAGACAAAATATTTCTCTTTAACTAAAAATTAAAGTTTAAAATAATTTTAAAATTCATCATCATATTATGTATGAAGTTTGAATGCACTATATAACAAGAATAAACATTACATAATAAGATAGCCTTTATATTGTTTAGTATTATAAGTTTTTTTCTTGTTGTTTGACCCATTGATTAGAACATGCTGCCAAACTTTAAAATTTGACAATGTGCAATTAAGAAAAAATATTTTCTTATTGACAGTTACTGTACAATTTAAACTGACACAGTATTGGTTACAAAGCCTTCAATGTTCTTGGTATATACATATATGTTTCATATTAAAGAGTTATATATGCCCCAGGCTTGCTCACATGTGCTCCCTATAGGGGTACATATTAACAATTGAAAACATTTTTTTAAAATTGCATAAAGTTAAAAAATAATAATCAGAAAAAAGATCTAGGGCACAAATAAGACTATTCAATCATGGGGGCACTTTTGCTCTCAGAAATTGATAATATCTTTTGAGAAATTAAGGAATGAAAAATATTGTTCATATGTGACCCCCTTCCCTTTATGTTTTCTAAACATAATGAGTACTGTGCGCATTTATATTTCCCCAAGTTGTCAGGTATGATATTCAAAGTTGGTGTAGTTTTAATGTTACATAAAAACATACCTTGTGCACCTATACAACCTATTTTAACGTTTGAGAGGAGAAAAAACCCCTCCTCCATACTTCCTCTGACGTATCTAAAGATTTGATTTCTAAAATTGCATTTTCAGGGTGTGTAACTTTTGTTATCTTTTTTTTTTCATAGCAATAAATTACACATTAAGGATTTCTCAATAATAAACTTATCTTAAGTTTTAAAAATTCATCCTTTTATTATTATTATTATTATTTAAATATTTTAAAACTTAAAAGAGGATGCATACAGTCAGCAGTTTCATGTCTTTTTCCTTCTCAGAAAAATTAACTTGCATTTGCTTCAATTTTACACTAATCAACTGACATTAGCCCCTCCGGAAAGATATTTCTATGCATACAATATGCCCACTAAAGTTCCACAGGGTGGCGACAGATCAGGGAAATCAGGGAGATCAGGGAAAAGTCAGGGAACTTTATTAATCAGGGAAAAGTCAGGGAAATATCAGGGAAATTTGAAAAAATAACAAAATATCAGGGAAAATTGATTTTATGAAGAAAAAAAAAATTTTTTTTTTTGCTTTACGAAATTAAGTACCCTAATTCCCTACGCATTTTCCGCCAATTATCTGTTTAAAAAAAAAAGTAAAGTTAACGAGGTGCGATTAAACGCTGCCGCATATTTGTGCATCTTTTTTCCTCAACGTCAAAGTATTGAATCTTACTTATTAACCACAAGATGAACTTCCTAAGATTGCTTCTGTGTCTGTTAGGTTGTTAATTTTACCTAGCTTGAAATCTGTGATCAAATGGCAAAATGTAGTAAAACACTTTTTTCAAATTTTTCATTACAGCTGTTTATAAGTTCAATAAATCCGGAAAAATCATAAATTTTTCTTTCGCCTGCAAATTTTCCAACAATGATTCAGAAATTATTATTATTATTATTATTATTTTGGTTGTAGATTATTTGCAGACAAACACATAAAAACAATTCATAACGTAAAAAACTGAATTAAAAAAAAAGTCTTAGAACATTTTGCCATCTGACCACAGAAATGTCCTTTTACGCTTCCAATGCTATGTAAAATAAACAACCATACAGGCAAAGAGGAAGCCTTCATTAATGCCTTAGCTCCTTTGCCTTTATTCCGTTGTCTCGAAGTAATTAGCATACTGTAATCACGATTTTAAGAAGAAATCTTTGATTTTCGAATTAATACTAGAAAAGCTTAAAAGTTATTACTTCCTCGCGTTTTAAATTTAATCGCTAAAATTGAACTTTCAATAAAAAAAACTTTTGTTTTTGCCGTTATACTATTTGTTGTCACCGCAGATTATAAAGGTTTTCTTTTCTTCAGACTTAAGTGATTCTTTAATTTTATAACCAAGTTGTATTCTTCTTTTATATATTTTAAAATTATCTTCTTTTTCTTTTCTCTCATTTTCAAGTTCTTTCTTACGAAAGGAATCTAAGATTTTTTTTTCGTTACATACTGAAATCATTTGAAATAGAGTTAACTTGTGCACTTAAGCAAATATCTTTATTTTTTTATTGTTAAAATGCTGTATTTATTCATTAAAACCTATGTTCTTGATTAGAGAAAAGCTCCCTATGAATGGATGTCAAATGGTTTCATCTGTTTTGCATAAATATCTCAATTAGTTATATAAGAATAACTACATTACTTCTATTATTTCACTATTACTTGTTATTCTTGCAACAATTATTATACTGTTTGAAAACTTAGTTCAAAATAATTTCAATTGCTTTTTAGTTCTATCATAAATACACATATGTTTTTAAGAGTAATTTTAATAGTTTCTTAAAATTCTTATGCTAAGTGGTTTCTGAAAGAAAAGTATTTTTTTTTTTAATTTTCTATAATCTTTCCATGTAGAAAAATTGAATATGCTGTTTTGTAGGCTTTTTTTCCCTAACCATTTTATTAAAAAAGTAGCATCTTTTTAAAATATATCTTTAGTTCAACAACTTTACACAACTTAAAACGTTTAAAATACTGCATTTTATACAAACATACAATGGATTTCAAGTAGAGCAAAGAAAGAAAACCATTATCATTGGTAACGTAAATCAGGGAAATTTGGTGAACTTAATCAAGGAAATCAGGGAAAAGTCAGGGAACTTTTTTTCACAGTTCCTGTCGCCACCCTGTTCCATGTCACCCTTTTAATTTTGGAAAGGCTGCTACTATCTTTATTAATGTGGTGTCTTGTTTTATTAAATCAGATATGGGCTACCGAATGAGACACCTCACTCAGTCACCTGGTGGAAAACTGCAAAGTTAGCTTTCGTGTCTCAAAGACGCAACAAAATAGGAGGGAAAAGTGAATTACAAAGTTGAAGAGTGTGATCAATTCAGTACAGAAAGACACCTTATTGACATTTTGTGAAAAATAGAATGGTTAAAACATGCATTTGGTTCTCGTGATATCACGTAAAACTCCCTGATTTATGTTCCTGCGATGTCACGAAATGAGGACGAAAGTATAATAATCTTTTTGGGTAAAACATGACACCAAAATGTCAAAAAACAGGTATATTGTTACAGCTTGTTACTCTTTTTCCATCACAGATCATTTTCTCACGTCATAGTGTAGGAAATCACAGAAAAACAAATGCCCATTTTTGTGTTTTATTCTTTGCATTGATATTCACAAGGTGTCTTTTCGTACTAAAGTGATGATGCTCTACAATTTTGAAAATCACTTTTTTAACTCTATCTCAATCTGTATTCAAGATAGGAATTCTAACTGTGCAATTTTCCACCAGGGGGAGCTGTGAGCATTCTCATTTGGTAGCTCATATTGGAATTACTATACCTAGACAGCACATTTATAAAGATAGCAGCAGCTGTTCCGAAAATATGAAGTTGGCAAGGGACTGAAGTGTTTGCTTCAAGTTGCTATGAGAAGGAGATTTATATTTCTCTTAGAATCCCAGCTGCCTGATGTCACTTCTGAATGCATAGTTTTGAGATAATGCTAAAAAAATTGGGTTCAAATACATCAAGATATTAATTTATTTGGTTTGAAATGTTAAAGAAACATCAATTTTGATTTGTGTAAAATATTTCAAATTTTGTTGAAGTAGTTTATGTAATCCTAGATGGTTATTAAGAAGTCGAAATAGATTTACTCTCGTTAATTTATTTCTTTGTTATCAATATACAACCATTTTTGGTTGTGGATGAACTTTGAAAGCAAATTGTACTTATTTTACTAATTATGATGATCAGTCATTCATGATCTAGTCATTTTATTTACATGTTTGTGTGTCATTTATTGAATTGTCAGGATTAAATTTGTATAACTGCTGTTAAAATAAGTTTTATTTTATTTGGTATGACATGTTTAAAAACATTAATTTTGATTTGTGTAAAATATTCAAAAAAGTTTTGATATTGTTTATGTAATAGTGGATGTTATTAGAAAGTTGAAATGGATTTACTCTCATTAATTTTATTTCTTGGTAATTAATGTACAATAAATTTTGGTTCTGGATAAATTTTTAAAGCAGATTGCACTGATTTTACAAATCATGATAGTCAACAAATAGTATATAAAATGTGAAATGAATATGAAATGAATATGAAATGAACTCACTTCTAATTTGCAATTGCAAAATTTCTGAATTATTTTTTTTTTTTTTTCACAAAAAAAACTTGTGAAAAAATCTGCAGTACCCATTTACAGGACTTAGATTTGACGATAATTCTACAATGTTTTGTGTATTTTCCACACAGAACCATTCGGTCATGAGTTTATTTTAATAAAATGACATAATTTAAAAGAATTTCTTCTTTGAATTCTTTTGGTTTCCCTGTTTACATTTAGTGAAACGTATAGTCAGTTAAAAACTATTATATAATAATTCATTTGTGTGCCGTAGGTGTTTTACTTCTAAACACTTGTTTAACGGTGCGAGCTGGAAATGCTAATTCTCATCAACACATTGAAAAAGATGGAGGCTGGGAAAAATTGACAGATTCCGTCATCACCTGGTTAAACAGCAATCTGTCTAATGTTGTTTTTATGCTGTGGGGTGGAAATGCTAAGCAAAAGATTAATTTCATAAATTCAGTAAGTTTTGCATTTATTTAGAAATTTAAATACAGCGACTTTTTCTCCCATTTCATTAAGAGTACTGTAAAACCATACAACTTTAGAACACTTTATGTGTATTTTTCTTCATATTTTCATTATTCTTTGCCAGAAAAGGTTGAGAATTTAACCATACACTACCATACATCTCAGTTGTAGAGTGGCGCTTCGAAAAAAATTCTAAAATACACACAAAGGAAGGGGGAATTTTTTGTATAGCGGTATGAAGTTTGCACACGGAGGTGACAACTAGGGCCGCGCCGTCCCTATGTGCAAGGTCGAGCTCTACCAATCAAAAATGCTCCAAATAGGGGAAAAAATCTCCAACCAGAAAAATAAAATTTAACTTTTCATTATATGTAATAGTGGTGGTGAAATTATACTGCTCACATGTTGTATCTAAACATGCTATTCAAAACCGCAATCATTTACAGTGAAAACACATGATACTAATTAATGCATACTTATGCATTTTTCTTCCTATTTGGAGCTATGATTGTTATTTCGGTATCTCTAGAATTTCACAAGTTTGAGCTTACAAAGCACAAAAAAATTTGCTATTTCCCATTTTGCTTCTTAAGGTGAATATGTTGTATGTATTATAATCTGTGCACTATTTCTTTTGGTGTTTTTTAACTATTGTTCGAGGTAATTTCACTGTACGGCATTTTTTTATGTTATCATACATAAAAAAATACGGTAAGCACATTTGTATATAATTTACTTGTGCATAATCCACCATAAATTGTAGAGAAAAATTTAGGTTAATTTTTTTAGTTCCAAAAAAATAACGACTTAACCATAATTACTCGATTTCCCCACACCCTTTTTCTTCAACTATTTGTTTATTAAGTTAAAGAAAGAGTTTTTAGACAATGTTTGTTTCAGATATTAAATTAAATACCCTTTTAACGATTCCATAATTTAGAATTTTTCGTTTTACCAGCAAGTTTCAGTTTCAGATTTTAATGTGGAATATCCTCTATAATATAATCCTTTAATTTAGAAATATAATCAGCACCCTCCTGTTACGTGGCGCAACCAGAGGGAGGGGGGATCCACAGGGCACCCCTCTGGTTGCCCCACACCATGCCCCCTCCCCTCCAGAATGCAGAGTTAAATGTTTTTCAAAAATATACTTTATTATTGAAGAAGAAAAAAAACGCATCTTTGGAAAACAAAGTGATTTTAATTAGAAAATAATATGATGTCGGGGTAAAACTTCAAAGATTTCTTTTGAAAAAAAATTAAAGTTTTCAATAGTTAGAGCTAATTGGTCAGCTACTTGTCCCCTGCATCCTATTTCTTTTCTTTTTTCTTTATTATTTTTCTTTGTTCTAGTTCGTCTGAATATAAGAAAGTCTTAAAATACTACTACTCCTAATCTCCCCCCCCCCCCTACCACCACCACCACCATCACCAAAAGCGTTATAGATCATCTCAAATTTCGTTTCCAGATCTTCAATATCGCAAAATTTCCAGGGAATGTCCCTGAATACAAAAAAAAAAACTATGCGTTCGAAACTCAGCTAAAATTGCATTTTTGGAGCTTCAATTTGAAAGATTCCCAGCCCTAATGTTACCAAATATGGTCTTACAATTGTGTTTTTAAGATTTCAATTTCAGAAAATATTCGGGCAAGGGCCTCCGAACCACTTTCCTTTAATATCATCAAAAAATAGGTTTTCTAAACATTACTTACGAGAAATTTAAGTGAAAGAGGCTTTGAACATCTTCCACTAATATAAAATATAGCTTAAGCTTTTAGGACTTAAATTTTGAAAAAATTTCCAGGGGGAGCTCCAGAATACCATTCCTGTAAAAATCTTCAAAGTTGTCTACAATTGCGTTTATGGAGTTCAATTTCGAAAAATTGGAGGGGAGAGGATTAATAAATTTCTATTTACATTTCAAAAAAAAAAAACATCGGGTGGAATTCAAGAGTTTCCTCCCTTGTTCTAACGTCAATAAATATGCCCTGTAATCGCGTTTTAAGGTTTTTACTTCTACAAATAAAACGTGAAAGTAAGAATTTTTACCTCTTTCATGTGAACTAATCAGGGTTGACAGGGGTTGAAAGGTGCCTAAAAATAAGTAATTTACTCTCATCGAGTTAAATTGTTATCATAAATGAAGAGTAAAAGATGGAAATAAAATGCTTAAGTAAGGTCGCCTACTTTTTATGGGTCCCAAATCAGGGTTTCCAGAGGCTAAAAGCCCAAAAATGAGTAATTTACCTTTATCGAGTTTTTAAAAATCGTCATGTGCAGAGTTAAAGCTGTAAAGAAAACGGTAAAGTAAAGTTGTCTATCTGTTGCATGTGAACTAATTAGGGTTGCTAGGGGCTAAAAGGTGCCCAAAAATGAGTACACTGGTGTCCAAAAGTTAAGCATAATTCATAAAATGCGAGAAAAATCTGTAAATTTTCGTAAAATTATATAAAGTTACTTATGGAGATTCATTGGTTGAAGAAGAAACAATATGTTTATGCAAAATAATATAGTCGATGGTGTCATGCGCGAATTAGGTATGCGTTTCGGAATGTGGATAAAACAGCTCGCACGCTTTAGAGAGTTCAGACGCGTTTCTTGCAATTGCTGTACCAAGAAACATTGCATCTGGTGAAACAGAACTAATAATGGCACAAAGACGCCAATTGGACATGTTTGCGAAAGGAAGAATCGTTGGAATGCTAGAATCTAGACGATCACAAACTGAAGTATCTCGTATTCTTAATGTGCCTCAGTGTATAATCTCGAGACTGTGGCAGAGGTTTTCAAATACGGGAGATGTTACCCGCCGACCAGTACCAGGTCGACCAAGAGTCACAACCGCAAGCCAAGATCGTTTTCTGGCAATTTCTGCACGACGTCATAGGGACAGCTGTGCCAGAGAACTGGGTTCGGCGCTCAGTGCCGTCACAGGTATAAAAATTTCGAGGCAAACTGTTAACAGGAGACTCGATCATGTCGGTCTGTATACCAGAACACTAGCAGTTTGCATTCCTCTCACATCAGCGCATAAGCGCGCTCGTTTAAACTGGAGCTTGCAACATCGGCATTGGAGTCTGGGATAGTGGGCTAATGTGATGTACAGTAATGAATCCTGTTTTACTCTACAGAGTGATTCTCGTCAGGCAACAATCTGGAGAGAAAATTGGACTTGTTTCCAACCGCAAAACATAAGAGAAAGACATCACTTTGCGTCAGCAGGAGTAATGGTGTGGGCGGGCATTATGTTTGATGGCCGCACCGACCTCCATATTTTTGAGACAGGCTCAGTCACAGGTCAAAGATACAGAGACGAGGTTCTTGAGCCTTATGTTCGCTTGTTTCGAGGTGCTGTTGGTCCTGAGTTCATATTCAGGAAAGATAACGCGCCATGTCACCGAACAGCTGTGGTCGATGACTTCTTCGAATCAGAAAATATCCAGCGAATGACGTATCCTGCAAACTCCCCTGATCTGAACCCTATCGAGCATGTCTGGGATATGCTCGGGAGACAACTTGCAGCCCGTTCGCCCCCGCCAAGCTCCGCTCCGGAGCTAAAAAGAGCTCTCCAGCATGCTTGGAACCGTTTAAGCCCACAACTCATCCACCACCTCATAGAAAGTATGAGTAATCGTTGTGCAGCATGCCTGGCAGTCAGAGGTGGCCATACACACTATTGAACTTCAGCATCATCTTTTAAAGAAAAGTTTTTGGGCAAAGAGTAAACTCCTCATATGCCTAATTTTCATTTAAACTATTTTTTGGGATGATAAAAGTAAATATTACAGTTTTTTTTTTTTTGACGTTGTTTCCTTATTTTGTAACCGTGTTGCACTAGCATATCACGTTGTTTCCCCCTATTTCGATGTATATTTCTCACATTACTCACATAAATAACAATTATGCTTAACATTTGGACACCAGTGTAATTTACCCTCATTGAGTTTCCACATAAGTTATAGGTAAAAATATTACAAAACCCATAGTATAAGGGTTGCCTAAGGAAAAGTGCTCCAATTATAGGGTTGCCGTTATTAGTGTTCATGTTGTTTGATTGAATTTATTTCAATAATTTACTGTCTTTTATGCACTAGCAAGGTTCACAACTACTCCACATGTGACAGAATTTCGCTGCAATAATAGAAACTCCGCAAAGAAGTTAGCTTTGCATTTTGCACCAAGATTCATTAAACAAGCATTTTCAAGCAATCATGCAAATACCTCTCTTTTCTGGTGTAATATTTCTGCCAGGATTTTTGCTGACACACGTATTCCTCTCTTTTTCTGCTTTTTAAAAATTTCTAACAATTTTTGCTTTTGAAACTAACTTCAAAACTTTTAAAATTATTGAATCTTTTTTTAATACTATATTTTATTTTAATGTTATGACATGTGTGGATATGAAAAATTAATACAGTTTATACTCAAAGCATGACTTCGTTTTATATTTTTTTATCAATTAAATACGAGGGCTGTTTTTTTATCAACTTCCGATGTGGTATAAAAATAAAACTAGTGAGAGTAATTAATTAAATAAATTTATTGTCAAAAGTTAGGTACATAATTAGTTACTTTGCAACAGAATCACCATTTAAATTGAGGCATTTTTCATACCTGGGTACAAGCTTCTTAATACCTTCTTAAGCCTAATACCTTATTAGCCTAACTTGTCAGTTACGATAGTGTATAAGGCTGACCTTGAAATCTCAGGAAACTGATCGGATAGGTCCGTAAACCTCCGATTGCTTCTTACAGCTTGGTCAACTCGATCAACGAGGTCTTCGTTTGTGACCGACTTTTGTCCTTGGTCCCCTTCATCATGAATGTCACCTCGTCCATCTTTAAATTTCCTACACCAATCACGCACTGCACTGTCACTCATAAAGCTTTCACTGTATATATTCGTTCCATTCTGCGGTGAATTTCTGCTGTGGATAACCCTTCAGCTTGCAAGAAGCGAATGACACTTGGCGAGAGATTCTATCATCGTAGCCATGTTTGTGTGTTGCTAGATAAACTGGTAATGGCCTCGGACACCCGAAAACGAGTGAGGTTGTAGTGAGAGAGATGCGCAGTCGACTGCTGCACATTGCTGGCAGATGCCGCTCGCCCTGCCGTCTAGCGGCACAATCGAAAGTTGAAAAGAAAAACAGCCCTCGTACTAATTATTAATTGTATGCTAGTATTTTAAATTAGTTTCATGCACACTCTGCAAAATTGCATAAAATATGAAAATCTTGTGATCTACCAGGATCCTGAAGAAGATGCTGTACTTGGGGAAAAAAATAGAATGCATTGAAGTGCTTTATTTTGTTTATTATTTTAAAGTTGGAACCTTACTCATGTGATCTGCTCCTCTATACGTCCAAGCTTTATCGTACCGTTTTCGAGGAACTTTCGATACAGTTAGGTCTTTTATCATAGTGTAGTAAGTTGTAGAAAATTCAATTTTGTTTTCAAAAATTTTTTTATGTTACTTAATGCTTATATTAATTTGTATTTACTAAATATATGTTAATTTACTGCCTGTTATTTAATGTTTAAATTGAATGAAATCTTCATTCAATATTCATAGTATGAAAGAATGATAGTACCTTGAAAAATGTTTTTTGTCCCTGGAAAAAGAGCTTGAATTATTTTCTTCCTGAAGAGTATGAACCTTGATAATTATCTATATTTTCTGTTAAATATTTCTAAATTTAAAAAAATAAGGGTTTTTTTACTTAAAGGAGTCTATTAAGATGAAATAATAAAATTTATTAGTATAAAAGCAAACATTTCTTCACTTTAAAAGTAGACAATTTCTTTGATAGGATAAGCATCTCATCTTGACTGCTGCTCATCCATCTCCATTGTCAGCACACCGTGGATTCTTAGGATGTGGTCATTTTTCCAAAGCTAATGAGTATTTGAAGAAGCATAACAAGAAACCAATCGACTGGTCATATCTCCCTTAAAGTTATGTTTCAATGATGTATATTTTGAATACTTACATTGTCAGAAATCAGGTTCAAGACTAGTCTCATTTGGGTGCCTTATATTCATGTTATTTGAATTGTTTTGTAATTCATAAAATAAAATGCCTTTCATATTGTCCTGTTATTTCAAGTGATAGTTTCTTCAGTTCTTTACTGGGTTTATTATCAAAAATTCTAATGATCAATAATAACTTGGGAACAACTTTTAAAATACCTACATGTATTTACATACTTGCTAGCAAATTTTATTGATATCATTAAACCCACATGAGTGAACATCAACATTTCCAGCATAAATATATTATTCAATCATTTAGCCATGCAATTGAACAGTTGAGTTCATTCAAGTTATCTAATTTCAAAACTTATGTCAAAATAGTCTTGATTGCTATGAAAATATCTTAAGTTTTCTTGGAAGGTTCTTGATTTATTCTTTTCATGCAAGGCATAAAACTGATCAGTAGAAGTCAGTATTCTGCAACTTGGTCCGTCTTTTCAGAATGTAGTCAGTATTTTTTTTTTTTTTTTTCAAAATTTACTAAATAATTAAGAAAAAATTAGCATTAAATTATGGCAAAAATTTCACTATTTTGGTAAAATGCCAATATTTGAACCTAATTTGCCTACCCGGGAAATTAACATTACTTGCCAAGAATCATTTGTTTTGTACAACTGTAAAACTTATTTTGTAGCAAAGCTTCTCTTTTAGTCTAGAGCATAATTATTGCAGAAAAATTTATAAAGCATCGACTAAATCAAAATTAATAAGTGCAAAGGCTGCTTTTGACACATCATCAGAACGATCTTTAATTTTTAAAGGGATTCTTTGAATGTAACTAGAAAATTTACGAATTTTTCTGCAATAATTCTGCACTTTCTTCTTAGTTTCTTCATCGCCACAATTTTTTTTTTTTTTTTTTTTTTTAACAAAAGCTGGATCCATAGTCACTTAATCACACTGTAGTACAAGGTGGACTTACTTTTGAAGTACAGGCCTGTTCATCCTCATTGTCTTTTTAACCGACTTCAAAAAAGGAGGTTATGATTTCGACATGCGGCTTTTTATGTATGTTTTTGGATTATTCCAAAACTACTGGACCGATTCGAAAAATTCTTTTTTTTGTTTGGAAGGGTATATTTCCCAGATGGTCCCATGGTAATTTGGTCTGGATCTGACAAGGGATTCCTGAGAAATCTAAGAAAGTTTGAATTTCACACGTTGTGGATACGTAATCAGCTTACGTCACCGGTCACGTGGGTTTTTTGTGACCAGAGCATTTCTCACAGCAAAGGTTTTGCCTTTGTCTTGAACGAGAATTCTCGCGGCATATGGATGATTAATTTATGCCGCCTGCTAATTTTTACTTATACGTGTTACCAATTTTTACTATTTAGCAAAGCAGTAAATTAAATATATTTTGCTACTTTAATAGCTGAATCAACTAACTTAATATTATTTTTAACTAAAATAACTTAATTTATTCACTAAAATGTCTTTTTTTATATAATTCAGTTTTTAAACATATTTGGTGTTCAATCCAAGAGGAATTGAATTCAGAACACCTCTCCCCGATGATATAACTTATATTCTTTAATAATATGTTGTAACTGGTGTCTGATTTCTCGAGTTGGACCAGTATTCTATGGATTTACTTGTTTACAATGCTGCCAGTTCAATTTGAAATTAGGGTAATACTAATTAGCAGGCTTCAAAAAAAAAGAGGAGGGGGTTCAGAACTCAATGGATTAGTTTTCTCTTTGTACAATGTTCTATAAATACTCGAAGACACCTATACCCAGGAGCATGAACGGGGGGTGGGGTGAGAAAGAACACCTGTTTGCCTGGGCCTGAGAATGAAGGGAGCTCAATATTTTTAAAACTAGGGGTGAACTATTGGGATAAGCAATATGGAGGGGGCCCGGAAAAGTCATTTGTTAACGGCCCCAAAATTTCTGTGCACGCCCCTGCCTATACCAATTAGGATTTTTTTTTTTGGTTTGAAACCGTATACCCTGGCAGTCGAATGGTAATCAAGTTCAATTTTGATGAAATTGAGGGAACTCTTCAAATATACTCAGATTTAAAGCAATTTACTTCTTTAACTTTGTATATCATCTCACTTAGTAAACGGGGTTTTTTATGATTTTTTTTTTTTTTTTTGAATGGATAGGGGGTGGTCTAACTTTACTCTAAGGTTTCAAATCTTTGATTTACCCTTTTTGTTCTTTATAGAAAAGTTATGGGTAAAAAACAAATTTCATGTAATTTCCCTCAGAAACGATTAAATATAAAACCCATTGTTAAAAAAAAATGCCATAAAACACAAAAGTATATGTTTTCTTGACCCATAGTTAAAGAAAGTACTAGAAAACATTATTATTAAGAGTAATCATAATGAAATTTTGAATCAAGGATTCTCTGAAGCAAACATAAAATTCATTTGAGTGGAATTTTTTATCTTCATCTATAACAGGGCATTTGAAGAACCATGCAACTTTTATCATGAGTTACATGACATGTATTCTTGTGAAACGTAATTTACAATTTTACGACTTGCAATTTGCAGTTTATTTGTAGTTTGGGAAACCATAAACATTTAAATGGTTCTTACTAAATGCTGAATCCAGTCTATACTTTTCATTTCAGAAATGAGATGCATCAGTTGATACATTTCTGCTAATGCTCATTCATTGTGAAGTTTAGTTAAAAGTTTAAAGGGTTCTAACTCAGATCAAGCTATTACTTCAAGTCTTGACTCTGCTTAGAGCTATGTATATGTCTTCTTGCAAAGTTCTTTTTTCCTAAATCTATGACAGCTTTATCAAGGGTTATGTGATACGTATTGTTGTGAAATATAATTTACAATTTTAAATTCAAGCGATTTCTGTTGTATTTTTAGTGACTTGTGCATTCGCTTTCGGAAAGCAAACTTTGACAAAGTATAACTAATAATAAAGACAAAATTGTTTTGTACATAGTGCGCATTTGAAAAAGCCTTTCTTCACAGTCGTCAGAAATCTCCGAGACGCTATGGTCTATTTTTTTTTCCATCATGCTCAGTTTAGTTATTTTCAGAGTCATGTGCTCGACGTTTTCTTACTCGACATGCGCGCAAGAAAGGCCTTACCGTCATGTACCACATACTTTATCCTACGAAGTTATTTTATATTTACAGCACTAAAAAGCAAAAAATAAATTACTTTTAAAGAAAAAAACGCCTTCAAAAAACACCAAGGAATTAAAAAGCAAAAAATAACTTAGATTCAAAGACTAATTTCGTGTATAGTTAAATTGGTGTTTAATTCAGGATTCGATGGGTTGTCAGTTACGTTAGATAGTAGTTAATAGCAGGCCCCTACTTCTAAAGGTTATTAAAAATTAAGAGATCGTATATAGTTAGTTAGGTATTTAAAATAATTCATCGTATAGTAATTTAAATCAGTGTTTATTTTATAATTGGGTGTTCAGTTAAGTTGATTTTTGTACTGGAATTGTAAAATAAATTTCATTTCTAGTTTTGGGTAGGAAACAGTATGTAAGTGTAATCGGTTATTTTTTGCTTCTTAGTTCCTTGGTGTTTTTCGAAGGAGGGTTTTTTTTATTTAAAATTAATTTTTGCTGCAGAGATTGAACTTTTCTGTGTGTATGACTTTCTGAAATCCACGTGAATTGTACCGGACTTTTAACTTCTTAAATAATCAGCAAACTCGTCACTTCTCGCAACACTTGCATCGAATAAAGTTGGCATTCCATGACTGACGACAACAGTTTCACCTTTAGTCAAAAGTTTATGCAAACAAAGCAAAGTTATGACATTTTAATTTTTAAATATTGATCAGCACTAACAACAGTAGACTCTTGTAATAAATACGTTTATTCACTCGAACTGCACATTTAACACTAAAAGATGTAGGTACGTGAACGACGCCACACAGACTAGAATAGCCAATGTTATTCAAGCCCATGCGAGTAGAGGGGATTCTGTAAGTGACTGGCTTTTTTTTTTAGAGTACCCAATGTCTGGGAAATGGTTGGTCTTTGAGAAAAAATCATAAGGACTATTTTTATAGAGAATTTTGATATCTACAACTTTGGGCAGAGGTACTTTTTCGATAAAACTTGGTTTTTGAGAAAAAAAACCTAAAATTTTGACCTTTGACCCTGAATAAGTTTTTTAGCACACATGGGATAGATGGGGATTTTTGGCACTTTATTTGTAATGGTAAACCCAAGGTCTCTACAAAAAATTCGACTCTGTCTGAATTTTTGTTATTTGATCACTATTTTTATGTCTTAGTTGATCGGACTAATTAAAAACATATGAGTATGTGTGGGACAACTCAAGTGTTACTGAATCATATTCATAGAGTTCTAAGGTAAAAACCGGAAAAAGCCTAAAACATCACCTAAATTCCTTAAAAAAGCAAAAATATTAAAACCATCTTAGCAAAAGAAATTTTTGTTTGTGAACATAAATGAAACAACTAAATAACTATAAACTCATGCATTTGGGTCATTTTCACAGAAACGTGTGTCCTTGTTATAATTTACAAATATTGTACGACTCATTCATAATTTTAGAGCTTAAAGTACTTTTCAGGATAGAGTTTAAGAAGATAATTAAAAGTAAAGTTTCTATATTTTATAATAAAAATCTTTATTGTATGTCTAAATTATCCAATTTCATTCCCTCACTTGTCCCTACTGTGAGTAAAAAATAAGCAAAAATTATTTCAAAGCAAACAGTAAGTTCCTATTTTTGTGGTATTTATTTCAAAACATTGAAGGATTTATATAAAAGTTCATTTAAAATAACATTTTCGTGAAAAATTAGTGGAAGTATTTATTTTTAAGTTTGTTCCCAGTGTTAGTCATTTCTTACAACAGTCAATTTCCTTCCCAAAATTGCAACGATTTTTTTTTTTTTTTTTTTTTTGCAAAAAGTGTAGTAACTTACAGTTGGAAACCCAGAAAAATATTGCAGCATATTTGTATCTTTAAATTTTTAGAAGTTTTTACTTGGAATCTATATGAAAGCATAAAACCAAATAAGGTTTATGCATCCGTCATTCTCTCACATCTATTTTTATAGAAAAATAAAGTAAGATAATGCACACAAACTGAACAATCATAAGTTATTCCCACATTTGAGAATATTTGTATGTGACTAAACTCAAATATCAGTTAGGCATAACTACTAGAATCCAATTTTAATGAATTCGTCATTTCCTCACGCTTAAGTGAAGGTCATCAAAACACTTTTCAGGACAAATATTCTTTTCATAAAGCCCTTCCATATATCTATTTCTATAAAAAGTTTCATCTGATTCCACCAACTTTAATTTTCTGAACTGAAATAAGATCAAAGTGACTTTTCATGTGAATGATCCATTTAATAATATATGAGTTTATGATTTTTTTTAGTTTCATTTCCTCAGAATTTAAGTAAAACTTTCAGGGTATGAGTTAGGAAATCAAATTCAGAGCATGTTTCAACTACTCTTCTCCAGATTTCTCTGCTGATTTTGAATTTCTTCAGTCCTTTTGTTTACAATTTCTGGCTGTATATCTATATATGCCATCATTAAACGTTGATTAACACCTAAAGCTTTAGCAGTACACTTTTCAATGCATGATTCCTGAAAGAAATAATTAAAACAATTTTACACTTTAATCTTTTACCGAATGAAAACAAAAGAAAATTTGCAAATTATGCATAAAAATTACAAATTATGCAAAAATAATTCATTCTGAGTTGATGACAATACTCCTTTAGCTTACCTCATTTTTAATTTAGTACCTTTTAATCTACGTACAATTCAGAATCTGTAAATAGTGAAAAAAGGGAATATATGATGTAGAGAGCAGCAAAGAGAGTAAGTGACAAAAGAAAGATTTTGAGTAAAATAAAGGCATATTTTAAATCAGTGGTTGCGAACATTTAGCCACTTAGAACCATTAAATGTATTACTTCATATTTGGCAACAATTATTTTAAACGTTGCAATTTCATTTTTTACACTTCTGCACATGACATCACAAATGATGAAATGCCATTCACAGCGCAATATTCAATTTGCATCTTTACTCACGTGTACTCCCAACGATATGGTTGATAGCAAGCGTAGAGTGCAATATTTAATTTGCTTCTTGTTTATCAAAATGCGGTAGACAGATGTCCCAAAGTACATCATTTGTGATATCATAAAGAACATGCCTTATTCTCAAAATCGGACATTTTAAAAAATTAATTTAAAATTGAACGGTGGGAAAATAAAAGTTTTTTCTCGCTCCTTTTTTTTTTTTTTTTTTGCTTACTCTTTCAATTTCAGTGACAAAAAATAGTACTTTTGACTGAAGAAAACAACCCCATTATTTTATTGCTTGCTACATTATTTTTATTTCTCATTTGACAAGTTTCAATTTTTTTTTACATCTTGATACACCAAAACCGTTTAATGTGAAATTATCTTTTATAACCGTGTAATGTCGAGTCAGTGTTATGATAATCACAAATTTTGTTCTGTTTGATATTGAAACCCTGTAGTACAAGTACCGTGTTATACAAGTAACACTTGTACATGTTTGATTATGTAATAATTGATATAAAAATTTTCCATTATACGACCCTATTCTGGGAGAAGGGGGGGGGGGCAGAAATTTTTTGCCCTGGGCGCCGTCCTCTCTTGGGACAGCCCTGGTTTAAATCATATATGGGTCATTCTCCAGAATGTGTTACTTTTAAGCAAAAATATTTCTCAATATCAAAACCTTATCTTTTTTTCATTCTTAAATGAAACTGTTACTTAGAAGTATCCATAAAAAATGGCCCAGCTAAATTCCAATTATTTTAGTCACTAATTAAAAAAATAAAAATTACCTTGTTCACAGAGTTGAGCTTTAAGTCACAGAGGCAAATGTCGTGGGCGTATTTAAATGGTGGGTTTTTACGTTTCAAACCCTCCTTCGAAATTTTTTTAACCAGTTCCAAAAATTTCTTTTTATTACACTTTTTTGCTGAAAAATTATTATCACTATTTTATTTTTTATTCATTTATCTTTTTTATTTATTTATTTTTAATCTCACTTGGAAAATGAAATTATTATTGAAGAATTGTACAAGCTCGGAGCTTTATCTACAGTATTTATTTTTTACTGTAGCTATTGTAAACATCATTTCTTACAAAACAGTACAGCATTTTCCTTTAGATTTTTAATAACTGACGCAAACAAAAATACAATTGAAAGAGCCAAGCTCTATTTTTAGCGTAATTTTTAAGTGTCAAAAATATGAATTAATCGAATGCGTGTAAATGAGTGCATGCACCCATTGTTTTGAGTTGTTGACATCAAATATTTAACAGGGGTGAAGTTATGTAGTGTACACATAACATTATTTTTTCGTTTATTTAACGGACATGACATCTTTTTCCTTTGCTCACGCCAGTGCCCATAAAGCAGTAGCCCCTCATTTAAATAACGTATTGTATGAAAAACAAAAAGAATATAAAAATGAAATCAAATTTTCCTCATCGTGTAGATTAATAGATTTCACAAGAAATGTGTTTGGTAAAACTCTCCTTGAGATAAGTCTGGTTAGGGCAGGGCTAAAAATATCTTTAAAATTTTCCATGCCCTGTTGGGCATAATGTTCGTCTAAAAAATATATGCCCGAATAAAATTTTTACATGCTCAGTTTTTTTTATCATATAATAACAAAAATATTTGAATTTGTTGTATAGCATTTATCAGACAAAAACTTAATTTAACAGCTTTACATCTGAATCAAGAATTATTTCAATATAAAACATAAAAAGTTTAAATAAATAGCACATAATAAGTCGTCATTAAATTCTTCAATGCTTAGTAAAAAAATAAAAATTACATGCTGCGGGCAAGTCGGGCAAAATAATTTTCGAGCCCTGGGTTACGGTCTTAGGTAATATAAGAAAATTAATATCTACTGGCATTAGATAAATTGTAAACTAGTAATCAGCTTAGATACAGAATAGGGGGAAAGTTTCATCATATAAAAGTAATTTAATTCCACACAAATCAAATACAGTGAAGCACCATTTATGCGTTTCTTTTATACATTTTTATCATTTATACGGTTTTTATTTAGTCCCTGCAGAGTTTAATACAGATTAATGCATCCTGCTATACGTTTTTTCCATTTGTACACTTTTTTCATACAGTCCCTTCAGAAACTTATAAACCGTGCTTCACTGTATATCTAAGTGACCACTGAAACATATTGGTTGCACTTGTTCATGAGGTGTTGACTTAGTAGTAAACTGACTGCTATAGGTACTGTCAGTGAGTAAGTACCCAAAATGGACGAAGCTTGAAACAAAAAAAAAGTAACTAATCTTGAAATGTAGGTAGCAATACAAAAATTCATGATGAAGGTTTTCCAAGGTATCATTGAGAAATATATTCTTTGTTAGTAATTCATTAGTGTTACTTTAAAAAAAAAAACACCTCATCTCAAAAGGAGTTAACTGACGGCAGTTAAAGTTGTCAATGCAATGATTAAAGCGTCTCCACAATTTTTTTCCCGAGACACAAACTGGATTCATCTTGTAAAAAATGTCTTACTGTAGCTATTGATTCACTGAACTTTTAGGTTTGACTTTATTCTTTTACCTTCCGGATAGACTTGAGTGTTCGATGCAAAAGTAATTTTCATGTAATAAACATATCTGTATTTTTTAGCAATTTTCCCACCAGCCCTAACTACAACATTACGTTTACAAGAATAACTTTTACTTTTTTTGATATTCTCTCAAATTTCAATAGCTATTACTTCACTGAAAACTAATTTTTTTTCTATCAGAGGAACTAATTCACCAGTTAATAGCGTGGGGTTTTTTTTTCTGTCTTTTTTTTCAGCAGAGAGTGCTAGGAATAATACTCAGACTGCATTTTCTTTCAAAAATTTTCAGAAAAAAAATAATTTTTTAAAACTTTATTCTACTTTTTCATACATAATTTCAACTATTTTAACACCACGAAGGTTCTCTTTTATTTATCTCATCACTAAATTTAAATTAGTGGGACCCTATGCTAAAAGATGGGGGGTGGAGGGTCAACCTGGCGACATTCGTAGATTTCCATTGAGAGACATGAAAGAGGGAACATTGATGACACCAAGATCGCAACTTATGAGTATCCAGAAAATCCTTACCATTATTATTCAGGGTATGGAGGATTCAGTTTTTCTCTACCACAAGTAGTTAGGATGAAAAGATACCATTTTATTTTGTAATTTCAAAGAAGGTATGATTATATATATATATCTTTTTATATAAAAGGGCAGATTTAAATACAAATCAAAACTTTTGTTTTTGATGTAGGGGAACATATTGGAGATAGTGCCCATAAAAGTATTAGGTTTGGGATTAAATTTAATATGCACATAGTAGAGAATTTCAGGTTTGTGCCCAATTTCAGAAATACTGATTCCGTGGCACTGAGGCAGAGTTTGAAAGCAGTTTTTTCTTCAGGATTGGACAATAGCGATGTGAATCTTCAGTGGGCAGAGTTTAAGGAATATCTAGCGAAAACGGTTGGGGACCATGTTCCCTTTAGGAGAAAGGGTGTCAACACTAAAATTTGGCCGATGTGGTTCTCCAGGGAAACTAAAGATGCTCTAAATTACAAGCAAGCCGCTTTTCATAGGTTTAAAGAAACTGGTCACAGTGCAGATAGGCTCCAATATCATAAGGCAAGGCATAAATTTAAGTATTTGGTACGGATTCAGAAAAGAGAGTTGGAGCAAAGACTGGCAGATAACATAAACAGGAATCCCAAGAGGTTTTTTGCATACGTTAATTCGGGGAAAGTTCGAAATAGTCATATTGGGCCACTGGTTGATGAGCACGGAATTTTAATTCAGGACGATAGTGATATTGCTAATATTCTTAATAACTTTTTTTCGAGTGTTTTTAACAATAACTGTATCTCAACAGTTGACATCAACAAGACACAAGCTATAGTACATCTTGAGGACTTTGTATTTTCCAGGGATGACGTTTTACTTCACTTGAAAAAAATTAAAGAGACTAAGGCTCCGGGAACAGATAATATTTATTCAAAAATTTTAGTTGAATGTGCAGAGGAATTAGCAGATGTAATTGCAAATATTTTCAATGCGTCTTATAACTTGGGGACAGTGCCAGAGGACTGGAAGCTGGCTAACATTACACCACTCTTCAAGAAAGGGTCTAAAGGGAGTGC
Organism: Uloborus diversus; assembly: GCF_026930045.1. NCBI lineage: Eukaryota > Metazoa > Arthropoda > Arachnida > Araneae > Uloboridae > Uloborus > Uloborus diversus. Next base: position 196,045,055 of record NC_072733.1, on the reverse strand, counting down.
AGGTAATTATAGACCTGTGAGGCTAACTTCGGTGGTTTGCAAAATTTTTGAAACATGGATAAAAATTAAGATAGTAAATTTTTTAGAGACTAATAATCTAGTCTAGATCCTATATGGTTTCAGGAAAGGTAAAAATCTTGTGCAACTAATTTATTACATTTCTATGACAAAGTTACCATGGCTTTGGACAATAAGAAGCCTGTAAATGTTGTCTACATTGATTTTCAAAAAGCTTTCGATAAGGTACCACATGCTGCTCTACTTAGCAAATCAACTGATATAGGAATAGGAGGGAAAACTTTCATTTGGGTAAAAAACTGGCTGAATGGAAGGAAACAAAGGGTAGTTATAAGGGGAAATTATTCTAATTGGAGTGAGGTTTTAAGCAGGGTTCCTCAAGGATCAGTGTTAGGGCCTGTTTTGTTCACTGTTTTTATGAACAATATTTATAAAAATATTTCTGGGAACATGAATTGTTTTGCTGATGATGTCAAAGTTATGGGGAGTGTAGAAAATGAAGAACAAGCAAATCAGCTGCAAGAGGATCTAGATCATATTACGGAGTGGGCTGATAAATGGGGTATGGATGTTAATGTTGGGAAATGTCAAGTGCTACATTTAGGACATGGAAATAAGTGTACAAGTTATTATTTGCAAGGTTCAGTCATTAGTCAGGCAGAAAAAGTTACTGATCTGGGCGTCTTAATAAGTCAGGATTTAAAGTTCATCCAACAGTGTAGCATAGCTAGTAACAAAGCCAATAAGATGCTTGGGTTTATCGATAGATCTATTTCAAACAAATCTAAAGAAGTTCTTCTGTCCTTATATAAAAGTTTGGTAAGACCTCATTTGGAGTATGCTGTTCAGTGTTGGTCTCCTTATCTTAAGAAAGATATTAATGTATTGGAAAGGGTTCAAAGGCGGCGTTAAGGCTAATAAGTGGACTTTCTCATTTAGACTATGATTCCAGGCTTAGAAGGCTAAAAATGTAGTCTTGAGCAAAGAAGAGACCGAGGGGACATGATTCAGTTGTTTAAATTTATTAATATGAAAGATGTTACGGGGTTGAAGTTTAGCACTGAAAACAGGACAAAGGGTCATTGTTTTAAGCTATTTAAATCTCAGGCTAACACGGAGAGTAGGAAAAATTATTATTATAGCAGGGTAGTGGAACCTTGGAACAGCTTACCGGAAGAGGTGGTAATTAGCAAAGGAGTAGATAGTTTTAAGAGGGCCATTGATCTTCACTGGGGATTGTAAATTGACTAGGACCAGTCTAGCTGGGCCCAGAGCCTGTTGCTGGTCGTCACTTTTGTATTTGTACGGGGTTTTTTTCTTTGTAAGTGCTACTGCTAAAAAAAAAAAGTAAGTAAAAAATAAAGTACCAAAAAGATATTAAAATAAAAATCATTATCAAAATTGTTAGCCAGTTTAAATGGATAGATTCTTGATGAAATTAAAAAATATTATCAAATGAATTATTCCTTAAAGTTTTTGCTGTACAATTAGGGATTGCAATACCGGTATTCCGTATTTTTAAAATGTGATACCGGAATACTGATATTTGGAATTTCTCAATAAATGATAAAAAATATATTGTTTATGTGCGTTATTTCATAGTTTTGTGCAAAAAGTTCATCATTTAAAAAACTTTATGGTAAACAAATATGAAATAAAGGAACAAAGGTTATAATAAGAAATCAATGAAAATAAGAAAAATAATGCATATATTGAAGTGTCACTAAGCCTGGAACTCGTTTTAGGGTAGCAATTTTCTGCAGTTGAAAATACTCTTTCTGAATTCCTGCTGGTCGGTGGTACTGTTAATAATACGCATGTTTCTTTTCTATAGTGTGCAGCAAATTTTTTTTTTTGTCAACATGCCCAGTAGTAATTTCTCTTTGAGAGACAATTCTTTTTGAATATTAACATCATTTTCAACAATTTTTTCTTGATCAGGATAGGCTTGTGTTTGTATCTTATAAACTCTGGTTTTAAATTTATGATGAGCTTAACTAAACTTGACCTTTTTGTTAGTTTCTATTTACCCTTTTCATTTTCTTTGCAAAATTCTTTACAATTGTGTAAATACCTGAAAATATGTTCCAGTTGATTATGCCTTTCCTTTATGTAAATTTTTAAGGTTCTATATAATTGATAAGTGTTATCTCACCAAATATACAGTAAAATAGTGAGAGAGAACAGCACTCCAATACCTGCGACATTTGTTACGGGGAAAAAGAAAGGTTTTCTCAAAATTCAGTATAGTTGAGTAAAATGTAAAAAATTTATGTCATAAAATATAGTTGCTACTGATGGTTGAAGCATGTAATTCATGGCACAAATACATTTGAAGGGCTACAGGGCAGAACGATCAAAGTCCATTTTTCTAAAAGAACTCTGGTTAACCTATGGGAACACGTAGATTATTACAGACAGTATTCAAGAGAAATATTATTCAGGCAAGAATCATCATAGTGAGTGAGTTTTAACAGGAAGAATGAGGCTAACTTGGAAACAATTTGAGATTTCAAGCTCAAAAACGTAATGAGGGAAATTTCAGCATGGTGGACTATGATCATTCTTCCCAGTGGCCCTTCATTTGTAATTACACTTGAAATTAACTTTTACAAAAAGGCTAATGAGTAATCAAGGATATTTAAAAAATAAAAACATGGTGCACATAAAGGCATGAAAAATCTTCATTCATTAAGATTCTTTTTTTTTTTTTTTTTTTTTTTTTTTTGTGCTTAAGTATCATCAACAGATTGATTTTGATAATGTTTCATTTGAAAAAGGTATGCACTTTTAAAATAACAATATATATCTAATATGCTAAATTTATTATTTTCAGTTAATGCCAAAAATACAGGTATTTTACCTCAGCAAATACTGGTATTATGAAATTGTAAAGTAACTCAAAATATCGGTATACCGGTATTGCAATCACTATGTACAATGCATATGACAGCAATATTACTTTTTGAAGAATATGCCCATAGATATAGAAGAGTTGCCATTTATTAGTGTCTTGAAATGAAATTGGACAGCAGCCAGGGTTGTATGAGTTTCAGCCAGTGGTGGATTTAACCATGGATAAAACTGGTTAAAACCAGCTTGATAAAATCAGTTTTGTCCATTAGAGGCGGATATAGGAAAGAATAAAGTTTAAAACGAAAACTAAATGAGTACATATTCAGTAACTTACCTCCCTATAGCCAGGACTAAGGCAGAAATACATGAAATACACTGCCATTTCAGTCAATTCCAGCTGAGGACTGTAGTTTTGTGCTTAATAGCACTCATCAGCCCGGCATAGGAGTGACTGAGCTGGAGGTGGAAAACCATTTTAAGGACATTTTAAGGAAAACCATTTTAATAATTCAGTCAATTGCAGTCCTCGACTGGAATTGACTGAGCTGGCGGTGTATTTCATGTAAATGAGTACATACTTAAAAGTAATTTGAAATAGCAATCCCATAATCAGTCACTATTCATTTTTTAAGTAAACAGTTAATTTTACTCTATGCAAGTAATAAATTACTGTGTGTTCCAAAAAGGTGATCACAACACAGCAGAAATATGTGATAACGTTTTTAAAGTATGTGTCAAATAGGGTAAATTAGCACATATACTCTTGTTTCATAGTCTCATGCACGCAAAATGAATTTCAAGTTTGTTTTAAGAACATTTCTTATTTTTTAATAAATTGAACACGTTACAATTTTAGTGAAAAATAGCTATTAGTTTATTTATATTGCAGGCTGTTTTATATTCCTAATAAACTAGTATCCTTTGTCTTTCAGGAACAATTTTTAATATTATTAGTTAATTACATTAAAAAAGTTGAATTAGAATCACTAAATCAGTTTTAAAAATTACTTCAATTTTGATGTATAAACATCCTATTTCCTTTATTTATGCATTAAAAGGTGTCACATTATGCATATAAATTATACATACACACATATTTGTGTTCTTTTATGCAATACAGTTACGGCCAGCTCTTTGGTAGTAAAATCCAGCTTTGGCCGGCATAGCTAAAATCAGTTTTGTTTAGCCAAAACTACAACCCTGACAGCAGCACTTGTGACTGTTTACACTCTTGCAGGTAAAATATATTTTCAGAACTAGAACGAATTCTTCATGACGAATTCATCTAACCAGGAAACTTTACAAATTTTATAATAATGCAAAAAAGATCAACTCGGTAGTAATCAAAAGAGCATACAGTTGAATCCCAACATGAGCGAGGGTTGCGTTCCAAGACCCCTCCTTCAAGTCAAAATTTTGCGTTGTAGAACAACGTATGATTAGAATTTTTTTACAAGCATATACAATTGGTGCCGTGGTAGCCCGATCAATGTCCTCCAAGTGAAACGATACCTCTGGGGTTGCTAGCACCAGGTAGCTATTAGCTCCTGGACTAGTTCTAAATTCTCATTAACTGTTCGATCTGGTGATGGTACTGCCATCTATCGGTATATAAAATAATGGAGGCAAGGCACTTAGTATGCAGTCCTCGACATAAATACAGTTGTAGTCAGTTGTAAATTTGAATAGGAATATACAATTATTTCAGACATGTATGAAAACTCCTCATGTTTCAGACCATTTCTTAACTATATATTACTATACCTTATATAAAGAACCGACTTTTTACTGTATTTTAGAAAAAGCGTTACTATTAAACATAAATTACTATTATGAAGCCCAAAATCAATGACCAATGAGATACACAAATTAAAACAGTAGGGTACTTACATTAAGTACATTACTGCATTATAATTGCACTGAACAGTAGATATGGTAAACTTAGTTATAATTTTTAAAATGATGAAAATGATGGTTTATGCAGTGTGGAAACACCCCTATTTCTGGCCTGTTTAACCACAATGAAAGAGCAGCTTCTATTTTCGTGATGTTTGTATTTTGCTCAGACACTACTCTGCGAGCTTCAGTATTGAAACTGAACTTCTACAAATTTCCTTTTCTTGGAATTTTAATTGTTCGCATCGAAGATTAACTCATACCTAATTGTTGTGCAACCTTCGAAGCACTTGATAACTGTTCAAGCATATCGAGAATCTTCAACTTTTCTTGCATTGTCAGAAAAAAACAATTTCCAAAAAAACAACTTTCCAATTTCGCCAACTTTAGATAAAAGAGCTCGTTTGGGAGCCATTCTATTTTATCTACGTTTGTATGCAGAATGAAAAAAAAAAGTTAAAATGGAAACGGTTATTTGTATAAACTAAAATAAAGCGCTGTTTAAACTAATTAAATGTACTAAAGGGATAAAAGTCCATTCACGAAACCAATATTTAGTGCCAACGAAGCCCATTCTAACGCTTCACCGCTTCTTCCCCAAAATAAATTCATTTTGCAGGAGAGCAATTTGCATCAGCTATAAAAAAAATCATTATTCATGAAAAACTCACGTTATAGCCACTTCCTGTAAGTCGGATCATGTTGTAGCGGGATCCGACTGTATTGAGACATTTTTTAAGCATAAATTTTTTGCCCTTGTGCCCCCATTATATGGAATACACCAAGGGACTCACCATCTGCATGTGGCAAGACATCCGTCTACAAAGCATGTGAAAAGTGCTTCTCCAGTTCTTCCATTACTAACCGAAACTTGCTAAATTTGGCGACTTTTCTTAAAATTTTAGCATGCTTCACGACTTTGTACTTTGATAACGAGATCACGAGGGTGAATAATTTATGGGACCAAAAACATGTTTTACTAGGCTCTTTTTATTGCTCTTTTAGGTTTTTTCATTTTTACACTACTATATGGTTTCCTGGTGAGTACTCCTTAAAATGAATGGTTATCTAAACCAAGTATGAATAAAATATCCTCCCTGAAAAACACAAAATCCTCAAGATGTATAATAGCTTGTGTCTCGGTTATGTCAACTGATGAGATACAGTTCTCAATTTGACAATTTCGATCTTTCCCAGAATTAGCAAAAGCAAAAAACCTCGTAGGATTCCTGTCAATGTTATACTGTCGAGGGTAGGTAAAGGGCAGTAACTGCAAATTTAATTTTTTTACATTTTTGTCATCTATTGTATGTTAGCTTTATTGTACAAGCTTGCTTATTTGGTGCCACTGAAAAAAAAGCACGAAAAAAGCGTATAATTCCAACCATTCCCTATTGTTAGTATTGAATCCAACACGCATTTCTTCAAATATATCGAAAACTCATCTCTACAGATACTGCCATTTATTTGCCCACGGCAGTATATATGCTAGCCTTTGCTCTAATTAATTTTTCTGAATCCGTACCAAATACTTAAAATTACACATTGCCATATTGTCCATTTTCATATAAGAAAAAGGTACTCCTTTAAAACAAGTTGGTAAAATTCACCATAAAATATAAAATAAAGACTTTCAAATTTCCATGTAAAAAGGGTTTTCATAATTAAATTTCCCCAGCTCAAAAGGCCACACAGGGTGTTGCATGAGTTATAATGGCTCTAAATACCAGGCTTCACCAAAAGTATTTGTCATCCTTAAAATTGCACAAATTTAACCTCCATCATGATACAACATTGATGTTGTGTGATGCCCTCCCCATATTCACTCTAGCATCAAACCAGTATTAGGTGAAACTTTCACCAACAAATAGTTGGTCAATCAAGGTTTTATCACATCTGACTCTCTTTACCCGCTTATTTTTAGCCCTTGCTCTTTTTAGCTAAATTAATTCTTAAAGAATCAGGTCAATAGAGAAAACACAAAATATTATCACATGTGAATCAGCAAGTTCAAGTAAATTTTTGCTGCATGACATAGTGTATTTCAAATGGAAACTGTTGTATAAAAGTGTAGGACCATGGGAACAGAAATTATGAAGAAAGTTTAATTCTAACAGCCCTGTAATTGAAAGACATCTAAATTAAAGTAAAAACAATAAATTAAGAGAACAAAAATATACCATATTTTCCTGTATATAAGCTGCTGATTATCTGTTAAAGCATAAAGTTAATGAGGTGCAGACTACGGAGGATAATCTGTGTTTTCCTTTTTTCTCTCAACAGCAACGCACTGAATCTCAATGTTTACAGTAGGATTCACCAAGAGATCTTTACTGCTGCCTGTATGTTGTTGATTTTACATAGCATCTGTGTCTTTCGCTGCCTATAGGTTTTTTTTTTTTTTTTAATTTTCCTCTTAAGCAATTCAGGCTAAAATAAACAACATGCAGTTATGGACAAAGCCTTCATTTGCATAAGATTAGATTGTTTGCTCCTTTGTCTTTAAGTAATTAGGGTAATACAATCATGACTTCAAAAAGGAATCATTACTCTTTAGATTAATTTTGATTGTACATCAAAAGTTATTACTTCTTCCAATTTTTAATTTAGTTGCTAAAATTTTACATTAAATCAAAACTTCCATTTTTTTTTACATTGGATTATCTGCAAATTATACAAAGACGTAAATTATACGCAGGAAAATATGGTAGTTGAATTCTTCAACATCTGTGCTGCTTTTATCAGAAAGGTTTAAAATTATAAAAATAAAAACACCTCACCTCAAAAGCAGTTAATTGACGGCAGTTAAAGTTGTCAATGCAATGATTAAAGCAAGTCTCCGCCATTTTATTATATATAGACAAAAAATCTTTCATCTGTAAAAAAAAAAATCATTACTCATCAACTGATTCCAAAAAATTTGATTTTTTTTACAATAATATATTGACATATAAAACTGAAAATAAATACATTTGAGATAATAGGAACAAGATATAATTGCGATAATAATAGTACACAATGCTTTAAAACTGATATCATTTCATGTTTCATAACAAGGATATGAAAAGGTGTGATAATTTATATTTGTTAAACATTTTAAAATAACTTTAAATCTCATGGCATACTCTAACTATATTTGAGGCAATGAGAAGCAAAGGGATGTAAATGGACATTTTCAAGTTTTGAGTAAAATATGTGTTCCCATCCAAGGTAAGCTTTTATATCTATTTTTTTTTTTTCTAAATCATGCTTGATAGCAGCACCTACCAGGGCTACTAATACCTACTATCTCTTGCCTAAAAACTGAAGGGAGGTTCACAGGGCTGATCCTAGCAAGTGTGCAATGTCCACACAGCGTGTACAATGCACACTGGCAGCCACAAGCCGCATCATATAATTCTTTTAACCAAGCAAAGTTCCTAAAGAATTTCTCACAAGATAACTTATAATAAGTCGAATAAATATGCTGAATTTTAAATGTTCAATTATCAAAGTAAGTGCCGATTTTCCAACAGCATAGCATATTAAGAAAAATGGAATGTTATAGCACATTGTGTTGGTCCATTATCCATTAATATCAACTCTTTACACACATGCTTCATTTGGTTGCAAAATATGTGACAGAACCGGTAATCAGGCATGGATACAGGGGAAGGGCAATGACGTAAATCCCCCCCTCTCAAGCATAAGCATGAAAGGGGGCCTTCTAACGGCTACTAATACTTACCCCCAGCACCCCCCCCCCCCCAAGCTTTTATTGACCCTAAACAATGAAGACATATTTTATATTTAAAAAAAACTATACTGTTAAGATAGTTTCGTAAGCATTTCAAATAACAAATTCTGTGTTCAACAGTCGTGGAGACTGGACAAACAATGGAAAATTACGATTCCCCTGAGAATCAAACGTATATGATCAATGAACTAAAATTTTTAATTTTTCTCCTTTAAAGGAATTTTTTCTAATTAAAATCACGAATGAACTCCCCGGTTTCAGATCAGGTAGGAGGACAGGGCCCATGCCCCGGGTTACAAATTTAAGTGTGACCTCCTTGACGAGACTAAAGAAGGCTCCAAACTGCGTTTTTAGGACTTTAATTTTGGAACATTTCGCTGGTTGAACCACCGATCATAAGGATCCTATTAAGACTTTTATTCACCTTTTCTACCTTAATTTAAACAAACATAGCCTAAAAATGATGGCTCCAAAATCCAAGATGTCTTTTCGGGGGACAGCCCTTCCTAACGTCATCAAAAATTGCTCAACGGCATTTTTCGAATTTCTCTTTTGAAATTTTTGCCGTAGAGGGCCCTGAAATCCATTCCCTAACATTACAACCAATGATTGTCTGAATTAGCGTCTCTAGAGAGGCCTCTAATCCCCCCTCCCTCAACGTATTCAAAAACAAACTAAAATTACGATTTTCAATCATCAGTTTCGAAGAACTTTCAGGGAAATGCCCCGGATTCCCCTTTTCTCCAACGTTATCACTATAGCTCAAAATTTCGTTTTTTAGACGGTTCCTTTGAGCTTTTCAAACCCTTCCTGCTTAAACTAGCCTGAAATTGACTTCAGTTTCAAAAAACAATTCGTGAGGGCACACTGAACCCCCGTCCGCTCGATCCCATCCTTATCAAACAATACCTAAAATACGATTTTGGGACTTCAATTTCTAAAAAATTCCGGATGGCTTACGTAAATTTTCACGACGCTAGGGAATCCGGCATCTCCCATCAATCGCCTAGGTGTGGAGAAAAATCTTTAGTTGTATTTTTCAGATATTAATATCGAAAAATATTCAGAAAGATCCGCTGAAGTTTCCCAGTTTCCTTAACATCACCAAAGATAGTACAAAATTGCACTTCTAGAAATATCTGCTTGGAAGCACCAAAACCCTTCCTTCATTAAAATAGCCTAAAATGGATTTTAGTTACGAAAAATATTTCAGTTCGGAATATTTTCCCGTTTCCCCTATTGTGTCCAAATATAGCCAAGAGTGTGTTTTTGAAACAATATAGTGCAGATAAATTACCGGAGGAAAGATGCCAGACCCCCTACCATCCAAAGACAGCCTAAATTTGGGTTTTACTTCAATTTCAAAAACTTTTGATAGAAGACGACCGAATCTCTCTCCCTCCAGCAACGTCAGCAAAGATAACCCAAAATTGCATAAACTTCTGTTTCAGAAAATTTTCAGGAAGCCAATCTTTCCTAAGCTAAGGTCACAAAAAATAGCTGCAAATTGACATTAATTTCGAAAGAATTTTAGGAAATAACTCCAAAATCACTTTTCCCTCAAGTCTTGAAAAATTTCCTAAAATTGCGATTTTTGACTTCAATATTGAAAATTTCTCTATTTACCTTGAATGTTCCCGACTCTTTTGTCCTTGCAACCTAACACAACCAAAGATTAAGTACAGCTATTTTTCATGTGCCAATGGTGAATATTTCCGGGGGCGATCCCTCCACCCCTCCCCCCAATCCCAATTCTCCTTCCTCCGTCCTTCCTCTAATGTCACCAAAGACAGACTATAAAATGCGTTTTTACAACTAGTAAATTTTAGTATCTATTACTTTCTTCTAAGATATAAATTGTACCTAAGAAGTTTCTTACTATACAACTTTTATTCCTTTTTACATAAATTATCCTTCTTCTGTTTTTTTTTTTTTTAATCAGAACTCGATACAGAAATTTGAAGAAAGATTTATATGGACGTTAAGTATAGTCAAAACATGCAAATTGCTCTTCGGGGCGACACATTAGGTCTTTGCATGCGGGCGGCCGACACCCTAGGATCGACCTTAAAAGGTTCACCTGCCATTTGTACTGGTTATCTCCAAATTTTTATTTTGGCACTTACATCCTTTTGCTTCTTACTGCCTCATATGAATATTTAAAGTTAAAATATGAACCTATACAATTAAAATAGAAACCAGTGAGTTGGTCAGAATAAATGAATGAATATGAAATACAGTGCAAACAAACTGGAATTATAAAGTGTACAAGCATTGAAAAGCATTTTGTTTGGCAAAATTACAGAGCTTACTCATTTTACAATAAAAGACACTAAAAAGGTTTAAGGAAAACTTGCAAGATCCACCATACTAAAGACAAATGTCCCCTAGGCGACTGGGAGGCATAAAGCAGAATAAAATTTATGAAAAAAATTAAGAGTTTTTTTTTTCCTTTAGTCAAGTCCCAAACAACACTTGTTTTCTGGTTGTGAAGAAATAGAGCATTGCTGTAAAAAATATAGTAAACATTTTGGGTGCTAGTGATTGCGGAGAATTCAACTTGCATTGCATAAAAATCTTAAACCTGTAACAGGGGGGGTGAAAAAGTAGGACAGAGCATGAGGTCCCAGAGACCGTAGTATTTTCCAATTTTTTTCAAAATTGTGTAATAATTAAGATGTATTCCTGTTATTTCTCATAGATGTTCTTTGAAATTTTATTTGCAGGAAAAAGATACTTTGATTTTTTTAGTTGAAATATACCTTTTCCGAGGAAAGTTTACTAGAGCCTTAAAATTTTTTCTCGTAATAAATAGGAATATATTATATTTACTAAGGATTTAATTTTAGTTATTTAATATATACAGACAATTTTAATACCACAAAAGGGATTATATAACATTACGGGAAAATTTTGGCAACCCCTTAAGTATTAGTATAATATGTCGTATTTCCAGGAATAATTCAACCCTCATTACCCCCTAGAACATTCATTGCATAATTTTCAGGAACATTTCAAACAATTCTCACTCTTATCTAGAATATTTTGTATCTCTTCCATATAATGGGGATCAGATAAATAAATCCATCTCTGTGATCCTAACATAAGAGCTATGTAAATAACAGCCGACATTTGTAATACTCAAGGAGAGGTTTGGTTACACAGACCACTCCTCCAGAATACAATGAAATTTAAACCAGATCTATTTGCCAAAAGATACCGATAAGCAAGGGGGTGTTCAAGGTCACAAAATAAAAAGCTATTGGAAAAACCATTCAATCAGACTAAATATGAAATAGGGGTGGTGGAATTCATTTTTGAGAGTTCTGTTAGATCACGCGTCCCGTTACAGATTAAGTACGATGAATAGATTAATTATGTCTATGCAGACTTAGATAAAATGAAAAGTTTACTGCGAACACAAATTCCAACTGGAAAATTTTCTGCAAATAATTATTTTGCCTAACTCACCCTTGAATAAAGAATTAAATTTATATTCAAATATGAAAGAGACAAAAAAAAGTACTTTAAATAATTTAATTCTTTTTATTTTTTTTTATTTTTTTTTTTGCAATAACACATAGGTAGTGCTTATTTTTCACCAACTGAAGAAAACTTCCAAAACCATTATTTTTTTCACACATGTGCTTGAAAAGGCTTTTGGAGAAAGGCTTTAATAGAAATAAACTGGGATTATTTTTTAAATTCTCTTTAAAAAAATTTCTTTTTTTTTTAAATTAACGTTAGCAGGTGAAAAAGATTTTTGCAGAGCCAAAATTTTTCTGCGAGAACGCTGTTCGCGAGTTCGTCTATATTATGCAAGACTGTTTATGCAATGAAATCAATAACAGAATAATAAAAAAACTATAATTCAAAGAAGGGACTAATTACTTAATGAGTTTACTATAATCATAGCTTGTTGTAACCACTAACAGATCCAAGGGAGAGGCTAGGGTGCTTCAGCCCCTCCTAATATCAAATCATCTTACATTAGGCAAAATGACATTTTCACACTAGTATTTTCGCATTCATGAGATAATAGTTATTTTCAGTTTCTGTATAAATTTCGAAACATAGAAAACAGCGTCTCCTTTTACGTACAGTTTGATAAAAATCCTTTGATCCAGAGTTTGATTTTGCTCAATTCAGTTAGAGGTTAGATCATTGAATAGGGTCAGTGACAAACCACTTTTCTCCATAACACCCCACCTCTTAGCTTTTAGCCTTAGGTTTCACCGTCCATGGGGTTCTCAAAGCGGGCCCACCACATGGCTGGATATCGAGGTCAATGGTAGTTTGGCGACTACGGATATCTTGGCACTTGTTGCGCCAAGGAAGGTCCCCGTGCTGGGTGTTATCCCAGCTGGGAGTTTACCCCTTAATATGTGAACCAGCACACTTTTCTCCACCCACACCCCACCACTTAGCTGCAAGCCTTAGCTTTCACCATTCGGGGGGGGGGGGGCGTAGTGGGCCCCCCGCACAGCTGGGTGCAATGTGAACCTAGCACACTAGTGCAGATATTGGTAACAGCATTTTTACCAGAGACATATAGGCAACCTAAGGCTTGCAGTTAAGTGGTGGGGTGTGTGCAGAGAAAAGAGATCCATAGGCGTCAGTAAAGAAAGAGGCAAAAAGGGCCTTGATCTTACACTCCCCATGATTATTGACGAGCTTATTTTTGCTATGCATTTTTATAACTGTTTACATCATTAGAAAACTCGAAAAATATCATAAAATACTTTTTTCCCTTCTTAAAATTTCACTAAGGAAAGCTCTTAAAACTTTAAATTGAGCAATTCTTACCTCCCCCCCCCCCTTTTACTGAACAAAACTTTATGATAGAAAAGTAGAGAATGGGATGATTTAGACACAAAATCTCTCAGTAATATTTTGTCCAGGGTAATATTTCTTCCCTCTAGTCCACTAAATCATAGCATTCGCATTGCAGTCGACAGCAAGGGGGGAGCATCTTGTCAGTTTGGTCGGCGAGCCTCCTCCCTCCATAAAAATAATAAAACATCTACTTCAAGCGAAGACCCCCCCCCCCCCCCCAGTTAAGACCTGACCTCTCCTTCAGTTACAATTTTCAGCAGTACACATGGCTTTTATGTTAGGTCCAGAGATGGATTCCTTTATCTGATCCTTGTTACACAGAAGAGATACAAAGTATTCTAGATGAAGTTGGTAGATGTTTGCAATGTTTGAAAAACTTAAGCAATGAATGTCCTAGGTAAGATAAGGATTGTAATTATAACTGCAAATATAATGTGATATACTAATAGTTAAGGTTCTGTCAAAATTTCCCCATAATATGCTAGATTCAATTTTTCTACTATTGAAATGTTCTGTACACATTAAATAACTGAGATAAAAATTTTAATAAATAATAGGTTGTTTTAATCAGGAGTAGTTCATCACGTGTTTTTTCTCTAAAAATCTTGAGGATCTAGCAAAATTCTCTCTGAAAAAGTGAATTTCAATTTAAATTTCCCACGCAAATAAAAGTTCAAGAAACACCTAAAGAAATTTCACGATTTTTAAAAAAATTAGTAAGTAGCGAAGCTGCTAGACTTCACGTCCCTGTTTTGTCCTACTTTTTCACCCACCTTGCTATGGGATAACCAACTTCAGTTCAAGGCATTTTTTAGATGCATAAATAGGAGAAATAAGTCTGACATTTCATAAGTTTTCAAAATACCATCAAAAAAGTAAACGTTTGTACCAATTTGGAAAATATAGTTTAAAATCAGAACATTTAGTCTGTTAAAAGAGTAAAGAGTTATTTTCAGTTACAATGTAACAAATTGGAGCTTGCTTGAGAAGAAAATGCAACATACTTTGCTTATGGCATATTCGTCATTATCCATTTCTGCCCGATTTTACTGGTTCGTCTTTAAATATTTAGAAGTAAGCAAACATATACCTATTCGTTCAATTAAACCTTTCAAACATCACATGTATAATACACAATATCTTTTACAATATGCTTAGAACAGCCGAAATCTTGGGAAAAATACACATTGCAGACACAATAAAAAACGATTGAGTAAAAATAATTAAAATTTACGCCGTCTGCTCAGCGCATGGCGGAATTTTGTTTTGGATTAGTATTGTTGCCAAATAAAAAGCATCACTAGAAGACATTCAGTTAAAAAGAAAATATATGAAGATTGGGACTGCGTTTGGAAAGGACAACCGGTTAAACCAG